>NC_056726.1:1650662092-1650987092 GCF_019279795.1 Protopterus annectens
AAAAATTCTCTAACAATTCCCATTTTTCAGGAAAAATTAAGGGAAAAAAAAGCTTAGTTTAGAGAGTGTTTTTCTTTATTTGTACGAGTCTGTCCATCACTGTTAATTTCAATATTTTCTGTGATTTGAACTCTCTGTTTTACTGTAAATATATATTCAATATTTTCATGTTCTTTTATTATTATTAAATATATTTAAAACTTTTATTGTGGTCAGTCCTTGTAGAAAGTATCTAACATTTGAGAGTACTTATATTTATTTGGTGACACAGTGTGAGGTACTCCAGAAGGCCTAGCTATCTTAGTCAACTACTATCATTTGTATTAGAATTAATATTGCACTGTATAATTGGACACCCTTTTGTAAGAACCTTATAGCATCTAACTAGTGGCAGGAAATCTACCTTATAGTCTGGGCAAAGGTGGTAGAATGGGCGATCTGTATCAGCCTTTCTCACATTTGTGTGTGTGTGTGTGTGTGTGTGTGTGTGTGTGTGTGTGTGCGCATGCACGCATGTTTGTGTGTATGTGTGTGTGTGTGTGTGTGTGTCTGTGTGTGTGTGTGTGTGTGTGTGTGTGTGTGTGTGTGTGTGTGTGTGTGTGTGTGTGTGTGTGTGTGTGTGTAAAAATGAAATCTTAAAGAGTGTGTGTCAGCTACTTGGGGCAGGGACACAAAGCACTGGGTTTACTTATAGGGCACTGGAGGACTTGGCTTGGACACTCAGCTGAGGACCTAATCCTACAGCTGTACCAGTGGGGAGTCTTGTTAGGGACATGGAGGGAGACAGATATAGAGACATCCAGACCCCATGATGAGTGTGTTCCCTGTGTGCTCTTAAGGGAAACTGTACTTAATGCAGAGAGTTCTACATCTATAAATACTGAGTATCATCATCATCTTCTTTCGGCTGTTCCTGTTAGGGGTCGCCACAGCAGATCATCTGTTTCCATTTCTTCCTGTCCTCTGCATCCTGCTCTGTCACACCAACCACCTGCATGTCCTCTCTCACCACATCCATAAAACTTATCTCAGGCCTTCCTCTTCTCCTGTTACCTGATAGCTTCATCCTTAGCATCTTTTTCTCAATATACTCAGCATCCCTCCTCAGCACATGTCCAAACCAACGTAATCTTGCCTCTCTGGCTTTGTCTCCAAACCTTCCAACCTGGGATGATCCTCTAATATACTTATTCCTAATCCTGTCCACCCTCGTCACACCCAGTGCAAATCTTAACATCTTTAACTCTGCTACATCCAGCTCTAACTCCTGCCTTTTTGAAAAAATGCCACTGTCTCCAACCCATATAACATAGCTGGTCTCACTACCCTCTTGTAGACCTTCCCTTTCACTCTTACTGGTACTCATCTGTCACAAATCAGTCCTGACACTCTTCTTCACCCACTATATCCTGCCTGTACTCTCTTCTTCACCTCTCTTCCACACTCACCATTACTCTGAACTATTGATCCCAAGTATTTAAACTTATCCACCTTCACCACCTCTACTCCTTGCATCCTCACCATCCCTCTATCCTCCCTCTCATTCACACACATATATTCTGTCTTAGTCCTGCTGACCTTCATTCCTCTTCTCTCTAGAGCATATCTCCATCTCTCCAGGGTCTCCTCCACCTGTTCCCTACTCTCACTCCAGATCACAATGTCATCTGCAAATATCATAGTCCACGGGGACTCCTGTCTTATCTTGTCTGTCAACCTGTCCATCACCATTGCAAATAAGAAAGGGCTCAGAGCTGATACTTGATGCAATCCCACCTCCACCTTAAATGCATCCATCACTCCAACCGCAGACCTCACTGCTGTCACACTACCCTTGCACATATCCTGTACTACTCTTACATACTTTTCTGACACTCCTGACTTCCTCATGCAATACCACAACTCCTCTCTAGGCACCCTGTCATATGCTTTCTCTAAGTCTACAAAAACAGAATGCAATTCCTTCTGACCTTCTCTGTACGTCTTCATCAACACTCTCAGAGCAAACATCGCATCTGTAGTGCTCTTTCCCGGCATGAAACCATACTGCTGATCACTAATCATCATGTCCCTTCTTAGGTTCATAGGTTCATAGGTTCATACTAGGCTATCTGCCCGAGGGTATTTACAAGCCTAGCCCATAGTTTTGTGGCTTACGCCACCCCTTTAGTATGGGGAACTATACCCATTATTTTGCTGTGCCTCTGTTGAGCAGTGACACTGAAACTGCTTTCAAACAAGTCAGACCAAAAAGTACACAATGAGGAACCTTGTTTGCAGACAGAAACGCCTCCGAGTCAAAAAGCTTCTTAACGCTTTTATTTTGAACAAACCAAAAGAGCGTTTTCGCCACAGACCACTGCAGCTTCTTCAGAGAAACAAGTTAGACAAAAAACACTCCCTTTAAAAATACTACATCAGGAAATGACATATTCCTGTTTCCTGTTACCGAACAGTTGTATTTAAAAACACATACAAAGTGCTAAAAAGTTAAAGGCATCCCACATTTAGAATCATTTTTAAAAATAGCACACAACAGTAAGAAATGGATTCAATTATATGAAAAAAGATCTCAGCGACTTAACAATGATAATATAGATGACAAAAAACAGATGTCATTACTATTTACAATAAACTACTATACAAAATATGTAAGTAGATCTATTGAAAAGTGTACTCTGATACTCACTTAAAACATTAAAAACAAATTTGCCTTGTATGAGGTGTGTATAAGGGATAAATACTGCTCATATTTGCTCAGGCTTAGTATATTAAACATTCTGTTTGTGCTGTAACCATGCAGGACTAAGGAAAAAAGAAGAAGGGGGGGGGAAGAAAAGGAAAGGGAAAAAATATCCTTTGCCCTGCGGAAAACACGTGCGACCTAAAAGATTCAGCACGTGAGAATCCATTGTGTCTTCCTACTAAGACCACTAAGACTAGGTTATGAACCTAACTGTTAGGTTAAGCAAGCCCTGAATAGTAGACGGTCAAGTCAACTAGCTAGACCCAATGTGTTAGTGCAAGGTGCTGAAAACAAACAAGACTGCCAAGTCATCCAGTATGTGTTGCCTGATATACGGGTCAAACCTAAAGTCAGGAAAAACTATATAGTAACAGTAGGTTTTACCTAAAATAACTTTTAATTTAAGAACTGGGGCAATGTTGCAGTTAGTGTTAAGGCCAGGGAGACAGAAAGCGTCCAAGCGCAACTGCCAATCAAGCTCACAATTTTCTAGTATTAAAGATACAGGGACCACTCTGATTTTTAAGGGTACATGGTCTATAGCCATAAAGCTAAAACTATGTCCTGGGAACAATGCAATATGTTTGGCCAGTGCGTTGTCATCTTTACATGTCCTAATTGCATACAAGTGCTCATACATCCTATCTCGCAGTCTCCTGTCGGTTTTCCGATGTAGAACCCAGAGCAGCAGTTGCACATAGCAATGTATATAACTGATTTGCTCTCACAATTAAGTGCATGCTTGATGACAAACTTCCTGTCCCTAACAAGGAATGTCTCCCTGTTCGGACATTGTTACAGAAGTTGCAGAAACCACATCTGGACATTCCTTTCCTTTTATAAAAACTATGCTGTTGGGTATCCCTTTGTAATAGTTCCTTCAAATTTTTAGATCGTTTAAAATGAATCTGGGTTTGTCTCCCAATTTTCCTGCTAGTGATGGGTTTGAGGATATCAACCTCCAATTCTTACGGATGATGTCCAGAATTGCTTCTGAATTAGTACTAAAAATAGTGACGAAGCTCAAAGATAAATCTGTGTTTGATTCTCTGCGGTCAACATTGCTACCTATTAGACCACTTATAGGCACCTCATCTGTGAAACTACTAACTACACTGGAGGAGACCTTTTGTTTAGTCAATAAAGGGGTGTAGAAGCCTCTAGTTCTTTTAAGAGTAACTTCCTCAATAAGTTCACAAACCATTTTCTCAGGATAGCCACGGTTAGTGAACATTTCCTTCAGAAATGAACATTCCTTAACAAAATCCACAAGGGTGCTGCACATTCTTCCTGCCCTCACCAGCTGTCCCTTCACTATAGATCTTTTCTGTTTGTGAGGGTGAAAGCTGGTGAAGTGCAGGAAAGAATTGCAGTATGTGGCTTTCCTAAAGACGGTGGACCTGAAGCACTGATGACAAATATCCTTCGTAAGTTTGACATCTAAATAATCCAGCTCGGTGGTAGAAAATTTAAAAGTGAACTTCAGGAACTCAGTGGAATTACTAATATTATCCACTAAGTTTTTCGCTTCCAATTCTGACCCCTGAACAGGAGGAACATGTCGTCAAGGTAGCGGGTGTAGAAGGTAACAGGGCCATAATACCAGGGAGATCAGCCAAGATGTTTGCTTCCCAGTACCCCATTACATAGTTTGCCACACCTGCTCCACATGGGGAGCCCATCGCCACCCGTTTCTGTAAATAGAACTCACCGTCAAATAGGAAGTAGTTACTGGTTAGTACTATTTCAAGTAATTGCATAACCAGTTCGACCTCCAATCTGGGCCCCAAAATTTTGTAACATTGACCCTGTCCATTCAACCGCCTCTAAGTGCGGTATGCACGTATAGAGGTCAATGACATCAATAGTTAACAAGTTGTCATCTTCATTGAATGGCAGTTTGTTTATGTTGTCCAAAAATGTCCATGAGTCCTTACACACACTTGGAATGTACTTAACGATTTGTCCAAGATGTGTGTGATTAGTTTGGAACATGGGTAAGTAATAGAGGATCTACTGTCAATTAAAGCTCTCATAGGGGGGTCAGTAACACTTTTATGGATTTTAGGGATCCCAAACATAACGGGGATCTTAGAAGACATGATGTCAATATAATTATATGTCTTGATGTCAATTTTCCCCGTTAAGAAAAGGTCCCTAAAATATCCCCTGATCCTTTGTGTGGTACCGTTAACTTCATTTCTTGAAGCTTTTGTGTAGGCATCACTATCAAGGAGGGAAGTCATTTTCTCATTATAGGTGACATTATGAAAAATCACCAAGCCACCTCCCTTGTCCGGTTTTAACACCCGTATAGGTAACTGACTAAGTTCATCCAGTAATAAGCGTTGTTCTTTAGAAATATTGGGAGTTGTAGGCCTATTATATTCATTATATTTGTTACCCAAAAATCTAAAATCAAATTCACACATGTTCTCAAACAATTCCAACGTAGAATGTAATGGAGGATTAAAAACACTGGACAGTTTTGGAAGTCCTACATTGGGGGTGGCGTTTACTTCACCATGATTCACAGCCTCTGTTTCATGATTGAACAGTAACTTAAGATTCATTTTTCTTACAAAACACTTTAGTTCAATAATTTCTTTAGCAACATTCCCATAGGAAGTTGGAACAAAAGTGTTTCCAAAAGCTAACAATTCTATCAATTGTTGGTCCAAAATAATGTCAGAAAAATTGTAAATGGTAAAGTCGCCATTCGTGTTAGTGAGAATGACAGGGGGCCCACCATAAGAAGGTGAGCTAGAGGCATCAGCGTCGACTATACTAGAACTGTCTGCCACCAAAAAGTTAGGTATGGGGTCAAGCAGGGGCAAATTTATTACTTCGTTCTGTTCCTGTAAGACTTCTTGCTGCGTTGCCCTAAAAAATTTTTGTTGTTACTATTCCCTGCATTATAAGTGTTGTGCCCCCTGTTGTCATTGTAACCTTTGTCACTTCTCTCGTGGCTTCCCTTATCTTTAGCAAAGCCCTTAATTCTGTTACTCCTTCTAGGTGTTGGGGTGGCATGAACATTCCCAGAGTCTTCTTCATCAAGGTCTTCTACCCCCTCCTCATCCTCACCTAGTGTTTGGACCGGATATTCATTATTACTACTTATACGAACATGTCTGGTCCCTTTAAGGTTAGGGTAAGCAGCATTTTTACCATAAGCCTCTCTGTCCCTACTCAATTTTTTACTCTTGTTTCCCTTTAGTTTAAGTAGCAGAGTATCAATACTGGACAAAATCCGTCCGTGTCGAACTGGTATCTATTAAAATCTAAATGTTGCTTAATTTCATTGTCTAAATCATTAATTTCTTTTAATACAACATCAACATTTGCACCATAGTGCTTAATAATAACATTCATTAACTCAGCACCATGTTTCTGAAAAAGAGCCTCCAGGTCAATCAAGAAGTCATGGTCTGAAATTAAACCAGAAGGCGTAAAATTATTCCGCAAGCCTTTTGGTACAATATTTTCATTAATGCATTGCTTGAAGTAAGCAGACTCAAGCTGCAGTTTTTTTAATTTTAATAATTTAGAGTCAAAAATCTTAAGCTTTTCTGATAAGCATAAGCCATCATTATTTGCGACAGTACCTGTATTTATTCCTTGCTCGGTGAAAAGCAAGTTAGTAGTGTCCAAAAGCCAGCCACCGAGGTCTGGAATTCTATTATTAGACCCTGTAGGTATATTGTCATTACTGGAACCAGCAACTGCTCCATTCCGAGCAGTTGTTTGGACGGTGGTACGTTCGTTAGAGGCCACTGCAGCGTACGAACCAGTCCGTCTTATTGCTTCAAGGCCACTCGGACTTAAACCGGAAAGCTGTAATCCAGGTCCTTGGCTCATTCCTGTGCCAAGAACATCGGCAGGTGACATAGTCCGAGGGTTAGGTTGCTGCTGGGATCCAATCTTCATTTGGGCCCTGGCTGTGCTCTATTGTCAAACCATTCCGGCTCGGACCATTTCTCAGTGCATGGAAGGAAGCTTGCATCGTATCCATCCTCGAGTTCATGTCATCCAGTCTAGCTGATAGACCTGCTATCAGCGAAGTTAAGTCAGAATCCATAGCAGTGCTGCCAGTTGCCATTAACTCAACTGTTAGTCAACTGCTAACAACTACCGGTAAAACAAGGTAAAACACGAAAGGCTGCAAAGCTGCAAACCAACAGGAATCCTCCTACGAAAAACCACAAAAACTGCTTTCAAACAAGTCAGACCAAAAAGTACACAATGAGGAACCTTGTTTGCAGACAGAAACGCCTCCGAGTCAAAAAGCTTCTTAACGCTTTTATTTTGAACAAACCAAAAGAGCGTTTTCGCCACAGACCACTGCAGCTTCTTCAGAGAAACAAGTTAGACAAAAAACACTCACTTTAAAAATACTACATCAGGAAATGACATATTCCTGTTTCCTGTTACCGAACAGTTGTATTTAAAAACACATACAAAGTGCTAAAAGTTAAAGGCATCCCACATTTAGAATCATTTTTAAAAATAGCACACAACAGTAAGAAATGGATTCAATTATATGAAAAAAGATCTCAGCGACTTAACAATGATAATATAGATGACAAAAAACAGATGTCATTACTATTTACAATAAACTACTATACAAAATATGTAAGTAGATCTATTGAAAAGTGGACTCTGATACTCACTTAAAACATTAAAAACAAATTTGCCTTGTATGAGGTGTGTATAAGGGATAAATACTGCTCATATTTGCTCAGGCTTAGTATATTAAACATTCTGTTTGTGCTGTAACCATGCAGGACTAAGGAAAAAAGAAGAAGGGGGGGGGGAAAGAAAAGGAAAGGGAAAAAATATCCTTTGCCCTGCGGAAAACACGTGCGACCTAAAAGATTCAGCACGTGAGAATCCATTGTGTCTTCCTACTAAGACCACTAAGACTAGGTTATGAACCTAACTGTTAGGTTAAGCAAGCCCTGAATAGTAGATGGTCAAGTCAACTAGCTAGACCCAATGTGTTAGTGCAAGGTGCTGAAAACAAACAAGACTGCCAAGTCATCCAGTATGTGTTGCCTTATTACTGGATGAACTTAGTCAGTTACCTATACGGGTGTTAAAACCGGACAAGGGAGGTGGCTTGGTGATTTTTCATAATGTCACCTATAATGAGAAAATGACTTCCCTCCTTGATAGTGATGCCTACACAAAAGCTTCAAGAAATGAAGTTAACGGTACCACACAAAGGATCAGGGGATATTTTAGGGACCTTTTCTTAACGGGGAAAATTGACATCGAGACATATAATTATATTGACATCATGTCTTCTAAGATCCCCGTTATGTTTGGGATCCCTAAAATCCATAAAAGTGTTACTGACCCCCCTATGAGAGCTTTAATTGACAGTAGATCCTCTATTACTTACCCATGTTCCAACTAATCACACACATCTTGGACAAATCGTTAAGTACATTCCAAGTGTGTGTAAGGACTCATGGACATTTTGGACAACATAAACAAACTGCCATTCAATGAAGATGACAACTTGTTAACTATTGATGTCATTGACCTCTATACGTGCATACCGCACTTAGAGGCGGTTGAATGGACAGGGTCAATGTTACAAAATTTTGGGGCGTCCAGATTGGAGGTCGAACTGGTTATGGAATTACTTGAAATAGTACTAACCAGTAACTACTTCCTATTTGACGGTGACTTCTATTTACAGAAACGGGGGGTGGCGATGGGCTCCCCATGTGGAGCAGGTGTGGCAAACTATGTAATGGGGTACTGGGAAGCAAACATCTTGGCTGATCTCCCTGGTATTATGGCCCCTGTTACCTTCTACACCCGCTACCTTGACGACATGTTCCTCCTGTTCAGGGGGTCAGAATTGGAAGCGAAAAACTTAGTGGATAATATTAGTAATTCCACTGAGTTCCTGAAGTTCACTTTTAAATTTTCTACCACCGAGCTGGATTATTTAGATGTCAAACTTACGAAGGATATTTGTCATCAGTGCTTCAGGTCCACCGTCTTTAGGAAAGCCACATACTGTAATTCTTTCCTGCACTTCACCAGCTTTCACCCTCACAAACAGAAAAGATCTATAGTGAAGGGACAGCTGGTGAGGGCAGGAAGAATGTGCAGCACCCTTGTGGATTTTGTTAAGGAATGTTCATTTCTGAAGGAAATGTTCACTAACCGTGGCTATCCTGAGAAAATGGTTTGTGAACTTATTGAGGAAGTTACTCTTAAAAGAACTAGAGGCTTCTACACCCCTTTATTGACTAAACAAAAGGTCTCCTCCAGTGTAGTTAGTAGTTTCACAGATGAGGTGCCTATAAGTGGTCTAATAGGTAGCAATGTTGACCGCAGAGAATCAAACACAGATTTATCTTTGAGCTTCGTCACTATTTTTAGTACTAATTCAGAAGCAATTCTGGACATCATCCGTAAGAATTGGAGGTTGATATCCTCAAACCCATCACTAGCAGGAAAATTGGGAGACAAACCCAGATTCATTTTTAAACGATCTAAAAATTTGAAGGAACTATTACAAAGGGATACCCAACAGCATAGTTTTTATAAAAGGAAAGGAATGTCCAGATGTGGTTTCTGCAACTTCTGTAACAATGTCCGAACAGGGGAGACATTCCTTGTTAGGGACAGGAAGTTTGTCATCAAGCATGCACTTAATTGTGAGAGCAAATCAGTTATATACATTGCTATGTGCAACTGCTGCTCTGGGTTCTACATCGGAAAAACCGACAGGAGACTGTGAGATAGGATGTATGAGCACTTGTATGCAATTAGGACATGTAAAGATGACAACGCACTGGCCAAACATATTGCATTGTTCCCAGGACATAGTTTTAGCTTTATGGCTATAGACCATGTACCCTTAAAATCAGAGGGGGCCCTGTATCTTTAATACTAGAAAATTGTGAGCTTGATTGGCAGTTGCGCTTGGACGCTTTCTGTCTCCCTGGCCTTAACACTAACTGCAACATTGCCCCAGTTCTTAAATTAAAAAGTTATTTTAGGTAAAACCTACTGTTACTATATAGTTTTTCCTGACTTTAGGTTTGACCCGTATATCAGGCAACACATACTGGATGACTTGGCAGTCTTGTTTGTTTTCAGCACCTTGCACTAACACATTGGGTCTAGCTAGTTGACTTGACCGTCTACTATTCAGGGCTTGCTTAACCTAACAGTTAGGTTCATAACCTAGTCTTAGTGGTCTTAGTAGGAAGACACAATGGATTCTCACGTGCTGAATCTTTTAGGTCGCACGTGTTTTCCGCAGGGCAAAGGATATTTTTCCCTTTCCTTTTCTTTCCCCTCTACTCCCCCTTCTTCTTTTTTCCTTAGTCCTGCATGGTTACAGCACAAACAGAATGTTTAATATACTAAGCCTGAGCAAATATGAGCAGTATTTATCCCTTATACACACCTCATACAAGGCAAATTTGTTTTTAATGTTTTAAGTGAGTATCAGAGTACACTTTTCAATAGATCTACTTACATATTTTGTATAGTAGTTTATTGTAAATAGTAATGACATCTGTTTTTTGTCATCTATATTATCATTGTTAAGTCGCTGAGATCTTTTTTCATATAATTGAATCCATTTCTTACTGTTGTGTGCTATTTTTAAAAATGATTCTAAATGTGGGATGCCTTTAACTTTTTAGCACTTTGTATGTGTTTTTAAATACAACTGTTCGGTAACAGGAAACAGGAATATGTCATTTCCTGATGTAGTATTTTTAAAGGGAGTGTTTTTTGTCTAACTTGTTTCTCTGAAGAAGCTGCAGTGGTCTGTGGCGAAAACGCTCTTTTGGTTTGTTCAAAATAAAAGCGTTAAGAAGCTTTTTGACTCGGAGGCGTTTCTGTCTGCAAACAAGGTTCCTCATTGTGAGCAGTGACACTGAGGTAATCCCTGGGGTATATCTGCGATATCCCATCCATTGGTCAAGATTTCTCTTGAACAAGGCCAGTGAGGTGCTCTGCCTCACAGGTAGGCACCCTGTCATATGCTTTCTCCTTTCCTCAGGTATCCTCTCACGTTCCAAGATTTCATTAAACAATCTGGTTAGAAACTCCACTGCCATTTCACCTCTTAACCCAGCTTCCACTACTCTTTCCCATAACCTCATGCTGTGACTGATAAATTTAATCCCTCTGTAGTTACTACAGCTCTGCACATCACCCTTATTCTTAAAAATAGGTACTAAAACACTTTTTCTCCTTTCCTCAGGCATCCTCTCACGTTCCAAGATTTCATTAAACAATCTGGTTAGAAACTCCACTGCCATTTCACCTAAACACCTCCATGCTTCCACAGGTATGTCATCTGGACCAACAGCCTTTCCATTCTTCATCCTCTTCATAGCTATCCTTACTTCCTCCTTGCTAATCCACTGCACTTCATGATTCACTATCCCCACATCATCCAACCTTCTCTCCCTCTCATTCTCTTCATTTATAAACCCCTAAAAGTACTCTTTCCATCTGCTCAATACACTCTCCCCGCTTGTGAGTATATTTCCCTCATTATCCTTTATCATCCTTACCTGCTGCACATCTTATCTAGCTCGGTCCCTCTGTCTAGCCAATCGGTACAGGTCCTTTTCTCCCTCCTTAGTGTCCAACCTTTCATACAACTCTTCATATGCCTTATCCTTAGCCTTCACTACCTCTCTCTTTGCCATGCACCTCATCTCCTTATACTCCTGTCTACTTTCTTCATCTCTCTGACAATCCCACTTCTTCTTTGCCAACCTCTTTCTCTGTATACTCTCCTGTACTTCCTCATTCCACCACCATGTCTCCTTGTCATCCTTCCTCTGTCCAGATGTCATACCAAGCACCTTTCTAGCCATCTCCCTTACTAGCTCTCCGTTACTATACTCTACTGAATATATACATTTGTATTCCAAGTGCACACCCCTCTCCAGTGTCAGTGGTGAGGACTCAGGCTCCTTGATTTCTGGCAAAGAGTGAGGACATCAGATATTAGTGGCTATGGTGACCATCGCATATTGGCAGCAGTTGTTGGCATCACATATTTGGTGGCAGTGTTATACTCCTCTGCTGACATTTTTGCCTACTCTCCCTAACTGACTAAGCTAACAAAAAGTTGTTGTTCTTCTTTCGGATTTTCCTGGTTAGGGGTCGCCACAGTGGAATTCCGTTCTGCTAATGGTTGGCAGTAGATTTTTATGGTGCTGAGGTGCCAGCTCGATGCCCAACCTTCAAAGAAGGCACGCCCATTCATGCATGTCTTTCAAATGCCACTCAACCACGGGGAGGACATGCGGACTCCACACAGAAAGTGCTCCAGCCGAGAATCAAACGGGAGAACCTCTTGCTGTGAGGAAACAACGTTACCACTGCACCACTGCGGCTATTACTAAGCTAACAAAAAGTAAATGAATAAAAGTATAATGATATGAAACTCTGAATGTGTAGTTTGTGGTGGCTTGAGAGTACAATCAGTTTCTTTAGTGACGACTGCTTACAGGCTACAGAAATTCAATATCCCACCACTGCTCACCTATATGTGAGCATGTGATGATCCCACCGCTGCCACCATCTCCCCCCCTTGAAGACTCAAGTTTGCTTTTCAAGTGACCCTTGAGAAACATGGCTTGAGAGAAATAAGCCTATCTGGCAATATGTTATGTCATTCCTTGTCCTGAGATCCCATCTGCGTTGGCATTGTGGACCACACTACAGTGTTGTTCTGTCATGTTATATGCCTGCAATCCTAAGCTCCACCTTAATAACTTGCCATTTTTCTTGCTGGCACTATGTAGCCATGTTAAGGGATTGTGGTATGTCACTACAGTGAATTTCCTTCCATACAGATAACGCTGCAATGCCCAGACATTGGTCAACTCTAAGCAGTCTGTACAAGACTGAATAGAGTGACAGAGGTTTTAGCCTATCTGTATAGGATAGGTGTTTGAGACCTTGGATTTGCCTGGTCAGGAGCCTCTGTGGCCTCTCCAACTACTGCATGTGCTTGGCAAGGTACATGCCAAAGGGGGTACTGTACTCAATAATGGGTCTGATAAGGGAGGAGTACAAGGATGTTATGACCTTCTTGGTCTTGGATGAAATACCCTTACTTATGAGATGGGCCATATAGAAAGGCTGGCGTTGGTGGACATCACACATTAGTGGCAGTGTTGGGATATTGAATGCCTGTAACCTGTACGCAGTTGTCAGTAAAGAAGGTGTTTGTACTCTGAAGCAGCAAAAAGTATACATTCAGAGTTTCATATCACAATAGTTGTATTTACTTTTTGTTAGCTTAGTTAGTCAGGGAAAGCAGGCAAGGATGTCAGCAAAGTAGTGTGGTAAGCTGACAAGGAACCAGTTGGCTGAGATGTGCAAGACAAATGACTGGGAATCCAACCTGACTAAAGTGGAAGTGATTTCAACCTTAATCATAGCTGAAGCACACACTAGCAACTAGGAGGATACCCAGTTTGGTGATGGGAATTTGCAGTCTGCAGAAACAGGGCAGTTGAACATTTCCTCAAAGGAGTTAAGGAGACTTAAACTGGAGGCTAAATGTTTGGAACTAGAATTATCAGAAAGACTGCGGCATTTGGAGGCTGAAGAAAAGGAGAAGCAGCATCAACATTAGAAGGAGATGCTGACTCTTCACATGGGTCATGGAGGTAATGGGGAAGGGAATGGAATAACTGAACCCCAGAAGCAATAAAAGTCAGTAAATTTCTTCCACAATTTACAAAGGGTGATAATTTTGATAGTTTTATTCATATATTTGAAGGGGTATGTAAACAGCATAATGTTGGCCAAGCTCTCTGGGTACAGTTCCTGACCCCTTACCCCATGCTAAAGTGGTAACTGCTGTTTCTAAATTGTTTGATACTGATTGTTTAGATTATGATAAAGTTAAGCACTATTTATTACAATGTTTTCAGTTAACACCCGACGCTAACAGAAAAAAGTTTTGTGAGCATAGATGCTAGGCAGATGAAAGTGTATGTAATTATATGCTGAACTAAGCACTTATTTTCATACGTGGGTGAGTGGTTGTCAGGTTACCAGTTTTCAAGGGCTAGCAGACCTTTTGGTGAGGGAACAAGCCCTTACCCCTTTGCCTGAGGACACGAGAAATTGGTTGGCAGACAGGGACTGCAACTCTGCAGATGAGTTGGGGAAAAAAGGAGATCTATACCTAGCAAGCAGGGTATCACTGCACAGGAAAGAGATATCCAGTGTTGCACATGCATGTAAGGGAACCCATGGTGGGTATTCTTAACTGCCCCAGCACAGTCTGCCACTACCAGGGGAAGTCACTAGTTCAGGTACATGACCAGGATCAAGGGTTAAATGTTTTAAATATAACAAGTGGGCCATGTAGCATACAGATGTCCACAGAGGCAAGGTGAGGAACAAAAGGTGGGGGAGTGAACAAGTGGGAATAACAGAATGCCATTGGTAAGTTGTCTGGAGACAGCAGAGGTACCAAACTACCAGTGGTATTTATATCTGATCTTGGTGGATGGAAAACAGGCCACTGCTAAGAGAGGCACAGCCTCTGATATAATCATTGTGAAGCCTGCAGTGGTTAAAGAGGAGCTGCACTTGCTTGGACCATCAGAGCTTTAGGAGAAATACCATTCCATTGCCTTTGGCCACAGTCACCTTGACTAGGAGGGTGGAAGAGGAAGAAAACATGTAGGTGTGTCTGAGGACATCCCTGCAGATGTCTTGATAGGGAATGATTTTGATAATGCAGCACCTTGTGTGCATGCAGTGACATGCAATCAGGCTTTGAGACAGGCATGTTGGTCTGGTAGCCTGGGGGAGACCCAGACAGAATGCATACCTGAAGCCAGGACTGGTGAAGTGGCTACTTCAGGGAGGGAACTACCCTGTAGCAGTAAGGCTGAAGGTGATCCACAGCTGCTGGTGGGTACTGAGTGACCTGCTCTTAGAGTGACTGCAAGGGCAAAGGTGAGTAGTAGTACCCAGGCTGACAGTGATGCACCACTGCCAGAGGATACCAGACTTCCTGTAGAAGGGGAGCTCGGAAGAGTTACCAAGAGAGAGAGTTGAGACAGGCTCAGCTCTCAGACCCTACATTACAAGGCTTGAGAGAGGTAGCTAGGGAGGCACCTGATTCTCAAGGAGAAGGGGATTCTATATACTGGAACAAAGGGTTACTGTACAGAGAGTGGGCCTCTGAGCGAGGGCTAGAGTGTGAGAGAATACAGCAATTGGTAGTGCCCAGAGCCTACCATCTGGCACTTCCAGCCATAGCCTATGACATTCCTTTTGCTGGTTGCATGGGCATAAGGTGTACCAAGAGAATTATTATGCAGAAATGTTATTGTCCTAGGATTGCCAAGGATGTAACATGGTACTGCAGGACCTATCAGCAGTGCCAAAAACTAGGCAAGGTAGGAGACAAGGTTAAAGCTCCTTTGATGCCTTTGCCTGTGACTGAGGAGCCTTTTCAGAGGGTAGCTGTGGATATTGTGGGTCCTCTGAGTTACCTAAGTTCCACAGGAAATAAATATATCCTAGTGGTGGTAGATTATGCTACTAGATACCCTGAGGCAGTGGCTCTGTCCTCCATCAAGGCTGAGAAGGTGGCAAATGCTTTGCTAGAGATTTTCAGTAGGGTAGGTTTCCCAAGAGAAATACTGATTGACAGAGGTGGCAATTTCATATCAGACATGCTGTAACAGAAGACTTGGTGTAGAGGTATATTGCTCTGACTCTAGTGCACAGGGTCCTCGGTTCAAGACTTGGCAGTGATGACATTTTATTGGATGGAAAACAGGAAATTCACCCTGGCGATCACTTCTGCGGCTCTGCTTGACAGGGGCACAGGAGAATAATTTTCTTGGGTGGCAAAACCCAGGGTACCTTTTTGGCTAGGCTTATATAGACCCTAGGGCCAATAGCCTAGTACCTACCTACCTATGGCTTGTCTGTGGGAGCGCTGTGGGGTGAAGCACCTAAAAACAACCTCCTGCCATCCCCAAACTAATGGTCTTGTGAACAGATTAAACTCTACACTAAGGAGCATGATACAGGCATTTGCAGGCCAGTTTAAGGGAGAGTGGAACAAATATTCATTCCATCTGTTGTTTGTTTACAGAGAGGTGCCCCAGGAATCCACAGGGTTTTCAACCTTTGAGTTGCAGTATTGGCATAAGGTGAGAGGACCTCTATATTTGATTCATGATGAGTGGGAGGCTGAGTGTGAATCCCATAAAGAGTTTGTTGTGGCATATGTCCTAAATTTCAGGACAAGGCTTAGGGATCTCATGGGCTTGGCCCAGGAGGACCTGGCATGAGTCCAACAGCAGAAAAATGTCTGGTATGACAGGAATGCCTGAGCCAGAGAGTATGCTGTGGGACAGCAGGTGATGGCTGTCATTCTTATCAGACACAATGCCTGTTAAACTTGGTTGACTTCTTCCAAACAGTCACCAAAGCCATGGATTATGGGAAGACATTGCACACCATCTACCTTGACCTAGTCAAAGCCTTTTACACTATTATCCACTTGGACATAATAGATAAACTGTCCCACCCTTATCAAACCATTATCGAGTACAATACCCACTTTAGCATGTACCTTGTCAAGCACATGCAGCCGCTGGAGAGACCACAGAGGTTCCTGACCAGGAAAATCCAAGGTCTCAATCACCTGTCCTATACAGATAGGCTAAAAGCCTTGCCCCTCTACTCAGTCACATACAGACTGCTTAGAGGTGACCTGTGTCTCGGCACTGCATAAACTCCAGCTTTATCTGTATGGAAGGAAATTCACTGTAGTTGCAGACCACAATCCCTTAACATGGCTACATAGAGCCAGCCAGCAAAATGCCACATTATTAAGGTGGAGCTTAGGATTACAGGCATATGACATGCCAGTACAATACTGTAGTGGGGTCAACAATGCCAATGCAGATGGGCTCTCAAGACAGAGAATGGAGTAACATATACCCAGATATGCTTATTTCTCTCAAGCCATGTTTCACTTGAAAAACTAGCTTGAGTCTTTGAGGGAGGAGATGGTGGCAGTGGTGGGATAATCACATGTTCACATATTGGTGAGCAGTGGTAGGTTATTGAATTTCTGTAGCCTGTAAGCAGTTGCCACTAAAGAAGGTGTTTGTACTCTCAAGCAGCCACAAAGTAGACATTCAGAGTTTCATATCATTATTCTTTTATTTATTTACTTTTTGTTAGCTTAGTTAGTTAGGGAGAGTAGGCAAGAATGTCAGCAGATGAGTATACCACTGCCACCAAATATGTGATTCCAACCACAGCTACCAATATGCAATGGCCACCAAAGCCACCAATATGTGATGTCCTCACTCTGGGCCAGTAATAAAATTGCCTGAGTCCTCACCACTGACACTGGAGAGGTGTGTGCACTTGGAATACAAATGCATATACTCAGTATTTCCAGGTGCAGACCTCTCTGCATCAAGTACAATGTCCCTTAAGGGCACACAGGGAACTCACTCTGCCCGGGGTCTGAATGTCTCTATATGCGTCTTCCTCCAAGTCCTCAATAAGATTCCCCACTGGTACAGCTGTAAGGTTAGGTCGTCAGCCACGTGTCCAAGCCAAGTCCTCCAGAACCCTCTCTGTAAGCCCAGTGCTTTGTGTTCCTCCCCCCAAGTAGTTGACACACACTCTTTAAAATGTAATATTAACACACACAGACAGACACACACACACACACACACACAGATACACACACACACACACACACACACACACACACACACACACACACACACACACACACACACACACACATGCACACACTCACATGCACACACCTGCACACACACTTGGGAAAGGCTGGCACAGATCACCCACTGTACATGCTTTGCCCAGACTATAAGGTAGATTCACTGCCACCAGTCAGTTATTATAAGGCTCTTACAAAGGGGTATCCAATTATACAGTGCAGTATTAATAGTAATACAAATGATAGTAGTTGATCAAGATAGCTAGGCCTTCTGGAGTGGCCCACACAATGTCACCAATTAAATATAAGCATTCTCAAAGGTTGGATACTTTCTACAAGGACCAGACATGATAAAAGTTCTAAATATATTTAATAATAAATAACAAAAGAACATGAAAATATTGAATATATATTTACAGTAAATCACATAGTTCAAATTGCAGAAAATATTGAAATTAACATCGATGGACAGACTCATACAAACATAGAAAAGCACTCTCTAAACTAAGCTTCACTATATTCCTGACTGAATCTAACAGAATTTACTCTTCCATAATAACTTACTTGGGCAAGGCAAGATGAAATACATGAGCAGTCTTTCTAGTCAGGCTTCCTAACAGAATACTCAGTACTCTGAGATTTCTCTTTTTTAACATCTAAAATATAATTTCAAAGAGGGCTGGCAGTATGACCTCTTCTGGCAATCTGACCTTTTTATCCCAGACCTAGTGTCTCTGGTCCTATTCTGCACTGTGGGGTACCATTTTAATGCTGTAACAGTTCATTTCCCTTTTTTTTTCTTAAAGTAATTTAGCTGGTACATTCAATTTAGTTGCAATAATACATGTACATTTCTTTTCATTCCAGCAGGGTGCACTGTTGATACATTTTAATACAATTAACACAAGCAAAGCTCACAAATACATTTTCAGCACAAGCATCTGTACAAATCAGGTTGATATACAAATGGCATACCATTCTACTACATTTGTAACACAAGCATGTTGTATAAATGAGCTTGATATTTAAAGGAGATATCATTATTTACAAAACTCCAGCTGCCTATGCAGACACTTGCCCATATTATCACATCTAGTATTGTAACATAATGTAAGCTGGCTCACTGAACAAACTGCCACATCTGAAACCTCATACATCTGTAAAGCAGAGAAACCAACCACAAATCCATGTTTGGGTGAAATGTAATCAATCATGATGCAGACTTGTACAACTTTACTACTGACATACTTCAGAAATTTTCTTAAAAATGAACAAAGACATTCAGTAAACCCCACTGGGCAGAAGGTATTACAAAGCTGTAATGGACATGGTGATTCTGATGAAAAACAAGAACATCCACATATGGAACTAAATCAAGTGATGCTGCCATTTTGTAACTCTCCAGTAGTGACTGACTGGCTTGTGTCAAACACATCTTAAATTAGTGCTACTATCTAAAAAGGAATTATATTCCGGAAATATCCAAATGTATTACATCTTATGGAAACAAAGGGGACTGTGAAGTCCAATGATGGGCTGTCATGGTCATCTATATACTGCCTCCATAATGACTCAGCCACCCAAACTTACTAGATATTATACAATTTCAAGACAGAACCAGTTAAGTGCCCTACTTTCCATGTCTAGACTACATCATTTGACACCAGTATTTTTTCTTCAATCACATCATCTATTCAGCATTTATATACTTCCATTCATTTATGAAGAAAGCACAACTCATCAGGAAAACAATACTTGGACATGCGATGAAGGTGCAAACAAAGACATTTTCTAGTTCTCATGCTGTTTAGCTAAATATCCAAATTGTTTGATGCTTACCAAAACTCTAATCATTTGTAATGTTAATGAGAAAAACATAAATAAAACATGATCTTTAAAACTCTTATTTTCTTTTATAGCTTGCTTGTAGAAATGAAGGATGGGAGATGGGGCATGATATACAAGTGATTTGGATATTTTTAACTGAATGGAAATCTACCATAATAGAAACTTAGCAATCAGTACTGTTAGAAATGTATCTAAACTTGCAATCATTTTTAAAGTTTGCAAAAAGCTGTGGAATGTATTCAAAAAGTGTACAGAACTGCAAATGTTTTGTCTGTAGTGTTGCAGCATATATACAAAACATCAAATCATAGTCGGATTTAGAGCGTTTTCACGCTATCAAAAGATGAAAATAGCGAATGCTATTTCATAGAACCTAAAATAGCTAAACCACATAATATCGAACATTCAGAACAGCAAATTTTTTCCCCAAGGAAAAAATTCTCTATTCCAAAACACATACACACAGCACAAGCACACCTGAAAAGCATCAATCCACACACATACACTTAAAATCCTAAAACTAACCCTACACTAACCTGTACATACACTACTATCTATCCACTTACCTTAACCCAAACCCTAACCCTAAGGTCCTTCACTATCGCACACTCACCTAACCCACGCCCTTACCCTAACTCATGTTACCTGCCCCTAACCCTAACTCACCTAACCCGTGCCCTAACCCTAACTCACCTAACCCACGCCCTAACCCTAACTCACCTAACCCACGCCCTAACCCTAACGTCCACACAATCGCACACTTACCTGAACCTGACCCGTAACTTTCTACCAGAGTGCTGAATATAGTGAAGCCACAGAACCGGCCAACCAAATTCTTTCCCTAGGAAAGAATTTGGTGTTCTACAGCTTCGCTGTTTTTAGTGTTCGCTGAAAATGGGTTGATAATAGAACAGTCTAAGTTTTAAAACTTCAATGTTCTGATATAGACCCGCTTTAGACATCAGGGAACCTTAAAGTCACTGGAGGCCCCCTGGTCCTGGGCACCCCCAATCACAGCAACTTAATCTTATACTGATATTTTGTAAAATGTCTGTTAAACCAATAAAAGCTAGTGCTGTACTCTTGTGTACTTAATAAACCAGGTGGGTAATAATAACTCTTATTTATACATCATTTAAAACTGATAAATATCCCTAGTTATAGTCACAGTGTGTTGTCAAGTAACAGGCTTCACAATTCCATTATTTTACCACTGACATAGTGGTCCTGTATAGTCAAATCCTGCGGGTGGACATTTTCTGCACTAAAACTAATAACATAGCCTGAACAAGAACAAGGCAAGCATTAGAGATCATCAACCCACAGTGACCGATCTCAGTACATACGTACCTTGGTTTATAAGAAGAGCTGAGGCTTCTGATTTCAAGGATGGTATCCTCTCTCTGGGAATTTTATAAATATTGGCAGAATACCAGATCCTACAACTTTCAACTTCTTTGCTCAACATTAACTTAAAACTGCAAGTAAAGCATGTAAGGAATAGCTGAAAGCAGAAACTTCAGTGGAAATGTATGTAAAGGTTGCAGAAAATACCCAACTCCCAAACAGACAAGCTGTACACAGATATAAACATGCAACAATCTGAAGGAGGCCATGTTGTCCTAGTTCAGCTTTCAGTAAAGAAGAAATACATATTAGTACGGATGGATTAGGTAGAATGAATTTATGAAAATCTGTGCTTTGACACTTTCCTGCTTAATAAATGAAAGCCTTTAAAAAGACTCTGTAGAAATGTGCATACAAGTAAGTACAGATATTAAGCAAGTGCAAGAATAACTACAGTGCCTTGCAGATTAGCAAACGTAATAATGTAAGAAAGATTTTAAACACACATCTATGATGGGTAAGCAACGATTGTCTTTTCTATGCAACAGAAGAGGAGATCACATACAACAAAACCAGGAGGAAAGATGACTGATGAGGCTGACTGAGGGTGCTCATAGGTATGTAAAGAAAAAATGATTTCCATTCCAAAAGAAGGTTAAGTAATAAATGCAGTTTTTCTATGTTTTACTTATTTTGTGAACATAGAAATATAAATGTCTTCCTTGTTCATTTGTGAACAAGCAAGAAAAAAAAACAGTGAGATTGCAGATTTTATTTTCTTCTTGTGAGTCCGCAATCTCACTTTGTTTTTTTTCTTGTTCCTTTCATTAGGGCATGAGATAACGGCTGCGAAAAAAAAAAAAAAAAAAAACTCCTGGTGTGCGGCATACTGTGGAAATAAATTACCAAGTACAAAAATGTTTTGTTCCAGTAAGAGCATCTACCGTTCAAGTTGTTTCTGAACTCTGCATTGCGTTATCAAGTGACTTGGGAAGTAATTCTCTTGAATGGGTGGTGCTGCTACACTTTTGTCTGGCTTAATAAAGGACTTTGTCCCTCGACCTGGTGGATGAACCGAGTATTGTTCCTTATACATATATATATATATATATATATATATATATATATATATATATATATATATATATATATATATATATATACACACACACACACACACACACACACACACACACACACACACACACACACACACAAACACACACATCTGATGTCTGATTGTGATCAAATAAATGAATAACTACACAAACAGTAATCACAGTAATATAGTTTAACTTGATCCTCTCAAACAGATACAGTGCCCCTCCCCCATATACAGATGTGCCCACCAACTACAGCAAATTTAGTGGCTGTATATATGTTAGCTGTGCAACTGTTTTCAAATACATACTCACAGTAATATTTCAGTTTACTTCTTTCAGAAGCAGAAGCTGCTATCCACTGTAATGCCTCCCAAAACAAATTTCCACAATGTACTGCTACTTTCTTCTTCTTCTTTCGGCTTTTCCCAGTTAGGGGTCATCACAGTGGATCACCTGTTTCCATTTCTTCCTGTCCTCTGCATCTTGCTCTGTCACACCAACCACCTGCATGTCCTCTATCACCACATCCATAAACCTTATCTTAGGCCTTCCTCTTTTCCTCTTACCTGGCAGCTTTATCCTTAGCATCATTTTCCCAATATACCCAATATCCCTCCTCAGCACATGTCCAAATCAGTGCAATCTCACCTCTCTGGCTTTGTCTCCAAACTGTCCAACCTGGGCTGACCCTCTAATATACTTATTCCTAATCCTGTCTACCCTCGTTACACCCAGTGCAAATCTTTAACATCTAACTCTGCCACATCCAGCTCTGACTCCTGCCTTTTTGTCAATGCCACTGTCTCCAGCCCATATAACATAGCTGGGCTCACTACCCTTTTATAGACCTTCCCTTTCACTCTTACTGGTACTCGTCTGTCACAAATCGCTCCTGACACTCTTCTCCACCCAGTCCACCCTGCCTTTACTCTCTTCTTCACCTCTCTTCCACACTCACCATTGCTCTGAACTGTTGATCCCAGGTATTTAAACTCATCCACCTTTGCCAACTCTACTCCCTGCATCCTCACCATTCCTCTATCCTCCCTTTCATACACACACACATATATATTCCGTCTTAGTCCAGCTGACCTTCATTCCTCTTCTCTCTAGAGCATATCTCCACCTCTCCAGGGTTTCCTCAACCTGCTCCCTACTCTCACTACATATCACAATGTCATCTGCAAACATCATAGTCCACGGGGACTCCTGTCTGATCTCGTCTGTCAACCTGTCCATCACCAGTGCAAATAAGAAAGGGCTCAGAGGTGATCCTTGATGTAATCCCACCTCCACCTTAAACGCATATGTCACTCCCACTGCATATCTCACCACTATCACACTACCTTTGTACATATCCTGTACCACTCTTACATACTTTTCTGCCACTCCCGACTTCCTCATACAATACCACAACTCCTCTCTACGCACCCTGTCATATGCTTTCTGTCCACAAAGTCACAATGCAACTCCTTCTGACCTTCTCTGTACTTCTCCATCAACACTCTCAGAGCAAACATCACACCTGTAGTGCTCTTTCCTGGCATGAAACCATACTGCTGGTCACTAATCATCACCTCCCTTCTTAACCTAGCTTCCACTACTCTTTTCCATAACTTCATGATGTGACTGATCAGTTTTATCCCTCTGTAGTTACTACAGCTCTGCACATCACCCTTATTCTTAAAAATCTGTACCAAAACACTTTTTCTCTGCTCCTCAGGCTTCTTCTCACTTTCCAGGATTTCATTAAACTATCTGGTTAAAAATTCCACTGCCATTTCTCCTAAATATCTCCAGGCTTCCACAGGTATGTCATCTGGAGCAACAACCTTTCCAATCTTCATCCTCTTCATAGCTATCCTTACTTCCTCCTTGCTAATCCACTGCACTTCATGATTCACTATCCGCACATCATCCAACCTTCTTTCCCTCTCATTCTCTTCATTCATCAGCCCCTCAAAGTACTCTTTCCATCTGCTCAACACATTCTCCTCGCTTGTGAGTACGTTTCCCTCATTATCCTTTATCACTCTTACCTGCTGCACATCTTTCCTAGCTCGGTCCCTCTGTCTAACCAATTGGTACAGGTCCTTTTCTCCCTCCTTATTGTCCAACCTTTCATACAACTCTCTATAAGTCTTATCCTTAGTCTTTGCCACCTCTGTCTTTACCATGCACCTCATCTCCTTATACTCCTGTCTACTTTTTTCATCTCTCTGACAATCCCACTTCTTGTTCTTCACCAACCTCTTTCTCCGTATACTCACCTGTACTTCCTCATTCCACCACCAGGTCTCCTTGTTCTCCTTCCTCTGTCCAGATGTCACACCAAGCACCTTTCTAGCCGTCTCCATTACTAGTGCTCCTGTAGTTACCCAGCTATTCGGTAACACTTCACTGCCACCCAGTGCCTGTCTTAACTCTTCCCTGAACTTCACCTCACAATCACCCTTTTTCAATTTCCACCATTTGATCCTGTACTACAGCCACTTTACTGAATGTATATATATCTCATATATCTCATTTTGATAAAATGAGTGAATATATACAAAACCAATAGGTATTATAATAATTTTAGTTGTTTCTATCAGACAAGTACAATGTGGCCAATTAAAACTTCAAATATGCATGTGCAGACACACACACACACACACACACACACACACACACACACACACACACACACACACACACACACACACGTATGTCAAGTGAGCACATTTTATTGACTATGTAGACCCCAAATGTCAGACATAGTGATTAAATTAGTATAACCGTCTTAGTAATATATTTTAACTTATGGATGTTAGGTGCACATCGTACAATTGCACATATACAGAAAGATATGTCCGCCAAGTACTGCCAATTTACTGATACTGTATACCTCAAATGTCTAACTGCAACCAAATGAATGTAGTAAATACATAAATTATAATAATAGTAATACATTTTGGTTCAGTGCTAATATATTATTATATCAGAAACATACAGTGCAGCCCATTCCACCCCATACAGATGTGGCCACCACTTACAGCCAGTTTATTGACTGTGTAAACCTTAGACATCTGACTGCCATAAAAATGAATGAACACATAAATAATAGCCATAGTAATTTATTTTACTGTTTTGCTGTCTGACTCATGCATTGCATCCCATTTCAAACCACTCACCATAGCTCTTAAGCTGTTAGCACAGGAAATCTGGAAAAGGAAAAAAAAATCATGGGAGATAAGAGATAATGTGTATCTCTCCAGTGTCATAATATAGTTAGGTAGGGGTTTGAATCCTGTACTTGTTAAGTTTGTCTGTGTGGGGGGAGTATGTGTCTATGTGATTTTCTTTGAAACTATTGCCCTTTTTGGACACTAGGAAAAAAACTGAAAAGTGGTATATTCCTCTTTGGCAAGTCTGATGATGTCAGCATCCTACAAATATAGCAGTGGAAATAAAAGCCCCCAGTAAAACATCTAGTGCGTTGTGTTAATGCATATCACTCCAATATCATAACATAGTTAGATAGGAGTTTGAATCTTGCAATTGCTGACAGTGTGTGCGTGTGGGGGATGTATGTTTCTGTGTGATTTCCTTTGAAAGTGTTGCCTTTTGGAGACTAGGAAAACACCTTAAAAGTGTTATATTCCTCTTTGGCAAGTATGATGATGTCAGCATCCTACAAATATAGCAGTGGAAATGAAAGCACCTAGTAAAGCGTATAGCACGTCGTGTTAATGCGTATTTCTCTAGTATCATAACATAGTTAAGCAGGGGTTTGAATCTTACAATTGCTGAGTGTATGTGGCTGGTGTTGTGGGTTTAGCTTTTACTACTGTATAACAACAGTATGTGCATTGCACACTTCAGGTATCTGTGTGGCAAATACATATATGTACATGTGACCTCAATTAGTTCATAGGTGTGAAGCCTGCTTTCTACATGAATACATCTGTTACCTTTGACAGATTGTGCTGCTGCTTCTCAGACCTTCGGTCACATATGTATGTTTGTGACAAGGCCAGCCACTGTAGTGATCTGTGGCCTAGGTCATCTGTGTCACACACACCCATGACAGTTTCTATAGAATAGTGTGAGTGAGGGTTCATGCCTGGGGTATATATCAGACATGTTCAAACACAACAAAGTCTGTCAATAATGGACATTCATTATAGGTAAAAACAACAACTTTGTGGATATGCATACAGACCCCTTATTGCTTATGTAATACACCGTGGGACTTCAGAATACCTATGGAAATGTGAATACCAAAGGACAGATGACATAACACTTGGCTGTATGTACACATTGGTACTCGTTCTACATGTTGAGGGCTACTACCTATGTGGTACTGTCGGGATACTATGTTTAGTAAATGTGGATGACTATGCTATAGTTGTATTATAGCTTTACAGCATGGGTTGGACAACAGGTATCTGTCTGTATAATACCCTTGTGGAGGATAAGTGTCTCATCCGGAGAATGCATTGTAGGCCACTGTATGCATTTCCAGATGTGGACGGACATATCCCTAGTATGTTTGCTTGTACCTAAGAGGGCTATATACCAAACAGGAGTGGTCCCAGGAATGGGTGGCGGTCAATACCACTGGCTACTGGTATAGTATAGTACTGGAAGGATCCAAATGCTACTGAGTTTCCTACATCTGTGTGTCAGTTGTCAAGACATCATCTAACGATTGGTTATAGTCAGGCTGTTGAGGTTGTGTATACTACCAGAATGCAAACCAATGACAGATAGTAACAGTATCACCCACAGCATAGTGTCAAACCATGTCATACACACATGTGTACCCAAGTTAAAACATATGTGTATTAAAATGCATACTGGCCACCAATAGAAACTATGAAGCATTGACACTGTGTAATACAGGGCATGTCACCCTTCCCATGTGTCCACTATGCACGTACATGCAGACAGTGCACCTCCACCATGTTCACAAATGTACACCTGCAGATCTGTACTGCAAACATCACACACGTACTGTCCACTCACCAACACATGCTGCCAAAACTACACACATCAGCCAAATGGCACATTTGCGGACAATACATTTTTGGAATTAACACTGTCGTAAACAATACTACATTGATAATCATAGCTTTAATGCATCATGCCTGCTCAGATATACCTACAAGGATATCATTACATTGTACTTTTGACAACATGCTAACATTGCTACACTGCTATAAAGTCACCCTGTGCATCAGCACCATGTTAGCCTGTTCCTGCATCAATGTTACAGATGACAGGCGGTGGCACATTTTCATTATATGCACAGGGTATGTTGTTGGTTTTCCAGAGCCCGACATTGTCCCATCCAATCGGCATGTATATGTGTGTGTGTGTGTGTGTGTGTGTGTGTGTGTGTGTGTGTGTGTGTGTGTGTGTGTGTGTGTGTGTGAGGGACAACAGTACAGCATGTGTCAATGTTGATGTAACGTGTGTGTGTATGTGTTAGCCCTAGGTGTTTGGTTTATGTGTGTGTGTCTGCATGCACACAGTTCCAACATGTGGCTGCCATATACGGGAGATTGTGGGACAGCCACAGACTGTACCTGCCTGGCTGTACAGATCACCGTCTCTGGCCACGGACACAGTACCTGTGCCTGGCAGGGGTGCAACGGACAGTATCGGGTACTAAGCCAAACTGGGTACTATCATCAGAGGCAGAGGGATGTCGACTGCACCCATGTCCCTGCTGGGACTAGCCAGAGCCCCGTGCACGTGGTCTTCTATGATGGCCTATTGACAGCCCAGCCCCAACATTGCTGGGGCTGGTACTGCCACTACGGGAGCGGATGTGACTTGTGTGTCGTCCGTGATGACTGCCAGCCGATGATGTTGCTGGCATACATCCACGTCGACGTCTCAGCCATCCTGCATTGTCCTGGCACATGGACATGACATTGCAGAGGACATCTAATGTCTCCCCCCAACGTCTATCAATGACCTTGGTGTAGTGACGGATGTCACCGGCAAGGTCATTGATACTGTCATTGATAGCGGTGTTATGGGCCCTCTGTGCCCTCAGTCTCTGTCTGGTGTACTGTTCCATACATGCCTGTGCCTGTATTACAGCCTGGAACATATCTGAGGTTGTAAGACCTGTGGGGGCACGTCTGTCAGGGGCATTATGACCAGCAGTGCTCCCACGAGAACCCCTGGACATCCGCCTATGTGGTACCATTCCAGGAATCTGGGTATGGCTGCTGTGAGGGGATGCATGTGCCATAGATACCACACTATCCTGGTCAATTCTTACTGTATGATGTCCCTCAGCTAAGGCCATTGGTGATGAGGGATGTATTGGCAGTATGAATGTGCGCATAGATGGTGTGGAAAGCTGTGTACTGTTGATTGGCGGACTTGTCACAGACCCTGTCAAACCTGCCTGTGCCACAACACATGTTTCATCATTTCCACTATTTGTGGCAGTGTCTTCAGGTTTCCTGCTGCACTCAACCAACACAACCTCAGCAGCTGTGAGAGGAAGACAGGAAACACACTTTACAATCTGTACATGATGTTAGCACACATGCACACATGCACACATGAACACATGCACACATGCACACATGCAGACATGCACACATTAACACATGCACACATGAACACATGAACACATGAACACATGCACACATGAACACATGAACTAATGAACACATGCACACATGCACACCTGCACACATGCACACATGCACACATTAACACATGCACACCTGCACACATGAACACATGCACACATGCACACATGAACACACGAACACATGAACACATGCACACATGCACACATGAACACATGAACACATAAACCAAATACACTACTCACTAAAGTAGACACACACACACACACACACACACACACACACACACACACACACACACACACACACACACACACGCATACACACACCAACAGCAATCCAGAACATACCCATTAGTGGATGATGGTGGAGTACAGTATCACAAGCCAAAGAGTCCTATCACGTGTCAACATGCAAGATGTGTGTTGCTCAACAGCATGCAATGCGAGTGTAGAGAGTCCTTGTTAATAACAGTATACATGTCTTTGATGCATGTGTGTTGTTCAATGATTGGCCTCACCCTGGAATACAATGTGTACATGGAAATAACATTGCTGTGCAAGTATTAAATGCTTTTCAATGTCCTGTGCATCATCACTCATAGGTATACATACCATGGCTGGATGCACACTACTGTCAGGTGTATAGCAATGAATGCTATGTGTTGTACTGTAGTTACTGTAACTGGATGTAGTGTAGTACCATGAGCCATCATCAGGCAGCATCATGTGGTCACTCAAGGCCACTAATGTGTGCCACACTGGCAACTATCTTGTTGTACCTGAACTGCAGCACTGTACCTACATTAACCATTTCACAGGCAGTTGTTACATGGGTATGTAAGGTGTTCAATAGGGAGCATTGCCTAACATGAATGTGTTGTTTGTTGAAGAGTTTTGCACAGCCCCATGATAGGACTCTACCCCTCAGGTATAGTATGTGTACTGTGTGGATGAAATTTGGGATACTGGAGTCTGACCTTACAGCAGGTGCCTAAATACACCATGTGTATCATATTAACACGTACTGCATATGACAAGGTGGTGTATGTTGTGTGCATGTGTATTGACTCTGCCAATACAATGTCCACTACAGTGTACCACAATTGTTTGGGATGTTCTGTGTATAGCATGTGTTTGAGGTAGCTACTCATGTTACTGGGATGTGCATAGTCCCACAGAAAACATGCAGAGCATGCATTATGTGTAGGTGTTTTACATGTGTATATGACCTACAACTCACCTATGACATGCACATGTTATTTGCCATATTAAATGTAGAACACTCATCAGCATGAGTCTGCTGTCTTGCTGTCACACCAGAGGGACCTACGAGTATATGAGACAGTTTGTCAGTGTCAACAACTATGGCATTGCTGCTGTGAGTTTGCAATTTTACAGTAGTACAACGGTTGACAGTCACAGGCATACAGATTATGTTCCAAATTATCAGTATTGCACAACACCAGGCTCCACATCTTCCAAATACACAGTACACATCTGACATATGTATGTTCTAACAATCGAGCTAACAGTAGTCTACAGATATGCCATGTTACCTGCATGCTCCGAGTCAACTTGCTGGGTGACTCCGGCCTCCATGATGACACATGTCTGTTGTAGTGGTTGTCCAGGAGCCACCATGCTGAGGAGCAGCTCTTCCACTCTGGTGAGGGGCATATGTGATGCTGCACCACCACCTGTGACAATCTGTTGTCTGCGGACATCGGATGCATGCTGCCGGACATGTCTAATTAAATCACTGCAGTGATGGCGTACCTGCTCATAAGTCCGGTTATGCATGCCTACGTCATTAACCCGATGGACAACATCTTGCCACAGTGTAGTGCGCTCATGCTGGTTCTGGCTGGTTCTGGAGAACAGCAGGGTGTGATGTTGTAATAGGGTGGATATAATGATTTCCTCCTCTTCAGGGAATATGCAGGGTTGCGATGGTGAGACATGTCCCTGGAAACAATGAAACAATTGTTGTGAGCAAGTCATGTGGCACACTTAACATTCTAAAGTACAGATATCAATGAAATGTCATATATAGCAACCTATTGGCTGTCAGTAGATACACACTTTTAATACCACACATCAGTGCTCAGCCCACAACTGCCTGACAGTGCCTGGCATGCTCTATATATTAAAACATGTTCTGCACAGCAACAAAGTGAATCCAGTATGTAAGACTATACCACAACACATGGCACACTGTATGTGACACAATGCACCACCTAGCCACAGGAGGTATATATGAAGCTAATGCATACAGAAATATGTCATCCACTGAAATGATTGTAAAGTACAGTTACAGTACTACCAGTATACCACACTACTTGTTGATAGCAAACCCCTAAGTAACATATGTGCACATTCATCAATATAGGTGGCATACTGCTGTACTACACTATACATGTTGCTAGATATGCACTTATATCCTGTAACACACATACGACTGAGGCCATGTTACAGGCATACCCACACACACATCAGACATACCTACAAGACACAAAGGTATGGCAACCCAGATGAGCTTTACCTGTGTACTATACAGTACTGTGTGTCAGCACTTACAAAACCTTATGCCTGAGGTATGTAATGTGTGAGGACTACAGGTAACAAACAAAACAGTGTTTCCAAGCAATGTGGATATACACCATACTGTGCTGGTTAGGCCTACAGCTTCAGGTAGTACTACAGTTCATACAGGATTTGTATTCACTAGTGTTAACAATCAATAAGCATACATGTACTGCTTTAGCCTACAATGGCACACTCCAGTCAGCACCATGGGACTACGTCACACCTTATGCCATACTGCTTTTCCTGCCTAGCAATAGCATACATATCTTTTGTGGGGATCAGAGCTAGAACACTACATACCATGATATAAACAGTTTCCCACTAGGCTATCACACATATACTCAACGTTGACACATTCACCATCACACTCAGTCAACCTCACATAGCAATTAATGCAACATGTACATGCGTGTGTGTATCAGGTCCTAGGTAGCTCATAGGCTATTAGCCGTAGGGCCTGTAGAAGCCTAGCCATACGGTACCCTGCCCTTCAACACCCATGTAATTTAAGTTCATGTGCCCCTGTCATGCAGAGCCACAGAGGTGATTCCCGGGTTGTATTTCCTATCTCACATCCATTCATCATGATTATTCATGATGACTGCTAATGAGGACCTTTCTTTGCTATTGATAGTTAGTTCCAGAGTATGGTATGTGTCTGAGATGAGAATGTACCACTCCAGCATGTTCTGCTTTTTGATGTTACAAGGTTTAGATCAGTACAGTGTGTAGCTTGTAGGGATGTTGATCTGTTTACATGGAGCATGTCCAACACCTGTGGGTTTGGCATAGCTTCATATGTTAGCCAGAGGTTGACTAGGGGTAGGCGGTATGCAACACAATGTAGCTGTGGTTTTGTAAGACAGTCTGCATAGGGCATCTGTTTGAGTCTGGTAATACTCTTTGTGGGGTTTGTGCCTGGTGTCTACAGTTGCTGTAGATGTCTTCTGAGGTACATACCAAAAGGGCCATTGTACTCTATGATGGGTTTTATGACTGATGAGTAGAGTGGAACACTGACCTCTTATTCCATGGATGACACACCTTTTGTGATGACATGTGGACCGTACACAGTTTACATGAGTAGTGCGGCACTGTGATTATCAAAAGTGACACTACTGTCCACCTGTGTCCCATGGTCTCTTATCACACTTTTGGTGTTGAGTAGACTACCACCTATGTGGTAGTTCATGGGTACAGGGCTTTTAACAAAAGTGATGGCAATACATTTACAACATTGGGCTTGAACGTACATATAAACATCCATTGGTGTACATATAGATTTACATGTAGGCACATATATAGTCCACCTTTCATGGTGGGAATATGAATTATGCAAGGGTTGAGAGAGATACAGTTATGTTAGAATTTTTCACAGTCTTGTGCAGAATGCATTGAAGGTATTCTCAGGCCATGTATCTTTAGCAGGACTCCCTGTCTGGAAGACTAAAAACTTAACAGATCATACCCACAGCGTTTAAACACCACATGTCATACACCAGCACTGTATGCTGTCTTGTTTGCCACACACTACAACCTACATGAAAATATGCACATAACAACCTTCACCAACATATATATGTCCACCCTTCACAAACAGTTGCAGTATGTCCCTTGCTCTATGCACATGTTAAGATGCAAATATATCTGACACATAAATATCTCTACATATGTGGGTGCCATATACACACAAGGTACACACTGTTGTAAGTCCGTAGACCTCACGGATGACCTGTTGGGCCTTGCTACAAACAGTTGTCACGTGTGCATAACAGTAATATTACAGGGAGTATTTATAGCTGCTAATGCTACATTACTGTACTAGCCTGGTACAGCAGTTGCCAATGCTAAGCTACACATTATATGACTATCATGCATGTGTTACTCTGTTACATCCAGGTTTATATAGCTGTTTGCACTACTCCCCCAAACAGCCATTATACACAGTACTGTACAGAGCATAGATGACATGATCGGATGTTTGACATTAAATGCTGAGCTACATATGTCACAGTTATGTCCCACTGCACACAACTACACACTAATTTGTCCATGGCAGTAGTCATGGATGGCATCAGTGCATACATACCTACTGCTGACACATATGCATGTTTCAAAGTATTTACAGTACTCTTCATAAACATCTACTACTTGCCGGTAATCACATATCTGTTACATACCTGTTTGTCACTTTCAGGTCCGTCTGTGTATGTTTTGACAATTTTTTTTTTTTTTGGTGTTACTTAAGTAAAGATTGCTTTTACTTAATTTCTTTTGGTTATTAATTCATTTTTTTACTTAATTAATATATTTGGTTGGTAATTCAGTCAAGTCTTTTTACTTAATTAAACGTTTGTGTTATTAAGTAATAATTCTTTTTTACTCCTCCCCAGGTTCAGTGATGCTTTAATACGTGCAATGTAATGATTGCATGTGGGGAAAGCAAGTACAGTCTGCTTTTATAGGTATCTGCACATGTGCATGTGATGACCTTTGCGCCAATTGGCACCCAGCATTTGGTAAATGCATACAGCCTGCTGTGTGTTAATTGCACTACTCACTGTCATAGCAACCCAATGCTATAAATTGCTAAGTTTTGTAGGCGTAGCCCTTTCAGATTTCCAGAGTGGGGCCCATGCTTGTTTGCTGTGGACACTGTTGTTTAAGTCAGAAGGTTGGTATACTTCTTATATCTGAAGCTAGAGGTGTAGACAGTGATGTACATGTTGCACTCAGACCTGACTGTTGCCAGTTCCAGTACAGAGCTATCAGTGTAGAGTTTAACTCACCCCTACAAATGCTTACACAAGATATATGTGAGTATGTAGTTTCTTTTCTACTTATGTAATTAACTGCCATACAAAAGTAGTTATTGAGAAGTATTCTTTTGGCACATGAATTGTTTGTGAACTGTTATACTGTGCATATTGATGTACTCACTTCTGCAGGGTTTGTGTATTTTTATTGTTGACATTAGCACAGGATTCTCAGGTAAACTGGACAATTCCACTACTGAGTATGCCTACCTACATCCTTGGCTGAACCTAAACACATATATATTTAAAATTTGGGGAGGGGGGTGCAGACATACTGAGAGCATTACGTCTTATTGTGTGAGTGTTATCTTACTGGACTTAAAGGACTGGTGTGTACCTGTTAGTTTATCAAGGCAGGTGGCCTGTCTGCATAGTTCCCAACTGTGAACCTATCCAGATGGCAGCCAGATGTTAGCCTGTTATTCTTTGTCTCTGCAACCCACAGGTGTTTTCAGCACTGGTACAATGGCATTGTTACAGTCAGTTGCTACCAGTACATGGCTACCTCCTTTGGTATTTCTGTGTTGTACTCCTACATAACGGTATGCTTGTGGAAGTCCTCCCAAAGCTATTTGCAGAGTGTGTAACAGCAGATAAGCTGATATGCCTGTCTGTTTGTGCCTCTGCCAGGCCTATGAAACACTCAGAGACATATTTTCTTGGAGTCAGGGATAGGTAGTTAAAAGTGAGGTACACCTTCCAAATAATAGAGACAGTAAGTGTAGACTTGAGTGAAACAGTGCATATGGATTAGTACTCTTTTTATGAAGTACAAGCAGTGTCTACTGTTATTATTGTCATTATTCATTGTGTAATACCCCAACTCTCTGACTAACATCAGTACTTTTCAGTGGGATTCAGAGGGACACAGCTAAAATATGTTTCACAATCAGGGACATCCCTGAAAAGTAGTCACAGTTAGGAAGTATGGCCTCTGCCCTAATCAGATATGCCAGTGTTTGTCCTGCTATGATACTGTGTGGGGGTTGTAAAGTGCCTCTATAACATTATTTGCTGCTAGAATGGCTGCTTCTCTTATCACAGTCATGTAATGCAATTCCACAACAATTGCTGGTAAAGATCCACAGAACAAGCTTTGTGTTATGGCCTTCCTATTTTTCCTTTACATTCACTCATTGTATTGCATGATATATTTATTTCAGCACGAAGTTATTGTATATTTGCTGTGGCTTAGTGGTACTTCATGCAGTCAAGTGTGTCTAAGGTCTGGGGTTCAAGACTGACAGAGGTGTTTTATTTTGCTGCTGAGCAGAACAAGGGCCCTGACATACAGAATGATTAAGGCACTTTTAAGCTGTTGTAAGCGGGTTTGTGCAAGTTTGCGCGATGCTTAGCAATGCTAAGCTAAGAGCACACATGAGCTCACTCGCTCAAACCCGCTAACTACTGCTTAAAAGTGCTTACTCCCGCTAACCCCCACGCTAATTTCTTTGAAAGAAAAGAAAATGGGGAGATAGGAAAGTGGTGAAAAAGGGGGCACAAAGAGGGAAAGACAGTGGGGAAACCAGCTTGGGATGTGCAGGACAGGTGTAGGGAAGGTCCATAGCTGCCCATTTCTTTACCAGCAACAGTTGTGCATATGTTACAAATTTGGAGTGAAATTTGAAACCTTCCACCCCTGAGAGAGGTTTGAGGACAACAAAGTATGTTGTACTGCCAATTATAATTATCAGTTTATATGTCCAGCAGACATGTGTGCGAAATGGGAAGCTATGTATGGGGCGTAATTTTTTTGTGGGAACAGATTGCCCTTTTTTTTTCAGGTGAGAGTGGAATGTGAGGTAGAGGAAGTAGGTATATCTGGGGAGGTAGGTTGGGGAGGTAAACAGACAAGACAAACAAGATGCATACAGGGGCGGAGTATGACACATGGGGTGGGTAAACACAATTGACGGGGACAGATGTTTGGAAATCGCAAGCCCATGAGCCCACAGATGGTAACAGGATTAAGCACTTGGGCTTCAGACCAGTTGTTTTACATTAGGAAGGTTTGTGGCAAGCACTGTGGTGGCAGGACAGGTAGCTTTCATCCTTCTAAGTTGGGAACTGCTGATTGAGAGCCCAGTGTCCAAGTGTATTAGTTCTGGTTTAGGCACTTGGGCTTCAGGCCAGTTATTTTACATTAAGAAGGTTCGTGGTCTGCACTCTTGTGGGAGAAGAGGCTGGACTCTGCCCTTCTGAGCTGGGAATTTCTGGTTAAAGGTTTATAGTGCCTGAATATTTGAACTGTATCTTACTGAAATTGGTACACCTTGTTTGCTCTAGCATAGACTAGATCCAGGCCTGCTGAATCTAGCTTTGTTTATATGCTTGTTGTTTGTTTGCTTGTTATTTCCCTGGAAGCTAATTCCACCTAATACGCAGCTTCTCAGCTTCTGTGGATCACTAGTGATATCTGCATTGCTTACTGTACTTATTTCCTTGTTTCACTTGAAAGAAAGTTACTGTTTGTTGTTTTTGCATTTAGTTACTTGTAACACATTGCACTCAAGTTACCTGGCACTTGCTCACTAAAGCAATTATATAAGTCAGCACTAAAAATTAAAAGCACTACACCCTCACTCCCCACTGGCCCTTGTTTTCAATTATTAAGGAATTCCCAATATTATTCTAGCATGTCCAAAGGTCAGATGTCAATCTCCTCTCTGGTCCAGCTGGTGAATCTGGGAATCTTGAGGCAATGTTATAACTGCCTCATGTACACAGACAACCCTCTCCTCCTCCCACATAACACAAATACTTGCGAGAGATGCAGCTATTTAGCCAAACTGGAGGCTGAGCTCTCTCAACTCAGGACTGGCAAGACCAGACAGGAGGAGAAGGCAACTACACACACCACAAAACCAGCCTCACATAATGCTACCACACCACTGAATCAAACACATAAACACACAAAGACATACTCGGAGGCTCTGAGTAAAATTTACCTAAACAGCAGAGGCCTCCAAAGCAGACACCCAAACAACTGCTACCTCAAGACACCCCACAAGCAACACATAAACCACAAAAGCAGTGTGCAAAGCAGTCACAGCCCTTAAAGCCAAATACAACACCAAACATACTTGTCATAGGTGACTCCATAGTCAGACACACTGACGTCCTACTCACCAGGCTGAACAAGGAGAGGGTCACAGTAAGCTGCCTATCGGGCGCTAGAATCTGCCACATAACACAAGCACTCGGGTCACTCCACGGCAAGTACAAATATGACACAGTCATTGTCCATGCTGGTGTGAACGACCTGAGACGTACCTCCCTGGACTACATGAAAAGAGACATAGAGGAGCTCTCTGATTATGTAGCCCAGGCAGGTATGACCCTAACCCTGAGCAGTATCCTTCCTTCACCAAGAATGATGCCACAATATAGAGACAAGATGATCAGCTTTAACAATTGGCTTAATGTCTGGTGTCATTCAAAGGGGATCCAGTGTCTGTCTGCCTGGGATGACATGCTTGACAAGCCACGCTGCTTCGCAAGGGATGACTTGCACCTGTCACCCCTGGGATTCTGGATATTGGCTAAGGCTCTTGCCACCCCCATAGTGCCTTTTTAGGCAAGGCTCAAATTCTAAACCTACCACCCTAGAAAACAAAAATGGGAAGAAACTGAGGGTAATGCTGCTCAATGCCAGAAGTCTAAATCTCAAAATGCATGCACTCGAGGCCCTTCTCAGTATGGAGAACATCGATGTCTGTGCTGTAACTGAAACCTGGTTCAAGGCTCCTGAGAGCACCCGGCACTATTAGGTTTTACCTCATATCATGTGTTCCGGCCCCAAAACCCAGACCACACTACAAAAGGAGGGGGTGTATCCATATTCATAAAGGATACCCACACCTCCAGGTTGGTGGCAATGCACAAAGCTTCAGAAACCATCCAGGTGCAACTAACCATAGGCAAAACTGCTCTACAAATTGTAGCATGCTACAGGCCACCCTCTCAAACTCAGGAACCCCACACAGCCTTCCTGAAGACACTGGAGGGTATAAATGTATCTCCAAACACCATCATATTGGGTGACTTCAACTACCCGAATATAGACTGGGAACATTACTCAAGCCCTAACTTTCTAGCCCAACGGTTCCTGGAGTTCATAAATTCAAATGCCATGGAACAGCTAGTCACTGTTCCCACGAGAGGAGAAAATATACTAGATCTCATTATCACAAACATGGGGACAAAATGCTCCACACCGAAGTATATCCCTCATTGGTGAGATCTGATCATAAACTAATCTCACTGGAAATCCACATCCCGCCCCACCCCAAACAAAAAGACCACAGTGAAGAACTTCTCTAAAGCAAACTTCACACTACTCAAGACTGGTGTGGTATCCTTCAAGGCCCCTGAGACAGTGGAAACCACAACCCAAGCTGCGGAAGCCCTTACAAATGCCTTCTATGAACACCTCCAGGACTGCATGGATCAGGCAATCCCAAATAAAACCAAGACTCTTTCCACAAAGGGCAAACGTCCAGTCTGGTGGACCCCAGCCATTAACAAACTTTACAATAAGAGGAGAAAGCTATTACATGATAGAACAAAATCCATAAAAGGGAAGTCACCCTGATCATTATTAGTAAAAAATACGAGCACTCATAAAATCAACTAAGGCCAATTTTGAGAGAAAAATTGCCATGGATTCAAAGGACAATCATAAGGCCTTTTTCAGCTATGTTAGGAACCTGGGTGGAAACTCCCAGATATGCTCAGAATTAGTCCAAAATGATACAAAAATCACTGAACCCACAGACGTTGCCAACATACTGGCAGACAGGTTCAGTGCAAACTTGACCCCTCTCCCCTAAAGGAGAGATAACTATCCCAGCGGAGTGTAGCCTCCCAGACATCTCAAATGCAGGTGAAAGCTGCTCTCTCTAAAGCTAAAAACACAGCATCAATGGGACCGGATGGTGTCCCTGGCTGTGTGCTACATGAGCTAAATGAGGAATTAAACCCGCACATAAGGCAGCTGTTTAATCTCAGCCTTACCACAGGATACGTGCCCAAGGAGTGGCGTGACGGCAACTGTGGTCCCACTCCACAAAGGCGGTGCCTCTACAGACCCTGGTAATTACCGCCCCATAAGCTTAACAAGTCTAGTCTGCAAAGCTATGGAGAGGATCATAATGGAGCTCATAAACAAAGATATAGGGGACTTGCAGACATTGGACCCGACCCAGTTTGGCTTCGTCAAGGGAAGATCATGCCTTTTGAACTTGGTCGACTTCTTCGAAACAGTCACCAAGGCCATTGATGAGGGAAAGGCAGTCCATACAGCCTACCTTGACCTTGCAAAGGCTTTCGACACAATACCCCACTCGGGTATTGTAGAAAAACTTACCAGCTTAAATGTAAACCCATATGTCACAAGATGGGTTGCAAACTGGCTTAAGGACAGAACCCACAGGGTTAGAGTTGCTGGCGCTATGTCAGACTCCAAGCCGGTCACAAGTGGTGTCCCACAGGGCTCGGTCCTTGGCCCCCTATTGTTCGGCATCTACTTCTCAGAAGTACAGGCCAACATGGGAGGACTTTGTCTGACAAAGTTTGCAGACGACTGCAAACTGGGCGCCATAGTGGAAAGTGCATCGGACACGGATATCCTTCAGAAGGGACTCACGGAAACAGATGGCTGGTGCCAGAGCCATGGCCTGAAGTTAAACACCAAAAAATGTATAGTCATACCCTTCGGGAAAAACAAGGTAACCCCAAGCTACCATATAGGTGGCAATCCACTAAGCACAGAAGAGGTTATCAGGGACCTGGGGACCCAGGTTGACAGTGGCCTTTCTTTTGACACTCACGTTGCTAAAGTGGTTAGAAAGACCTTCTACATTGCCCACCTGATCATGAAGGGATTCACATCCAGATCTAGTGAGGTCATTGTTCCCCTGTACTCTTCACTTATCAGACCAATGATCGAGTACAATGCCCCATTCGGGATGTATCTCGCCCGACATCTGCAGCAATTGGAGAGACCCCAAAAGTTTCTCACCAAAAGGATAAAGGGACTCCAAAATCTGTCATATGCTGCCAGATTGAAGAAACTCCAGCTCTATTCAGTCGCATACCGTCTGCTCAGAGGTGACATGTGCCTGACATACAAGGCCATGACCAACCCGGAATTAATGGACATGCTCCACCTCAAAAAATCCAAATCCACCAAAACCACTAGAGCAAGCGACTTAAACCTTAACCTGGATATAAATAGGATGTGCTGGAGGGATAGATTTATCACTCAGAGTCTCCCTATGCTGTGGAATAGAGTCCCGATCCATGTGAGGCAGAGCACCTCGCTGGCTCTGTTCAAGAGAAATCTTGACCTGTGGATGGGAGATCGTAGGTTTACCCCGGGAATCATCTCTGTGTCACTGCTGGACAGAGGCACAACAAACTAATGGGTACAGTATTTTTTCATATAAGGGGTGGCGTAAGCCACAACAATTTGGGCTAGGCTTATAAATGCCTTGGGGCAGATAGCCTAGTATAAACCTATGAACCTATGAACCTATGAACCCATGGGCAGTCACCACTGCACCTTCACAGTCCCGAGGGTGGCTGTGCTGGGGGCTGCGTAGGAGGGGCAGGCTCACCCGTGAGTCACGCCACTCTCGCCTCGAGCTGGCATAGGGGATCAGCGACTAAACATTGGATCTCCCTACGCACCACAACCCGGATCCTTCGGAGGGTGACAGGTGGCCCTTTTCCATCCATGCTTGCAGGGGGGGGGCAAGCCCCATCCCCTGCAGTGCTTCCACCTGAAGGTGGCACAGGATGAACGGAGGAGGGTAGCCCGGGCTGGGCACCGGACCTGCTGGTGCCAGGTGCAATCGCCAGCTGAGGAGGGACAGGTGGGTCCGCTGGGACCGGCCTTCCCATATGTTCTGTGATTAGGTGTGTTTAATTACAACATAGACAACAACATTCCAAATTAGTTGTAACATCATGCAGTAATATTCCCATTAACCCAACACACCAGGGTTCCAACAGTTGAACAGCAAACATAACACATGCATATATTGAACGACAGTGGACATTACAACAGCATGCAGGGATGATTGGTGGCAACAGGCCACCAAGATTGTGGTGTTTGAACAGGGCACATGCATCAAAGTAAATGCAGATATTTATAGAACAATAGGACATATGTCCCAACAAATGTTTTCAGATTAGACATACCCATTGAGGTGTGGAATTGCATTGTTTATGCACATACAGTAGGGTGTAAAAAGAAACCTCCATTAACATCTTATAAGTACTTTTACTCTACACTACATTCTTATTGACTGCAGGTGTATATCCCGTACATGTATTATTACACTAGGCAACATGCATTAGGTTGTGTAATGGGTTTGGCTAGTTGATTATATACCTGACTTATATCTGACATACTAACTGTCCAAGATGCAGATGTTACTGCTACATAGTTATATTTTTTATTTATATTTATGTAAATGCATATCTGGATGTGTTCACGTGACATTTTCAGTTAAATTTCTACAGAACCCTACATTTCATGTAGCACACTCACATTTCTGGGGAACACATTGACAAGCTATTCGTGTGCCAGATTTACCTATGCATGCCAGCCATTAACCGAATGTTGAGGACTGTATATATGCTTCACAGCTAGTGGCACTTCCTTCATCCACTTTATATGGGACTGCCCAACTGTGGGTTGACAGCACTTAATACAACAGTACTATTTATATAATGCAAGGGTACAACAACATTTCAAAGTAAGTGACACAGACACACTCCAAGTATTATACCTTTATTAATTACATTACACACTTTTCTACAGGCTCTCTCCTTTATTTGATATTACAGTGCATACTGAAGACTTATTCAAGACATATTATACCTTTGTTAATAGGTTACAGCACTCTTTTTCTGGCTTGCTCACTTATTTTATATGACAGTACATGCTGAAATATTATTCCAGACTTATTTTACCTTTATTAATGGGTTACTACACTCTATTTCTGGCTCTCTGACTTATTTTATATAACAGTACATGCAGAGAAATTATTCAGGGCATTTTATGGCTGTATTATTGGGCTACATCACTTTTTTCAGGCTCTCCCACGTATTTTATATAACAATACATGCAGAATAATTACTAACCTGCCTGGTGGTGCAGCCTTAGCAGCCTATCTGCATAGGTTTGTTGATTCAGCACAGACACCTGCAGCTGTGAAGTAAATGAAGGGATATTGAGACATACCTATCCATTATACAGACTATATTAGCATGTCTTACATACTGCATTCCATGGCTACCTACTCAGTAGTGGGGCATCTTGCATGTGACGGGCCTCCTGGATCCATTGGTTCAGTAGGTCCTGCTTCCATCTCTTCAGGTCTGCATGGTGGTGACGGACCTGCTCACCAGTCCGAGGGATGCCTGTGGCACTGGTGAGATCATGAGCTAACCGGTTCCAAGCCTCTGCTTTGTACTCCATCCCTTGGAACTGGCCCTGCAGGAGTCTAAACTCATGATGGTGGACAAGCAGCCAAACCATATATTTTGACTCCTCGATGCCCCAGCGTTGCACTCGAAAGCGAGTGCCCTCTCCAGCACCAGACATTCTAACTGCAGATGGGAGCTACAATCAGTTATGGCGAGTATTCCTGCCTATGGAGCTTAAATATGCCGCATTTCTCGCACTTTTTTGTGATTGGCAATTTTTGAAAATTCTCTGCTGACTGCAAACCTGCTTAGCAATGGTTAATCTACCATTTATAAGTATATGTATGTTAACAGTGGATGGTTATCCTAAGCTGTCATGGCTTAGTGGTTCAGTACTTTGATTATGGTGCACAGTGTCCTGGGTTCAAACCTCGTCATTGATTTTTATTTTACTACTGTCCAGACAGGCTAGGGGGTGTGGCTGTGTTTAGGCAACTTTGCTCTACGTTGCTCCATGTTGATCCATGTTGCCCTACGGTGCGCTGGTTAGCGTGTTGCGCAGCTCCGTGCAAACCTATTGCGCTGGGTAAAGTGCTGCTTAGCTATGGGCAACTATATTGTGCTGGGTAAAGCGCTGCTTAGCTATGGGCAACTATATTGCTCTGGGTAAAGCACTGCTTAGCTATGGGCAGCTATATTGCGCTGGTTAAAGTGCTGCTTAGTTACGGCCAACTATATTGCACTGGGTAAAGTGCTGCTTAGCTACGGGCATTTATATGTCACGATCCTTCTTACATTTCTATATATACATTTTGTTCACTGATACATAGGCCATTTAAATGCTTTTTAATAAAATTTTATTCATATATGTCAGGAATTATTTCATATACTATTTTAAAACATAAAATAGAAAAGGGAGTGGTGGGACTCGAACCGTGAATGCCTCCTCTTTGTGCGAAGGCTCTACTACTATACTATTGCTATTTGGATTAATTTGCATAAACATTTCTTATTATGCTCTTCAATGTCGACATTGCTAACTGCAGCTAAGCTATGGGCTCACCCGCGCAAATACGGGCAGCTATATCGGGAATTATAAAAAAAAATTAAAAGTTTTACATTTTATAACTCTACTGGGGGTTTACAATGTGAGGGAGTGTAGTGTTGGGTATGTAGACATTTGAGCGGACTCGCTCATATGTGTTGTCATTTCACAATTCAGACACTTGCAGGGGCGTTGACCTTTGGACTGCTCGGCAGTCAGACACGCCCCCTGCCTTCCTGCATGGTCCATGTTAGACTTGGAGTGGAGTCAGCGTGCCCTCATTAATATGCATGGCATGCTGATGTCATACCGTTCAACTGCAGTTTCCGAGTAAGACTTATTTAGTCTTACACGGGGGGGATTTGTGAATCCGGGGGATGGTCTGTTATTGTTGACACTTTCAATCAAAAGTAAAGAATCGCTTATGTAATTACTTTTATGATTACTTCTTCAGCTGCTTATGGTATGTAGGTGGACGTCCAGTCTATGTTTACTGAAATCGGTATTTACAAGGCACCACAAGGGTCAGTGTTTGACCACTTCTACTCACTAGATTTGTTAACAGTATGCTTATCACATGATCACAAATAGATTATTATGGCAGATGATTCCAGATTGCCACGCTCCACTCCTGAACTAGAACCTACTGAAATAAGCTTCAGGGGTGGCTTCCACAATTTAAGCAGCAGCTATTAAACTTGCCCTTTACTCGATGAGTATAAACCATGTCCAGGGATTTCTTTGACTCATCTGTCTGCATTTGTCTCCATATCATTAACTACTACTGTGAACTATACCCACTAACTACTATTTGTGTTTGTGCAAACACTTCAAATCAGCATGCTTAAAAACTAACCATCTGAGAATCCTGTACACAAGGAACAACTTCTTTACTAATAACACCAGAAAAAGAGTTGTCTCCACTTTGTTAATGTTATGCCTTTTGAATAGACCCACCACCCTCAATGAGCTCTCTGATTAACTATTGGACAATTTAATACCATATTGCAAAATACTGTCCATTTTGAAGTAACCTCCCCATGCTATTAAAAATGATAATTTTATACAGTGCTCTAGGACACCCAGTAATAAAACCAGATCAGAATATCAATCATCCATCCAATGCTGTTGAGAACAGCTAATGTCAACCACAGAGTTTGCTAAGCAAACAGGGAACAGAAGCAAATTGCCAGGTCTTTCTTCCATATCATGCACAACCCCCCGCCACACACAGATGCACACACACACACACACACACACACACACACACACACACACACACACACACACACACACACACACACATAATTATATATATATATATATATATATATATATATATATATATATATATATATATATATATATATAGACAATTTACACTAAGCTATGCAGTTACCACAAGTCTTTGGGATGTGGAAAGAAACTGGAGTATCCCAAGAAAGCTCATGTGAACACAAGGATGACATCTAGAGTCCACACAGGAGGTATCCCTGCCAAGGAGGAAACTTAAGAACTTGTTACTATGAGATGGCAAAGCTTCTCACTATGCCAACATCCAAAATATCAAATTGTAATTCAAAAACTTGCTACAATGTTAACTGCCCATTAGTGTCACAATTATTAAAATGATATGTACCCCTTAAGGTCGCTTCACTTTTCCAACACCCACCCACTGGATATTGTCAGGCCTTTCAACTTGCAAGAGAATGCATTACTCAGAACTTGTTATAAAGCGGCGTGGCCAAGGATGAACACAGGATAGCAGCAGATTTCTTCAGCTCCACCAATTTCACTGCACTGACAGGAAATAATTACTTAAAAAATTAATTTATGAAGTAATTTTCTTTCTAAATATGTTTGTTTTATCTATTTCTTGAACTATATCTAAAAAAGAAAGGAAATTTTAAAAATATTCCTGTCAGAAATCACCTTGGAAATTTTCTTGTCAGTTTCTCTGTTTGAAATGAGTTCCAGTAAGACAAATTCTCAAGACTCCAGCATCAAGAAAGAACTTCAGTCTCTGATATCTACAATCCAGCAACTTACTGCTAAGATGGATAAACTGGATACTAAAATTGATACCTTCATAGAAAAAACTACAAAACAAATAGACTTGTTACATATAGATTTGCAACAACAGAAGATCCAGATTACAGGCATAGAAGAGACTGTAAATGACATGGAAAATAGAATCCAAGAAGAGGAAATCAACATTGAGTTTTTGCTGAAGCAAAATACACATCTACAAACAAAGCTTGATGACCTGGAAAATAGATCTAGGCACAATAACATTAGGATTTTTGGACTGCCAGAAAATATTGAAGGTAACAATATTACTTCTTTTTTAACAACATGGCTCCCTAAAGCTTTAGACTTACCAGAAGCATTCTCTTTTGGTATCGAAAGAGCACATAGATCTATAGCTAATACTAACTCTAACAAAAACTATCCTAGATCAGTTATAGTTAGATTTCTATCATCTTTTGATAAAGAGATGGTTCTTAAATCTGCTTGGGCAAAAGCTCCTGTTAAGGTTAATGAGATAACTGTGCATTTTGACAATGACTATTCTTCCTTGGTAATAGCTAAAAGAAAAGTTTTTCTGCCACTTATAAGGGAGCTTAAAAAAGCACAGTTTAAAACATACCTTCTGTTTCCTGCCAAGCTAAAAATCTTCCTTCCTGATGGTCCTAAAATTTTTGATGACTTAGACTCTGCATTACTGTTTATCAAAAAAAATAAGATTTTGGATAAAATAGAGGAAATGGAATGGGCTAGTCCTTCATTAAAGAGGTTGGCAACTGAAACTTCGTGGAAGACTTCAGAGAAGAAGAAGAGACTAAAAAACAAATGATTTGTTCTATGTTTTTTTTCCTTTTTATTTTTCTCTATATATTTTTCTTCATTATTAACCTTTTTAAATATAGTTACTACATTTCCAGAAAGCCACAGATATTCTGAAAATGATTTAATCAAAGTTATTTTTTGTGTGCAAAGAAATGTTTTGTTTCATAATCAGTCAAAATATCTGAGGAACTAATAACAAGCTATCATTCAGTTTGTTTCTCTTTCTGAAAAAGAGAAGTAAGGTTAGTAATTTGATACATTTTTTTTCTCTCTCTTTTTTCTTCTTTTCTTTATTTTAAACAATGACATTCTATTTAGATTATGTAGTGGGTAAGGGGTGGGGGAGGGCAGGGAGAGAAATGTAATGAAAATATGATAAATGGAATAATAACTTATTTATTCCTTGTAAAAAAGTTTATATGTTGTTTAAATACTATTGCTAATTATACTTTCTTGATTATATTGCTTATGCTTGTTTACAAATAATCTGACATGCTTTAATTAATAATAATTAGAACTAAAATAATAGTAAATAATATGTTTTATTTCCATCTTTATTAATATAAGCAGTAAGTAATATTCCATTGTAAATACTTTTTATAGCTTCCTTTTACATTTTTCTATCTCTGCTTCAATTTCTTTTATTTTCTACTCTTTTTTTTTCTTTCTTTATTCTTTCTCTTTATTTTCTTTCATGTTAATATATTGAAATGCTTTTGATCATACAGGCACAGTAAATAATAAGATTTGTATAAAAATTGAGTTGGGGCAAAAATATTGAGCTTTATTACTTATTAATAACCTTGGGCTTAAATTCACTTGCATAGAGGTTGTATTAACCTGTAAAATACTTCACGAAGGTTTTGTTATGTTTAGATGCATTTATACTGCTAAATGAATGTTTGTCACTAGTTTTTAACAAGATTCCCGCCAAAATGTTAAGGGAGACAATTTGGGATGTGGGTTACCTCATGAACAGTGTCCTCGAGTTGTTTTAAAAGCTTCAACTCTCAGAATGCACACAGAGAAGCTGAAAGCAGTCAATCTGACCTTTGACCCAGAATTCACACTGACACATCGCAGATTCAGGAAGAACACTCTACCAGGAAGTAGAACTGCTGCAAATGCGACTCTGTGAAGGAGAATGAACTCTTTAACATTTAAATGTGAGTTATTTTATATAATTACTTAAGTATTTATGTTATAATTTATAAAATATGTCAGTTATAATGATTTTAAATGATGCAGTTTCTTGTAGTAAGCAAATGTGATATTTTAGAAGGCATAGAAAGTGAAACATTTATACAAGTGTTTTTGAAAGTTTACTTGACTGCAGCATACTAATTTATGTTAAAACTTATGATTTAAACATATACATTACTATAACTCATTTGATTTATCTGATTGACAAGCATAAATAACTTTATGACTCTATTCTGGAAGAAGTTGTCATGTGATATATTTTAAAGCAGCAGTATAGATATACAAAATACAGATGGCTTTCTTTACAATAATGCAAGTGTTTCTGAGAATTTACATAACTATGCAGTATGATTTATAACAATCTTTATAAATATAATATTTTATTCTACTGACAATAATAAGTATGGGAAAAAAGCTCAGATACAAGTAATTCAAGTTTTTTTGGAAGCTGTTAACTACATTTACATGACAGTAAATAGATGCATCTTAATATATGTAATGTCTGAACCATACTAGCCAAAGTTTTTGATTTAAATGAATATTAGAACTTATTTTTACAAACTTTGAATAAATTAATATGTAAATATGCTCTCCTTTTTTTTTTTTTTTTCTTTCACTCTCCCTTCCTCTCTCACGTCTTTTATTTCTCTCTCTCCTCTTGGTTCCTAATATCAAGTTTATTTGAATGCTATTTGAATACAAATGTATTATATTAATTAGATGTGTATAGTAGTATGAATAGTTTTAAAAAATATATATATTAGTTTATATGATGCTGTTCTATCAAATGTGTAGTTTTGTCTTGCTAGATAATATAATTGAAAGTTGTTAGTTTAATGTTAAATATAACTAGTATTAAATTGATAAGGTGGCAGCTGAGGTACTGCTGCTTAGGGTAGGGGGTTAACTTGAGTGGTATATACTACTCTAAGTTGGAGTTTTTAACTCCAGGCTGGGTGCAAGGTTTAATCCTTACATTATTTTCTCTTGTTCATTGTTGTATGTATATAGTTCTGACATCCACAATACATTTTGTAAACTCATTGCCACTACAAACAAAATTGAATCTTATACAAAATCCCATAAGAGATTCAATAAATACAGCTATATTTAAAGGTACACCTAAAGAAGGAGATGTAACATTACTTATTTTGTTAATTGTTATTTTGATCATAAGATTCTTATGTTTTAAAAATGCCAAATGACATCTCTAAAAGGAATTTCTTTAAACATTAATGGATTGAATAATCCGTGTAAAAGGGCAAGCCTAATAAGATACATTAATTTACATAAGGCCAACTTAGTCTTCCTTCAAGAAACTCATCTCTTGAAAAAGATATTGATAAACTAGCCACAAACAAATATACAGTATTGGTTAGTTCAGAGCACACTCAGAAAAAAGAGGAGTGGCTATTTTATGGAATAAAAGTATGCCCATTCCTAAAACTATTAAGTCTTATCAGGATGATAAAGGAATGTTTTGTATGGTTACAATACAAATTAATGGGAAGACTTATACATTAATTAATGTATATTGGATACCTGGAATTGGTATTAATACAGTGAAACACCATCTTGATAAGATCATATCATTCTCTATAGGAGATATTATTTTAGCTGGTGACTTCAATTGTATACTACATGAAAGTGACACTACCACTATAGGAAAAAGGAAAATTACATCTAATGCAAAACATTTAAATGATTTTGCTAATTCTTATCATTTAAATGATATTAATAATCAGATAGATTCAAAATCTTTACCATACACCTTTTTTTCTAACAGATACAAAACTTATTCAAAAATAGATAGGGTCTTTATTTCTAACCAGATGGTAACAGATTTAATTAATTCCAAAATCATTTCATGTCCTATATCTGATCATAATTCAATTGTTTTTGAGTTCATGATAAAAAATACTCACAATGTTCAGATCAAAAGGATACCAGCATACTTAACTCAACTAAAAGACTATAAAGAATATATACTTTCAGAAGTACAACATTTTCTAGACATAAATAATACTCCTGAAGTCTCCATTGTCTATGTTTGGGATGCCTTAAAATCATATCTATATGGACAAAGTATAAGATGGTATAATAATAAAAGGAAATCTTGGGATAAGGAATTGTTAGATATTCAAAGTAAATTAGACTCTTATAAACATAATAATAAAGAAAATATTATGGATAAGAAAGTCATTGAAGAAATAAACAAACTAAATGAGAAATACAAAGAAATTTTAACTCATAAAGTTAAAATAACTCTAGAGAAATACAAGTTTTGTCTTACTCAATAAGCCCCAAATACTTACATAGACTTAAAAATAAAACAAAAGGTTGAATAAACAAAATCATATCAAAGAAATCTTTTCTCTAAGGAAAAAGAAGAATGTTTCTAGTCTACCAGAAATACTAGATGAATTTAGAAATCACTTTCACAAAATTAACCATAATAACATTAATATGGAATCTAAAGATAAAATAAAGGAGTTTATAACCACAAACATGAATAAAAAGCTTAATAAACAACAGATTAAACTATTGGACAAAAGTATTTCATATACAGAGGTTGTTACACAAATAAACAAGCTTAAATCAAACAAAGCTCCGGGTAATGATGGTATTATACCAGAGATATATAAAATCCTTTCTAAAAGTACATATTCATTAATACATAAGGTTTTATTTTGGCCCAAAATGAGCTAATAACCCCCCCATCTTGGCAATATACATTTATTTCACCAATTTTAAAACCTAATAAAGATCCAACTAGATGTACTTCATATCGACCCATCTCATTACTTAATGTTGATTATAAAATGTTTATGAGTATTTTTGCTGATAGATTGAAGACAATCATCCCTGGCATTATAGATATAGATCAGACAGGCTTCATTGTAAATAGAAATACTTTTGATAATATAAGGAGAACTCTAACATTAATTGATTTTGCAAATAGGAAAAAGAAAGATTTAACACTTATTAGTCTTGATATAAGTTCAGCATTTGATTCAGTAAGTTGGGACTATCTGTTTACCTTACTGAAGTGCACAAACTTCTCAGATGCATTTGTAAATCTAATTGAGCATTTATACAAAGGAACATTGGCTTATATTAAGGTAGGAACATATGTCTCACAAAAATACCCATTTTAAAGGTACAAAACAAGGGTGTCCACTCTCTCCACTATTATTCACTTTAATAATGGAGCCTTGGGCTAATTTGATCAGAAACAGTACTGACATAGAGGGTTTTGAAATAGATGAAAATACAACATCTAAAATTCAACTTTTTGCAGATGATGTTCTAATTACAACAGCAGGATCTAATTCTTCTATGCAGTCTCTATTTGATAAAATGATGAATTTTAAAAGTATTTCTGGTTTAATATTCAATGAAGAAAAAACTAAAATACTACCTATATATACACGAAAAAATATTCTCATTAGCGATTTTACTAAATATGTACCCAATTCAGGTCAGATAACTTATTTAGGTATAATATTATCTAAAGATATTAAATCTATTATATATAATAATTATAATACCTGTTTTCTTAATATACAAAATCTTTTTAATACCTGGAATAATATGTTTTTTACTATGGAAGAGAGACTTACAATTATTAAAATGATAATATTCCCCAAGATTTTATACTTAATACAATCAATAATACTTCCACCTACAAAAATAATTATCAAAAAACTGAATACACTAATGTTAAATTTCCTATGGGCACCTAATAGACCTAGGATTGCATTAAAGAAACATACTAATAGCTGGTCTCAAGGGGTATTTCTTTTCCAGACTTTAATTTATATACTATCTCTTCTATTGTAAAAGTTATTACTTTATTAATAGATCAGTCATATGTTGCAAAATGGAAAGATTACTGGGAGCTAATTAGTATGCACTTCATGAAAATCTCCTTAACACATAAAAATATGATTGTAAATAACTCCATGTTATGGTTACTAAAAGAATTTTGTACTACACCTATTACACCTAAACATATAGTTAGTTACCCATTAAACATTATTATTACAAATAAAAATAAAACCACACAGAGTGAATGCTCTGTCTTGAACAACAGCAAAAGATAAAGAAATAACATCAAATGTTCACAGAGCAAAACAATGGTAGGGAAACCAGATACTCCAAAAAATGTATACGATGTACTCCAAGAAATGAAAAAAAGTCTCAAGTCTCCAGAATGGTAAAACTGGTTTATTCGAATAAATGGCGGTAAGCGCTTTCACTGGGATAGCTTCATCAGACCGTATTACAAAAAACACTAAAACACAATCAGTTTAAATAGTTAAAAAGGCGCCAAAAAATTAATTAATACAAATTCCCCTTAAAGGAACATGCTACAAAGATGCTGCCTAATACAATGTATAAATACTAAAACACATAATACAATGGCTGAAACTTATTAAAAAGTGAATAATACCTAGACAATAATGAAAGGTAAATTCCCCTATAAGAACTTATTACATATAAACTATCTAACATAAAATAAAATAAATGTGTACACTAAAAAGACAACTCACTTAAATGATTTAAGTCGTCTTGACTTTAAAAGTGGACGTAGGGGAACCCTGCCATTAAGTCCTGGGTAAAGATCAGCCCTGAACTTAATGATCCAGTCTATCTCACGGTTCTCTGTATGATTTTCAACATCTCCCCTTCTAGTGGTCCTAAAGATCTGCTCAAGAACTCTAAATCTAAACTCATGATTGGTTCCATGTTCTGAAGTGTGTTTGGCAAGGGCATTAAAAAGATGGCCCTTCCTGATATGATATGCGTGTTCTCGAATCCTGTCCCTTAACATGCGGTTGGTTTTGCCTATATAATAGGCTGGACAGGAGGTACAGGTTGCCAGATACACCACGTCTTTGGACCTGCAATTGCCTTTAACTCGAATAATGAAAACCCCAGACCCATGTGGAGGTCTAAAGACTGGATCGTTGAGAATGTACGGGCAAAAGTTGCATTTGGAGCAAGGTTCCATGTAAGGTCCCTCTGTGCATCTATCAAAGAAAGTAGATTTAGGGTAACATAATAATTGCTTAATGTTCTTCTTATTCCGATAAACAAACTTGGGTTTATCCCCTAATAACTGCTTGACAGTGGGATCAACTGACAGGACATGCCAATGTTTCAAGACGACGTCTTTAATAGCACCAACATCTTTGGTGTAGTAAATGGGAAACAAAATATCATTATTATGTAATGATCGTGTGACAGATTGTTGTGTCGTAATAAGAGTGTCACGAGCTCTAACTGCTCCTTCAGAGAAGTAGGGCATGGCTCTATCGTTCCTCAATACATTAATGCCCTCCATGCCCTTACTAACATCTGAGGCACTATAGCCTCGCTCTCTAAACATCTTGTCTAAGTTCATCAAACTAGTGACAAAATCAGAATCTCGTGGAACATATCTGGACGTCCGCATGGACTGTCCACGAGCAACATTATTGTATATATATCCGGGATGCATACTGGACCGATGTAAAAGACTGTTCCTGTAACTAGATTTCCTGTAAAGTCCAGTGTTAACAATCCCTCCTGGTAATTTTTCTACAAACACATCTAAAAAAGGAATGCTAACAGGTGACCATTCCATTGTAAAGCTAAGAAACCAAACGGAATCATTAATTAGTCTGAAAAACTCATTCAGTTGCGCTGATGTACCCTTCCAAACAAAAAACAGGTCGTCTACAAAACGCCTGTAGAACGGTGCATGTAATTTAAATAAATCATTCCTAAAAAGATGTTCGTGCTCCCATTCGGCCATAACTAGGTTGGCGTAGCTATTGGCACATGATGTGCTCATAGCTACGCCATCCCGCTGCAAGTATAAGCCATCCTGGAAGCAAAACACATTTGAATCCAAAACCTTCCCTAATAAGGAAATAACCAAGTCAATATCAAAGGGAGAATTTAACCTCCTTAGATGTGTACCTAACATGTCCAGTCCTTCTACGTTAGGAATAACAGTGAATAATGATTGGACATCCATGGTTACCCAAATTAATTCATCTATCTGCGTGCAGGTGCTCACATACTCATAGAAATCCAGTAAAAACTGTCTTGTGTCTTTAAGAATGAACAAATTTGCTTCAACCACTGGTCTCAGTAAAGACTCAACAAAAATGGAGAGTGGTTCAGTCGACCAGCCTCTGCCCGCAACTATTGGCCTCATAGGAGGTAGAACCGGGTCTTTATGAATTTTAGGAAGCCCCTGGATAGTCGGTATTAACGGATGTGCAACAGACAAAAAATTATAAAGTTCTTGATCAATAACACTGTTGTCAAGTAACCTCTGAAGTGTTAATCTAACCCTATCAATGATGATATCTAATCTTGTCTCAGTTATAGATTCATAGAACCTATCATTCATTAACATGTCTAACATATCTGTGTTATACCTATCTGAATCAAAAACAACTATCCCTCCCCCTTTATCTGCAGGGCGTATCATTATGTCACGGTTGTTACGTAATGTTTCTAGGGCTGTCCTCTGTTCTAGGCTCAAGTTGTATCTACACCTAGTGTTCTGTCTACCTTCCATACTATAGAGTTCATCCTCAACAAGTTTACTGTATGCTGCAATCAAAGGGTGAGGGGGTGGAACAAATGTACTCAGTTTCCTTAGTGCGCCTACAGTAGGTGCGTGGTTAGGTTGTTTGAAGAAAATCCTTAATGAAAGGTTCCTGACAAATAACTTAAAATCTTTCAGAGTCTCCTCCAATCTACTGCACCTGCTGGGAATAAATGTCAAACCCTTAGAGAGTACCTGAATTTCAGGGCCACTCAGAGTATGCCTAGACAAATTGAATACTAGCTCTGTTTCTTTCTCTCCCACATCTTTTTGATGCTCCGATTGGAGGAGGTGTCTGGGGACAACTTCCTCTTGTGTCGTCCCCTGCTGTTGGACCTGGCCCTTTCCTCCCTCATGTAAGTCTTGATGGGAAAAGGGAGTTTGTCAGCAGAATAGGGTGGGCCCATTGAAGAAGAGGGATGCTGTCGTTCAGTAGTACCGGTGTAAGTACATTCCTTCCCAGATTCCATGAAAGTAGTTTTCCTGCGAACGACAGGGTCTGGGATGGGGGTGCAGTCTCCCTCTCTGGCCATAGGATTAACAACAAACTTATCATTACCGACAGCAATAATACTACTGGAGCCAGAATCAGAAGCCACATTCATCCTATCAATGTTAGACATATCTGAACTCATATTATCAGCAATAACTGAAGTCACATTATCAGAACCATTAATTAAATCAATTCCATTGTTGTTATCAGAGACAGTCCTAATAGAATGTCCAGTGGTAGCTGTGGCGTTGCTGACGCCACCATTAGTGTCAAATCTGGGCCAAGTGAAGATTTGGCCCGATTTAAAATCAATGCTGTCCCTATGTAGTTTGGATCTTTTTTGATTCAATAGTCGCCTTTCATATTGCGTAACATTATCTAAAATACCTGTAAAAGCGTTATCAGCAGCAAAACCTGGAAATGTTGCATAAATGTCCGACTGGCTTTTCTTAATGTCATCTCTGAGTGCCGTTTCAATCAGTAAAAAGAAGGCATTCATTAATTTCATATAATTGAGGCTTACCTCAATGTTAAGTTGCTGACAGTCGAACAAAAGCTCCGGATAGAGGGTGCCCGTGGTGGGCATCTTGAGCACCCTTAGCCCTCTTGGCACAATCCGGCGTTGGATACAGACCTCAAAGTGTTGTCTTTGGGTCTGTAATCATTTCAATTTGCATAAGTCTAGTTCCAATCTATCTGTCGCCAAACGCAAACCCTCTCGGTCATAATCCAATAGAGTAGTATCAACGCCAGGGTCCATCACGTCTCCTGTCTCTCCAAAAAACGCTAGAGGATTCTCCTCTGCTCTCAAGCAGTCGGCCAAACGGTCGCAAACAGATCTCATCACTGCCGGGACTTCCTGTGTATTACGTGGAACATACGGCAGTTCAACTTGAACCTGTTCCCCTCCGATCATGCCTCCGGTGGAAATAAACAGCCAAACAATAATCCAAATGAAAATAAAACCACACGGAGTAAATGCTCTGTCTTGAACAACAGCAAAAGATAAAGAAATAACACCAAATGTTCACAGAGCAAAACAATGGTAGGGAAACCAGATACTCCAAAAAATGTATACGATGTACTCCAAGAAATGAAAAAAAGTCTCAAGTCTCCAGAATGGTAAAACTGGTTTATTCGAATAAATGGCGGTAAGCGCTTTCACTGGGATAGCTTCATCAGACCGTATTACAAAAAACACTAAAACACAATCAGTTTAAATAGTTAAAAAGGCCAAAAATTAATTAATACAAATTCCCCTTAAAGGAACATGCTACAAAGATGCTGCCTAATACAATGTATAAATACTAAAACACATAATACAATGGCTGAAACTTATTAAAAAGTGAATAATACCTAGACAATAATGAAAGGTAAATTCCTATAAGAACTTATTACATATAAACTATCTAACATAAAATAAAATAAATGTACACTAAAAGACAACTCACTTCTATGATTTAAGTCTTGACTTTAAAAGTGGAATGGGGAACCCTGCCATTAAGTCCTGGGTAAAGATCAGCCCTGAACTTAATGATCCAGTCTATCTCACGGTTCTCTGTATGATTTTCAACATCTCCCCTTCTAGTGGTCCTAAAGATCTGCTCAAGAACTCTAAATCTAAACTCATGATTGGTTCCATGTTCTGAAGTGTGTTTTGCAAGGGCATTAAAAGATGGCCCTTCCTGATATGATATGCGTGTTCTCGAATCCTGTCCCTTAACATGCGGTTGGTTTTGCCTATATAATAGGCTGGACAGGAGGTACAGGTTGCCAGATACACCACGTCTTTGGACCTGCAATTGCCTTTAACTCGAATAATGAAAACCCCAGACCCATGTGGAGGTCTAAAGACTGGATCGTTGAGAATGTACGGGCAAAAGTTGCATTTGGAGCAAGGTTCCATGTAAGGTCCCTCTGTGCATCTATCAAAGAAAGTAGATTTAGGGTAACATAATAATTGCTTAATGTTCTTCTTATTCCGATAAACAAACTTGGGTTTATCCCCTAATAACTGCTTGACAGTGGGATCAACTGACAGGACATGCCAATGTTTCAAGACGACGTCTTTAATAGCACCAACATCTTTGGTGTAGTAAATGGGAAACAAAATATCATTATTATGTATTGATTGTGTGACAGATTGTTGTGTCGTAATAAGAGTGTCACGAGCTCTAACTGCTCCTTCAGAGAAGTAGGGCATGGCTCTATCGTTCCTCAATACATTAATGAGTTTAGATTTAGAGTTCTTGAGCAGATCTTTAGGACCACTAGAAGGAGAGATGTTGAAAATCATACAGAGAACCATGAGATAGACTGGATCATTAAGTTCAGGGCTGATCTTTACCCAGGACTTAATGGCAGGGTTCCCCTACGTCCACTTTTAAAGTCAAGACGACTTAAATCATTTAAGTGAGTTGTCTTTTTAGTGTACACATTTATTTTATTTTATGTTAGATAGTTTATATGTAATAAGTTCTTATAGGGGAATTTACCTTTCATTATTGTCTAGGTATTATTCACTTTTTAATAAGTTTCAGCCATTGTATTATGTGTTTTAGTATTTATACATTGTATTAGGCAGCATCTTTGTAGCATGTTCCTTTAAGGGGAATTTGTATTAATTAATTTTTGGCTTTTAACTATTTAAACTGATTGTGTTTTAGTTTTTTGTAATGTCTGATGAAGCTATCCCAGTGAAAGCTTACATTTATTCGAATAAACCAGTTTTACCATTCTGGAGACTTGAGACTTTTTTTCATTTCTTGGAGTACATCGTATACATTTTTTGGAGTATCTGGTTTCCCTACCATTGTTTTGCTCTGTAAACATTATTATTAGTTATCGTAACTTTATATTCATGCATCCTAAATATAGGGAATGGAATTTTATTATATTCCCTATAATATATACTCGGGGTATGCTTTTGTCATCTACGTCGGAAGGAACCCATTTAGCTATAGATAATGATCTAAAGTACTGGTATCAGTTGATATCTGATAATAAAGTTAAAAATCTAGATTTCTTAAAACAAGAATTTGATCTAAGAGAAACTTGCTGGTTAGAGGTTCAGACTTTTAGACAACATCTTATTGATAAAATAGATCTAATGTCTATAACAGTTAAAGAATCTATTCCAATACTGATTGATTATTTGATATTAAATTTACAACATAAAGTTTCTGATAAAGGAAAAATTTCATACATACATAAAATTATCAGACAAGAAACTTTTTACAGTGTAGATACCTACTGGAATTATTTCACTTCCATTAATGGGGACCCACCAAACCAACAAGATAAACAATATATATTGGAATCTGTCTACAAAACTATGTCTTCCATTGTCTGGAGACTTTTTACATGGACATTTTTACATAGATCTTTTTATACACCTTTGATGATGAATAAAATAAATAATAAAGATAGTCTATGTAAAAGATGTAATGTAGAAATTAATGCTGACTGGGCTCATATGTTTTATGACTGTATAAAATTGAAAGAATATTGGAAGTCAATTAATGAATTTTTGCAGGCTCTTTTTACAGATACTTTCATTATTTCTAAATCTCTTATATTATTCAACACACCTTTACCTCAAAGTGTTAAAAAGATTAAGCTTCCCTTGTTATGGTCTATTCTAGCAGTGGCTAGGAAAATAATAACCAGAAATTGGATTTCAGATACACCTCCTCCGTTCAATGAATTTAAAAATGTTATGAATATAGTGTGCCATATGGAAATAAACACAATAAGGTCAAGAACATCTAGGAAAACATCTTATTATATTGTATGGGATAATTTACAAAACCTGTTAAAAAAATCTTAACTTCAATAGCATGGTATTTTAGTTTAATTAATTGATCTGATTGTAGTGGATGTCTTTGTAAATACTTTGGTCGTTTTGTTGAATGTTATAATCATATCTATTTTAATTACTTGTATAAAATTGTTATGATATTTCTCTTGTATGTTAAAACAATAAACTTGTTTTAAAAAAAAAAGAACTTGTTATAAAGCCAAATTCACTTCATGCTTATCTGTCTGCTAGGACCAACATAAGAACCATCAAAACACTCCTTCAAGAGTAAGGGAAAGAATACATTGTAACCATGAAATTACACGTTACGTTAAATGTGGACCTCAGCACCCTACTTACCACCCAGTCCCCTTCCATTCCTAACTCCTGCTACCTCCTGTACTGCAAACACCTTTGTATGCCTATATTATATTGTAGCATGGTGGCTGTGGTGGGATGAGAAACTGACGTTTTAGCAGCAGCATACATCAAAACAGAGAATACATTTCCCAAAGGACATGTTAGTGAAATCAAGTACAGTGCAATGAACATGCTCCAAGGAGTATAAGAGAAACACATACTACAGCAATATATATTGGGTCTATATTAGAACATCAAGGTTTCAAACTTTCTAATGTTCTAATATCGAACCCTACGGAGTGAAAGCTTAAAATATCGAAGCAACAGAAACCCAAATTCTTTCCTAGGGAAAGAATTTGGTTGTCCATTTCTGTTGCTTTGGTATTTTCAGCACTGTAGTGGAAAGTTATGGGTCGGGTTCAGGTAAGTGTGCGATTGTGTCGATGTGAGGGTTAGGGTGGGTTAGGTGAGTTAGGGTTAGGGCGTGGGTTAGGTATGTGTGCGATTGTGTGGACGTGAGGGTTAGGGCGGGTTAGGTGAGTTAGGGTTAGGGAGCGGGTGAGGTGAAGTGATAGTGACGGACCTTAGGGTTAGGGTTTGGGTTAAGGTAAGTGGATAGTTAGTGGTGTGTGTATAGTTTAGTGTAGGGTTAGTTGTAAGACTTTAGGTGTATGTGTGTGGATTGCTCTTTGTTTGGTGTGCTTGTGTTGTGTGTATGTGTTTTGGAACAGCGATTTTTTTCCCTAGGAAAAAAAAATCGCTGTTCTGACAGTTTGAGATTGTAAGCTTTCGCTTACATACGGTCAATTAATCACCGTTCACTTCTTTAAGCGGTCGGTGATCTAATATAGACCCGATATATTCATGACCTGAAAGGTCTTGGGAGGAACTCTACAGCAGAAGTCTGATTTTTTTCTTTTTATTAAAGTTATGTAGAAACCTGCAGGGATATTTTATACTTGTGCTGACTCCAACATAATAAAATCTAGAAACTTTTGTCTCATTTTTTTTAAACCCATACTTAAACTTGAAAATATGGATTGTGTAACTATTTATGAAACCACATGGGATTGCTAAAATGGTGATTTTCAATGACCATTTAATGGGTCTCCCTCTATAACCTGTGGACTTGATACACTTTTCTGGCTGCCTGGACTCTACCTGAGCATATTTTCACAATCTATAATTCGGCATACAATGCTGTTACTGTGGAAGCAGCTGCTGAATCACTGTACAAAATAAGAGTGTGTTTTCATCCCTGGTTTGTTGACTATTGGAAATTCTGAAAATCATTTGTGTATTAAAACCTTTCTGTCTATACCAGTGTACCTCTAAGTGAAAAAGAGAGGGCTAACATCTTTCTGTTGGAGAATACTGTGCTGTCAGAAAGTAGACGTATATGTACTCAATGTGTGTACAATTACAACCAACTTAACATGGACTACAGCTAATGTGTATAGCAATAAAATGGAAAGAAATAATTCAGATACAGGGGAGATCTGCCACAGCCATGAAAACAGCTAATGTGTATAGCAATAAAATGGAAAAAATAATTCAGATACAGGGGAGATCTGTCACAGTCATGAAAACAGCTAATGTGTATAGCAATAAAATGAAAAAAAATAATTCACATACAGGGGAGATCTGCCACAGCCATAAAAACAGCTAATGTGTATAGCAATAAAATGGAAAAAATAATTCAGATACAGGGGAGATCTGCCACATCCATGAAAACAGCTAATGTGCATAGCAATAAAATTAAAAAAAATAATTCACATACAGGGGAGATCTGCCACAGCCATAAAAACAGCTAATGTGTATAGCAATAAAATGGAAAAAATAATTCAGATACAGGGGAGATCTGCCACATCCATGAAAACAGCTAATGTGTATAGCAATAAAATGAAAAAAAAATAATTCAGATACAGGGGGATCTGCCACATCCATAAAAACCGCTAATGTGTATAGCAATAAAATAAAAAAAACAGTGAGATCTGCCACATCCATGAACGAATACCTGGCACAATGGTAGAAAATAATGTAGCAACTACTGCAGCTACAAACTAGCAACTGCCGAAACTTACTAAAATTAGTACAGCCTAGCAAGAATGGTCGGCCACTATAGACCATCACTTGGTCAGCCTGCAACAACAACTTGCTACCAATTCAAAATTAAATCACCACTATTGTGAGCCAATAGCATTGTTGCCTCACAACAAGAGGTTCCCTGGTTTGATTCTCAGCTGAGGTGCCTTCTATGTAGGCTCTGCATTACTTGTGTTCATGTGAGAGTCCTCTAAGTGCTCTGGTTTCCACCCGCTTTCCAAAGACATGTAGTAAGTGGACTGGATTCTTTAAATTGGCCATAGGTGTGAGTGAATGAGTGAGTGTGTGGTGTGGAAGAACAACAGTGGCAGGGCTAGCCACTTGGCAGTGTAAACCTTGGAGCTAGATGATTGTCACTATTGAAGTGGCACCCTAACCCCACATGAAAAATGGGAGAAGCGGGTTGTGGCTGGATGGATAGATCTCAAAAACTGGTAACCCTATGAACCACAAAACTAGTAGAAAAAAGAAAACTGAATTTATATATGTGCATGGGGATAAGAAAGAGATTGCCTTATTATCAAAGTAGAAGTACAAACTATTTTAGGTAAAGTGCTACACCCAAGCAGCTTTTTGCATAACTTAACTCATGATGTGATAATTGGTCAAGATCTTCCACAATACAAAGATCTCTAGAAACTGTGTGTATTTTTGTAGTGGAAGGGGCTACACACCCACTCAAGTTTAATCAGGATCAAAGGGAGAAGGACACTAAGTACAGCTACCCAGAAAACAGCAAAGGTAGAAGGGAAACAACCGAACAAAAGAGCACCATTTCATACCCATACTTTGAATTAAGAAATGGCTTGATGTACATGGTAACCCAAGAAAAAGAACAGATACTGAGCCAGTCATTAGTCTCAAGACCTTTTAGAGCCCTTGTAATAAGGTGAGCACATAACCATGTCCTGAATGGTCATTTATGGATGGCTTAGACAAAAATTAGAGTTCTAGCTAGATTTTACTGGCCTGCGGTTATATCTGAAATAGAAATTTTCTGCCCAGGCTGTCAAAGAACAACACACAATTTAAAGTTATGTACTGACCATAACTAGGCATCTGTGTTGTCCATATTCATTCTTCATCAAATGAGTTCAGATCTGATCCTTGGATCTGACTCAGCCACATATTCCAGACTTTGGATCCAACTCTCAAGCTTCTCCCTCTACCCATAATGCCTTAGTCCATCCTTGTTACCTCAGATCAAGTTTGTTGCCATTAGTCTCTATATCAAAACAAAGACTGGAAAAAACTCACAGAAAAAGGAATGACTCAAACTCAGAACTATAAGTTCCAAAACATAGTCCTACAGGTCTGTCCAGAAACATGAAGGATGGGGGATGGATGGGAGGGAAGTTGAGGAAGAATGTAAATGAACAACACAGATGCCTAGTTATGGTGGACACATAACTTTAAAATCTGATGATGTCCTTTTCATTTTTCCTCAATCCATGGGACAGAATCTTCAGCTACGTTGATCTTGGGTAGCCCTCATTAAAGGATATTCCAGAGTTTTGCCTAACCAAAAACATCTCTCTTTCTAGAGATAATATCCAATTTGTAATAAGTAACAAAGGTATGAGCACTGGACCATGTGGCTGCAGCACAAATATCATCAATAGATGTCCTTGACCAAAACGCAGATGAAGCAGCCATGGATCTAGTTGAATGAGCCTTGGGAGGTTTGGGCAAGGTCATGCCTTGTTGAGAATAGATCAAAGAAATACAACCCATGAACCATTTAGCTAGAGTAACCCTGAAAATTTGATAACCCAGCCTTTTTGGTGAAAAGGCGACAAAAAGTTGATCTGATTTTCTAATTTGTTTTGTCCTGTGAAGATAAAAATGTTAACTGTCTGAGTAAATTAAGGAGATGAAGCATGTGCTTCCCTTTATTTGAAAAATTTGGAAAGAAAACAGCTAAATGAATGGATTGATTAATATTACTTTCAGAAGCCACTATGGGTAAAAAAGAAGGGTTTGTCCATAAGGTAACCCTAGCTTTATGAAAAATGATGTAAGGGTTTTTTTGAGGAAAGAACCTGGAGTTCAGATATTCTCTTTGCAGAAGTAATGGTTACTAAGAAGGCTGTTTTCCATGACCGGAATTTCAAATCAATTTTAGCTGAAAGTTAAAAAGGTTTCTGAGTTAGGGCTTGCAGCACAACACTGAGATCCCATGTGGGTGAAGGATCATTTATTGGTGGTCTGAGAAGAAAAATGCCCTTCAGGAATGCTTTGCATAATTTTGATAAAGCCTATGAATAATTTCTTTCTCCTGTGTGAAACTTAGAAATAGCTGCTAACTGAAGTTTAACGGTAGAGAAACTAGTTCCTTCTTTAAAAAAGGTTGCTAAAAACTGAGTACTGCAGACACTGAAGCAGGAAAAAGAGTCAAGCTCATTATCCAAAGCCCAAAGAGAAAGTCTTTTCTACTTACTCCTGTAAACTTTCTTAGTAGATTCTGGTACATACAGGGGAATACAGCCTAGGCTGTCTGGCCATTACTGGAAGTGGAGAAAACATGCTGTTAGTTGGAGGGCCTGTAAGTTGGGATGTTGGATCCTTGATTGGAGACAAAGGAGATCCAGGAGTTGGCTACAGTATCCATGGAGGATAATGAAGGTGAGACCATAGGAAGGGGAACCAAATTTGTTGAGGCCAGAAGAGGGCAATGAGGATGACTGAGCTCTTCAGCCAACTTACTTTCTTCAGAAATTTGGGACTCAAAGGGAGAGGGGGATAAGCATAAAGAAAACTGAAGGGCCAAACGTGGACTAGAGCATCTCTCAGTGACTCCCCTTAAGGGGGGATAAAAGCAAAGTACCTGATGCACTCATTGTGGAAAGATGCAAAGAGGTCACAGCAAGGTTGGCCCCAATGACAGAAGATCATTTCTGCCACAGATTGATTGAGACCAATAGTTAGGCATCAGAATGGATCTGTTTAGTTTGTCTGCTAAAATGCTAGTTTTCCCTGGAATGTGCATTGCAGTTAAAAAGTGTTCTGATGAGATGGCCCATTCCCACACCTCTCTGCAGAGGGTTTAGGATAAGGTTCCTCCTTGTTTGTTGATGTACCAGACTACAGACATATTGTTTGTCTGAATTGCAATAGTCCCTAGAGGAAGAACCTCTTGTAAAAGTTGGACTGCTGTCATCTTTAGAATGTTGATATGCAGGTTGGTCTTTTGGGGGGGATAACATGCCTTCGACCATCCTTCCCAATACATGCCCCCTCCACCCCAGTTGGGAGGTGTACATGATTACTGTGGCTGTTGCCAGTGGTAGAACAAAGAGTCAGCCTAAATAAATGTCATCCAATTGGATCCACCACTGAATCTATTACTTGCAAATCATTGTAAGCTTGACAAGAAAGGACAGGGGTTGATGAAGAATGTACCACTGAACAGCTAGAGTCCACTGAATAACATGCATAAATAAATGTGCCAAGGGAAGCAAGAATAGAATCTGCATCTGGGCCTGATGGCGGCAAATGATATCTGAGGTAATAGGGATGGACTAAGGCATTGTGGGTAGAGGGAAGAACTTGTGGGTTGCATTTGAAGTCTGGAATATGTGTGCGAGTTTGATTGCTGAGGAAGGATGAAAATGACAACATCAGATCCCAGGGTTTAGGAGCTCTTCAGCAGTCTTGTCTATAACAGAAGGCTGATTTGATTGCATCACAAGTGGGTCTACTATGTCCACTGATAAGTCAAGTAAAGGTCACTAGTACATACTGCTAATCAGGGATTATGCAACAAAGTTTCCAGAAGTGTTGCCCTTATGAGGAGTAAATCCAAGTCAGCAGCGAAAGAATTGGTACTGCTATTTCCCAGAGAGGGTCTTCGCAGAGAATCCTTACTGACCAGGGCATCGCTTTCATACCTAGAGTAATGCACAAACTCTTCCAGGTCATAAAGTTGAAGCACGTGAGAACATTTGCATACCACCCTCAAAGAGATGGGCTTGGGGGGGCATGGCTAGGATGTAGACTGGTTGGCAGCATCTTTTCTCAGCTCTGCACTCAAAAGATATTTCTGACAGGAATTTTTAAAAACTAGATATTGTAGACAAACCTATTTTGTTGAATTACTTCTACTAATATCACTAGAAGTCTACAGTGCAAAAAAATTGGCTTTAAACATTATTTTTCCTGTCAAAAACAAGAAGGAAGGTATCTGAATCTACTGAAAATGAGCTTTTCTAAGCATACCACACAGGACCAGACGATGAAAAAGGAGATGCAGTCTTTATTAAATGCTATACAAGACTTGTCAGTGAAATTTGACAAAATGAATACCAAACTGGGCACTTTTGAGGAGAGATCTACAAAACAAATGCAGCAACTACAAGAAATAATGATGCAACAGAAGTCTCAAATAGCTGACATAGAGAGATCCTTAAATGATACTGAGGGCAGACTCTCAGAACAAGATCTTCAGCAACAATTTTTATCACAACAAAATGCTTCATTACAAAATAAAATAGAGTATCTAGAGAACAGGTCCAGACGAAATAACCTTCACATCTATGGGCTACCAGAGAAAACAGAGGGAGATAACATGGTGACTTTCCTTACTACCTGGTTACCAGAAGTTTTAAAATTGCCTGAAGCTCTTTCTTATGGAATTGAATTGGATCCTTAAGAGCTGCTTCATCAACCATCAAATCACAAAATCACCCGAGATCAATAATAGTAAAGTTTTTTTCATCACAGGACAAGGAACTTATTTTAAAAACAGCATGGTCAACTTCTCCAGTTAAATACAAAGACAACATAATCAGATTTGATAATGATTATTCTGCTGGAGTTATAACTGCAAGAAAAGAATGTCTCCCTCTGATAAAGGAATTGAAAAAAAGGCAACTTAAAGTCCACTTGCTGTTCCCTGCAAGAATAAAAATATTTTTTACTGAAGGTCCTAAAACTTTTGACACTCTGCAAGCAACAGTTTCTTATCTTTCAGCTAATAAAACCTTGGATAATGTGGAAGAAATGGATTTCTTCCAATTTGGGGTTAAGCGTCACTTAGAAAAAAATGAATGGAGCACTGCTGACAAGAAGAAGAAGAAACGATAAAAGACATATGAAAAACACAGACATTATTGTCTTCTATTTGCTCTGTAAGGCAAAAAAGTTCTTTGAAAGCATTCATGCTTTACACGTGTCAGTATTTGAAGCAATATAAATACAAGATAAGCAGGACATTTTATAACTAAAGCAAACAACCCTAAAGAAAGCAAGGTAACATATCTTTCTCTATTACAGTGTAAATACTTACAGTCATGATTTTTCTAACTCTAAATGATATTTAGATAGTTCATTTATAAATTACCTGCCTTTTACTGCTAGTATAGAATATGATGTATTTACACTGACATATTAATGTGGTGTGTTTAAATGAGCATGATTCCTTTTTATATTATTTACACTAAGCTGCATGAAATATCTAAACTGATGTATTTAATTCACATAATAATATATAAAAACTGATAGCAATAACTGTCAAAAAGTACCTTGAAAAGTAATTATCTATTCTTTGATGCTAAAGTGCCTTTTTGACTAACAAACAACTGTTTGGCTTGTATATCTGCCCTTAATGTTAAGAAAACTAATAGAAGTTTAATGAGCTGGTGTTCAGTTTAAGACAGCCCTAAAAACTTCACTTACTTTGTTTTTGTCTTCCCGCCATGGTCACGAGCTGGGAACTCTTATTTTACCACCCCTGAATGAAGGTTCTTCAGTTAGAATCCATTACAGTATGTTAAACCTTCTAACAGCACAAAATGAAAGTAAACAGTCATGAGTGATGTCAGCACTAAAACAAGACAGTATGGGTGTGGTGTCAGCTCCTAAGCTACTTAAAGTAACCAGCACACTATTTATGAGATGGCAAAGTGCTTTTACAGTTTAACAAATATTAAAAGTACACTGAAGTACCTAATGAATTTAGAAGGTATCAGCACATACATGACGTTTTATTATATTGTAATATTTGTTATTCATTTTGAATTGTAAACATAAACAACACACAAAGCTTAAAAAGAAGTATATCACTTGGAAGAAACTGTATGAATAGTTAACACATACAGACTTTACTACAATCTTTTCTGATATGATCACCCATGTACATTACTATAATTTAACTTAATTTTATAAAAATTTAATATATTTAAGTCCTTGACTGGAACTATATAACAAATTTGTAAACACACTGCAGCTAGTGTACTCAACCTTAAGGATAGTAAGTCAATTAAGGTTCATGAATGTAGCTATGTGTTATTAGGCATTTTAAGGGTAAAAAGGAGTTGCTGTTTAATTATCAAGATACTCTGTAAATATTAAATTGTTCAAGTAGCACAATCATTAAGCAGTAATGAGCAAGAAAAAATCTCAGACTTGCTCATGATATTGTTTTATATATATATATATATATATATATATATATATATATATATATATATATGTATACATATATATATATATATATATATATATATATATATATATAGGAAAACTGCTGAATTATAAGTATGCTTTTATTAAAGGCAAGTTATATTAATATTGAACATCTTCACTGAAAATGAATGGCTGTGTAGAGACACAGTAACTCCCATTATATAATCAAGGCTAAAGAGATTGTCTTGTATGTCTAAGTTGATCAGCCTTGAACCTTAGATTGTAAATAGACATGCAGCGTACTTTTACTTATAATACTGAATATATATTATATAACATCACAAACGCTAAAGCCATTGTCAGCTACATCTCATATCAATCAGCATTAAAATATGAATTGAATAGCATAGGCATTTACTAACATATTGCTGTTGGTACCTGATATGCATATAAGTAACAGGTCTAATTTCTGTCTGTGAAAGTAAATACCAGGCTGTGTGCATTTGTTAATTATGAAACAAGAGCGTGCTATCTATTCTTTTAATATCCTATAGGTATGTACTTGTTAGAGACACACACATGCTGCAAAGCTGCTAGTTATTGCATATTCATTGGTATATTTCTGACTGCAGTGTTATAAATATATGGTGTGGACCACTTGAGTTGAGAATATGTCTCTATATTGGGCATGTTCTCTGTTTGAACGTTGTATATTATCTATAATATGATATTGAGTACCCTCACTAAATTCAAAGAAGCCACAATAGAAACAAATATTTATTAAAAATGGAGAATAGAAGGATGAAGAGAAAAATAAAGGAAAATGGTTGATGGTCATATAAGGTTATCTTTTCCTGTGTATGTAGAAGAGTTGACAGTAATAAGTACCAAATAATTGTGTTATAGCATATTTAAAGCCTACTTTGCTTCTCATATTTTCCAACCTTACAGTTATAACACTGCAGATAAATCCTGTAATACCATAAGGAGTATGAGTTGCTATTTGACATATGACATATGTGGTACACTAGCGATGAAATATGCCAGTGGCACTAATAAATATATAGGAATTGCTAAGAAATATAGTCTTAAACTATATAATACCAATGCCAAAAACAAATTAGTAGCATTCATACCACTAAAATATGACTTTTTGAATTAAAGAAAACTAAAGATTACTGATAAATGACAATACAAATGTAACGCTATATTCATTGTTATGGATACTTTCTGATTTAATCAACTTGTGGCATGGTTAACTGATGCATATAATGCTTAACATTTTTTTTATGTATGTATGCATATATATGTGTGTATGTATGTGTGTGTATGTGTATGCATATATATGTATATATATATATACATATATTTTACTAATATCACTAGAAGTCTACAGTGCAAAAAAATTGGCTTTAAACATTATTTTTCCTGTCAAAAACAAGAAGGAAGGTATCTGAATCTACTGAAAATGAGCTTTTCTAAGCATACCACACAGGACCAGACGATGAAAAAGGAGATGCAGTCTTTATTAAATGCTATACAAGACTTGTCAGTGAAATTTGACAAAATGAATACCAAACTGGGCACTTTTGAGGAGAGATCTACAAAACAAATGCAGCAACTACAAGAAATAATGATGCAACAGAAGTCTCAAATAGCTGACATAGAGAGATCCTTAAATGATACTGAGGGCAGACTCTCAGAACAAGATCTTCAGCAACAATTTTTATCACAACAAAATGCTTCATTACAAAATAAAATAGAGTATCTAGAGAACAGGTCCAGACGAAATAACCTTGGGCTACCAGAGAAAACAGAGGGAGATAACATGGTGACTTTCCTTACTACCTGGTTACCAGAAGTTTTAAAATTGCCTGAAGCTCTTTCTTATGGAATTGAATTGGATCCTTAAGAGCTGCTTCATCAACCATCAAATCACAAAATCACCCGAGATCAATAATAGTAAAGTTTTTTTCATCACAGGACAAGGAACTTATTTTAAAAACAGCATGGTCAACTTCTCCAGTTAAATACAAAGACAACATAATCAGATTTGATAATGATTATTCTGCTGGAGTTATAACTGCAAGAAAAGAATGTCTCCCTCTGATAAAGGAATTGAAAAAAAGGCAACTTAAAGTCCACTTGCTGTTCCTGCAAGAATAAAAATATTTTTTACTGAAGGTCCTAAAACTTTTGACACTCTGCAAGCAAGAGTTTCTTATCTTTCAGCTAATAAAACCTTGGATAATGTGGAAGAAATGGATTTCTTCCAATTTGGGGTTAAGCGTCACTTAGAAAAAATGAATGGAGCACTGCTGACAAGAAGAAGAAGAAACGATAAAAGACATATGAAAAACACAAACATTATTGTCTTCTATTTGCTCTGTAAGGCAAAAAAGTTCTTTGAAAGCATTCATGCTTTACACGTGTCAGTATTTGAAGCAATATAAATACAAGATAAGCAGGACATTTTATAACTAAAGCAAACAACCCTAAAGAAAGCAAGGTAACATATCTTTCTCTATTACAGTGTAAATACTTACAGTCATGATTTTTCTAACTCTAAATGATATTTAGATAGTTCATTTATAAATTACCTGCCTTTTACTGCTAGTATAGAATATGATGTATTTACACTGACATATTATTGTGGTGTGTTTAAATGAGCATGATTCCTTTTTATATTATTTACACTAAGCTGCATGAAATATCTAAACTGATGTATTTAATTCACATAATAATATATAAAAACTGATAGCAATAACTGTCAAAAAGTGCCTTGAAAAGTAATTATCTATTCTTTGATGCTAAAAGTGCCTTTTTGACTAACAACTGTTTGGCTTGTATATCTGCCCTTAATGTTAAGAAAACTAATAGAAGTTTAATGAGCTGGTGTTCAGTTTAAAAAAGCCCTAAAAACTTCACTTACTTTGTTTTTGTCTTCCCGCCATGGTCACGAGCTGGGAACTCTTATTTTACCACCCCTGAATGAAGGTTCTTCAGTTAGAATCCATTACAGTATGTTAAACCTTCTAACAGCACAACATGAAAGTAAACAGTCATGAGTGATGTCAGCACTAAAACAAGACAGTATGGGTGTGGTGTCAGCTCCTAAGCTACTTAAAGTAACCAGCACACTAATTATGAGATGGCAAAGTGCTTTTACAGTTTAACAAATATTAAAAGTACACTGAAGTACCTAATGAATTTAGAAGGTATCAACACATACATGACGTTTTATTATATTGTAATATTTGTTATTCATTTTGAATTGTAAACATAAACAACACACAAAGCTTAAAAAGAAGTATATCACTTGGAAGAAACTGTATGAATAGTTAACACATACAGACTTTACTACAATCTTTTCTGATATGATCACCCATGTAAATTACTATAATGTAACTTAATTTTATAAAAATTTAATATATTTAAGTCCTTGACTGGAACTATATAACAAATTTGTAAACACACTGCAGCTAGTGTACTCAACCTTAAGGATAGTAAGTCAATTAAGGTTCATGAATGTAGCTATGTGTTATTAGGCATTTTAAGGGTAAAAAGGAGTTGCTGTTTAATTATCAAGATACTCTGTAAATATTAAATTGTTCAAGTAGCACAATCATTAAGCAGTAATGAGCAAGAAAAAATCTCAGACTTGCTCATGATATTGTTTTATATATATATATATATATATATATATATATATATATATATATATGTATATATATATATATATATATATATATATATATATATATATATATATAGGAAAAACTGCTGAATTATAAGTATACTTTTATTAAAGGCAAGTTATATTAATATTGAACATCTTCACTGAAAATGAATGGCTGTGTAGAGACACAGTAACTCCCATTATATAATCAAGGCTAAAGAGATTGTCTTGTATGTCTAAGCTGATCAGCCTTGAACCTTAGATTGTAAATAGACATGCAGCGTACTTTTACTTATAATACTGAATATATATTATATAACATCACAAACGCTAAAGCCATTGTCAGCTACATCTCATATCAATCAGCATTAAAATATGAATTGAATAGCATAGGCATTTACTAACATATTGCTGTTGGTACCTGATATGCATATAAGTAACAGGTCTAATTTCTGTCTGTGAAAGTAAATACCAGGCTGTGTGCATTTGTTAATTATGAAACAAGAGCGTGCTATCTATTCTTTTTAATATCCTATAGGTATGTACTTGTTAGAGACACACACATGCTGCAAAGCTGCTAGTTATTGCATATTCATTGGTATATTTCTGACTGCAGTGTTATAAATATATGGTGTGGACCACTTGAGTTGAGAATATGTCTCTATATTGGGCATGTTCTCTGTTTGAACGTTGTATATTATCTATAATATGATATTGAGTACCCTCACTAAATTCAAAGAAGCCACAATAGAAACAAATATTTATTAAAATGGAGAATAGAAGGATGAAGAGAAAAATAAAGGAAAATGGTTGATGGTCATATAAGGTTATCTTTTCCTGTGTATGTAGAAGAGTTGACAGTAATAAGTACCAAATAATTGTGTTATAGCATATTTAAAGCCTACTTTGCTTCTCATATTTTCCAACCTTACAGTTATAACACTGCAGATAAATCCTGTAATACCATAAGGAGTATGAGTTGCTATTTGACATATGACATATGTGGTACACTAGCGATGAAATATGCCAGTGGCACTAATAAATATATAGGAATTGCTAAGAAATATAGTCTTAAGCTATATAATACCAATGCCAAAAACAAATTAGTAGCATTCATACCACTAAAATATGACTTTTTGAATTAAAAGAAAACTAAAGATTACTGATAAATGACAATACAAATGTAACGCTATATTCATTGTTATGGATACTTTCTGATTTAATCAACTTGTGGCATGGTTAACTGATGCATATAATGCTTAACATTTTTTTTTATGTATGTATGCATATATATGTGTATGTATGTACGTGTGTGTATGTGTATGTATATATATGTATATATATATATATGTATATATATATATATATATATATATATATATATATATATATATATATATATATATATATATATATATATATATATATATATATATATATATATATAGGTAGACCATTACAATAAATTTGATACCTATGAATGCCACTCACACTATAAGGGAGACAGACAGCAAACATATTATTTTTAAGATGCATAACCATTATTGCTACACAAAAGATATATTAAAATAAAAGATTTTCCTTTACAATTTAAACAAAACCAAATAGTTAAGTATTAAATCTATGTATAGTTGTGTTGCCTTAGTGTTTTATAAAATATTAAAAATAGATAAAGACTGAATTTAAGTAATCTGTAAAGACAAATACATGTATACTTAAAAGATATATAAGATACTTTTCATTATAAAACTACCATATGGCGGGGCCGGGGGAGAATGCTGAAATGCAGACTTAGAGAGATCGCTTGAATGATTAGATCATTCAAGGATGAGATGTTTTTTCTCATGGAGGGGTTTGGTGGTTGTTTATCTTATATTGTTCTCAGTTATGATCTTGTAATTTACTTTTATTATGTGTCTATAATCTATTGTAATACTGTTGGAAGAAGAAAGAACAAGTCATTCTCTTCATGTACACACATCTACACATTGTTATGATTATATGAATATGGATAAAAGCAAAGCTAATATAAATCCAATTGCAAAATGTATATCTCTTAATGTAAATGGTTTAAATAATAGCTGCAAAAGGGGAAGTCTGTATAGATATTTAAAGCTATGTGAAGTGCAACTAGTATTTTTACAGGAAACCCACCTTACACAGGAAGACATAAATAAAATAAACAATAAAAATTATACAATACTAGTAAGTTCCACCTATAGTCAGAAGCAAAGGGGAGTAGCAATTTTGTGGAAACACACTACTTTAATGCCTAAAATCATAAACACGTTCCATGACAACTCAGGAATGTTTTGTCTAGTGACAATATCTATCAATGAAATGATATATACATTAGTGAATATTTATTGGATACCAGGACTAGGTGTTAGAGTGGCCAAACAACACTTAGAAGACATTGTACAATATACCAAAGGCAATTTAATCATAGCTGGAGATTTCAATTGCATTATAAAAGAAACTGACACAAATACTAAAACTACACGTAAGAGAACACCTTTAACAAAGTTGTTATCTGAGTTTATTGAAACTTTTAATATAGTTGACATAAATGAATATGCTATCCCAGATTCACTATTCTTTACACATTTTTCCCATAGACATAATACATACTCTAGAATAGATAGAGTGTACATAGCAAAGGATTTAACCTCTAAATTAAATAAAGTCAAGACAATTTCATATCCATTTTCGGACCATAACACCATAACGTTTGATATTATGTTTCAAGAGAAGGATATCAGTAACAAGAATACCATCTTACATAACAAATCTCAAAGATTTTAAGGAATTTTATATTAAAGAGACACAAACATTCATAGATATCAATCTTACAAAAGATGTATCTGAAATATATATATGGGATGCATTGAAAGCGTACCTATATGGAAGAGTGGTGGGATGGTGTAAAAATAAAAACAGTGGACTAAGGAATTAATGGAATTACAGTCAAAAGTAGATAATTTAAAGCTTGATATTCAAAATGGAAACACCAACTTAATAAAAGAACTAGAAGATACTAATAAAAAATACTCAGAGACGCTACACCACAAAACAATGATCAACTTAGAAAAAATTAAACTATGTTACTATTTAATGAACCCTAAAAAACAACAAAGAATAGCAAATAGGACTAAAAAGATTATTAAAACAAATCAAATCAAGGAAATACATAATATAGAAACCAAAAAGAAAGTATCTGATTTAGAAGGAATACTAGAAGCTTTTAGGCTATTTTTTCATAAACTTAATAATCAAAATGAGAAAACAGGAACACATTCAGTATTGAAAGCTTTTCTCAAAAACAATGTTAAAGTTAGGTTATTAGAGGAGCAGGTACAACTAATAGATAAACAAGTAACAATGACAGAACTTAAAGCTGAAGTAAATAAGCTAAAATTAAATAAAGCTCCAGGTATAGATAATATCACCCAGAAATGTTTAAATTACTATCAAATGAGGCTTTGCTGTTGTTATTGAATGTCTTTACATCAGTTAAAAATGGTAAAGACATTCCTCCTTCTTGGAAGTACACATTAATATTACCAATTCTGAAACAAAATAAAGATCCCAGTGAATGTTCATCATACAGACCCATTTCACTTCTTAATATAGATTATAAATTTTTTATGGCAATACATGCTGCTCGAATAAAACAATTACTACCACTTTTGATAGAGGAGGATCAAACAGGTTTTATAAAAGATAGGAACACTTATGACAACATTAAAAGAATTCTTTCCTTAATTGATTATATAAATGTCACAAAAACAAAATGAATGTTATTAGCTTAGACATAAATAGCGCATTTGATTCAGTGAACTGGGATTATCTGTGGTTAGTTTTAGAAGAATATGGCTTCTCAAACAACTTCATTTTGTTAATAAAATCATTATAAGAAAAATCATTGGCTTATATAAAACTGGGATCTTGTCTGTCTAAATCTATTAAAATAACTAAGGGCACAAAACAAGGCTGCCCTCTTTCTCTGTTATTGTTTAAGCTAGTCATTGAACCCTTAGCAAATAATATAATATGGATAAAAATATTGAAGGAATACAACTAGACAACAGCCTAGAGCTTAAAATTCAACTTTTTGCTGATGATATTTTAATTACCTTAAAAAATAATAATAGCTGTTTAAAAACATTATGGGACTCAATTCAAAACTTTCAAAACTTTTCAAGTCTTAAATTTAATGAGAACAAAACAAATGTATTGCTTACAAATACTAATGAAAAAGATCTAAATAAAAAATACCATAAATATATCTCTACCGATAATATAATTAAATACTTGGGAATTATAATAACTAACAACCTAGATTCTACAATTGAAACAAATTATAAAGAGACCTTAAATAATATTAAAAATCTAATACAAAGATGGAATAAATTCTTCTTTTCAATGGAAGAAAGGCTTTATATAATTAAAATGATCATATTTCCAAAAATTCTTTATGTCATACAAGCTTGTTCTTTGCCACCAGCTAAATCACACCTAAAACAATTAAATGATTTAATGGTAAGATTCCTATGGCATCCAAAAAAAAAAAACAAGGATAGCTATGAAGTATCATCTAGATGATTGGGATATAGGTGGCATAGGTTTACCAGACATAGAAATATATTTGCATTCATCCATTATTAAAACAATATCATTATGGCTAAATACAAAATATACATCAAAATGGAAGCTAGTTCATGAGAGAATCTGGTTAAAATCAGATTTGTAGTAGCAAATAAGTATACAGATTTCGTACCAAACAATTTTCTATGGCTGGTGAAGGAATATGTGATGATACATAAGAATAAAAATATAAGTTCCAAATACATTGCTTATACATTAAAAATTTTCCAAAATCTTATTAATAGCAATCCTGATATTAAAGCATGGTCATTTCTTTTATATCCAGTAGCGTACACACAAGGTAATATAATAACATTTAATATGGAAGTAGTCAACATGCTTAAAGAAAAGGGATTAATATATTGGCATCAATTGCTAAACTCTGGAAAACCTCTGACAATAGACCAGATTAAACAGAAATTAAATATGGAAGATAGTTCGTGGTTACATGTACAAGAATTAAGACAGTATATATTAAGCAAACAAGAAACAATGCAACCATCAATAAGACAAAATGTTCCTAACCTTATAGAACATATAATATTACTAACGAATCAACCCATTACTGGAAAGGGATACTTATCATCTATTTATAAAACAAACACAAAAATAAAAATGCATAATAATGACAAAATATGGAATTATTATAGATCAGTTAATGGACATGTGCCAAATGACAGAGATAAAAAACTAATTCTTCTCTCTCCAAAGCAGACATCACTTTCATTACATTGGAGACTTTCTACATGGCAATTCATACACAGATCTTATGTAACCCCTCATAAAATGGAACTTATGTTTAAGAAAAATATTGGCTGCTGGAGATGTGATTTATCAATAAAAGCAGACTGGCAACTTATGTTCTACAAATGCCATTTGATTAAACCATATTGGGATAAAATAAATTATTTTCTGCAAATGGTATTCAATGATAAATTCCAGATTTCCAAATCTATTATTTTGTTTAATGCAGCTATACCTGACTGTGTGCCAAGAACAAAATATGTAATCTTATGGACTCTCCTAGCTATTGCAAGGAAGAACATTACATCAAACTGGAAATCCAAAGCTTCTCCAACTTTTAAGCAATTCATGAATATGGTGTCAGCAGTATCGCAATTGGAAATGAACACTATTAAAGGAAGAACTGAAAGAACTACATCATTATACGTAGCATGGCAAAAAGTAACTGAAATACTGGAGAATGATGACTGCAGCAGATTATAATCAGGAAACAATTGTATAGAAAGTCAATTATATGTCAACAATAGACACCCTTGTAAATACTTTATTTTGGTTTTAATGTTTGATATCTGTTTAGAGGTTTTAGCCTACCTTTTTAAATAATTTGTAAATACTTCATTGTCATAAATAACCTGCATTCATGTTTTCTTGTTTTTGGAAATGAATAAAAATATTTACAAAAAAAAAAAGAGATGGGCTCACTGAAAGCTTAAACAAAACTTTGAAATTTATACTCCAAACATCTATGGAACAGGATGGAATAAATGGGACCAGCTGCTTAATTAAGGACCCTAAGCCTCAACCAGATTTACTCCACTAGAACTGTTATTTGTCAGACATCCTCTAGTCTTGACAGATACAGCGAAGGAAGCATGGGAAAAGGAAAATACTCCCATTACGATTCTGATAGAACAGACAGAAAGAACACAGAAATCACAGCAGAAAGTATACAACACAAACACGCATCATGCAGCTATTAAGACAGGAGTTAAAGTGTTTGTATTGATATTCACTGTTCAGAACAATTTCCTTGCCAGATGGCAAGGCACTTCTAACATGACAGAAAAAGTAGGTGAAGTTAATTACAAAGTGAGTCTGGAAAGGAAATGCCATTCATCTTACTTTCCATTGTGATACTCCAGTTTGCTGGTGTTCTCAGTCCCTCTCCATGTTACATTTTCATAGGTTCATAGGTTCATAGGTTCATAGGTTGGTACTAGGCTATCGGCCTTAGGACCTATACCAGCCTAACCATAACAACTCCCTGGCTATTTCTTCCCAGAATATTTACTTCCCTGGTCCCCCATCTAGTAGGGTGACTGACATGATCCCCGGGGTGAATTTCCTATCTCCCATCCAGTCGTCAAGGTGCCTTTTGAAGAGGGCCAAAGAGACACTCAGCTTGACATGTATGGGCAGTCTATCCCAGAGTATGGGGAGTCTCTGGGTTAGGAACCTATCCCTCCAGCATGTTTTGTTCATTGTGATGACCAGGTTTAGGTCCCTGGAGTATGTGGCTCTGAGGGATTGGGATTTCTTTAAGTGTAGCATGTCCAACAGCACTGGGTTTGACATGGCCTTGTATGTTAAGCAGAGATCACCTCTGGGTAGGCAATATGTGACAGAGTATATAAGAGCACTTTTAATGCAGCAGCTTGTGTTGAGACTAAGGGCAGTATATGCTTTCAGTTTTATCTGTCACACAAGCTCACTTTTTTTCAAAAACAGCATTCTTATCACCCTCTATGAGCTCCAAGGGAATAATGTTCAGGCTATGGAAAGAAAATCCCTGGTAGCCAGGGGATTCTGAGAGATGCTTGGCTAGAGGTTTCCTTAAAATATGTGATCTAATCTCCAATAAGTCCTGTGCAATACATCTTTTCAGTTTGTTGACAGTCTTACTAATATAAATCATGCTGCATGTTTTACACTGTGGTCTGCAGACCACCATTTCATTGTCACAAGTCCCATACAGGGAACTTTTGTGCAGTATCTTTGAGATAGGGTAAGATAACTGATCAGAACCACTCATGGTAGGACACAGCCTACAATCAGGAGGTCAGCACTTTTATGTGCCTCTGAGGGTCTGACTTGGCCATAACAGTTTACTTTCCAGGAAACCTCTTACAGTCTTCACTTTCTTGAAGGCAAAACATGAGCCTGTTTTCAGTATCTCTTTTAGCTGCCTGTAATCCACTATAATGACCCTGTGCTTTATGGCTGCCTCCATGATCTGCTAGTAGTCTGCCATGAAAGAGTCATACTGTTCCTTATGTTTATGAGGTAGGGTCTGTGATGTGCCCTCTCTATGCCCTCATATGTGATTTCTTACTATTACGTCTGTGGTGGGAATGAGTCTCCTGCCCTGCAGTTTCACAATATGTCTCTTGGTCATGTGTGAGTGCATGATGCTATCGTGTCACAGCAAGCTGACCCTAGTGGGTTTTCTATAGCAGTCATAGTAAACAGTACCTGTCTGCTTTTCTTTTGAAATAGTTAAATCTAGCAAGCTAACTGATTCCTGGCTCTGACTGGTGTAAAATGGAAGAAGGAGAGAGAACTTTTAATCCATTTACAGAATTCAGACAATCAGTCATTGTCCCTTTCCCTTAGAATAAAATATTGTCTATGAAATGATAGTAGCGTCTTCTGTGTTTTTGGACTATGGAACTGAATACAGTTTCTGCCTCCCATTTTCCCATAGCAATACTGGCTAGGCTGACAGCCATGGCTGTCCCATTGCTATTGCAGTGTTTTGCTTGTAGTAATTATTAAATTTAAAATGATTGTTACTAACAAGGATGCTGAGAACACTAGCAAGTAAATCAGTTTCCCTGACTCTGGTATAGGCCTCTATAACAGCTTCAATGCAGCAATGGTGTGGAAGCACTGTGTAAACGTCTTTCACATTGATGGTAACTAGTAGGGAGTCCACGTTAATATTTATTTATTATTTTATTTCATTTTACATTTGTTTACCGGGAAAGTCCAACTGGACAAAGTCCTTTTTCAGCAGAGGCCCGGGGAGAAAAGCTTGACATCTACAAAGAGAAGATGTAAATTGAAACACAGTCAAGCATACAAGGTGTTAACTATAACATATCAATAGTAACACATTTATACATTTACTAATCAATGCAATACACACTGTGTGTTAAGTTAATTACTAGCAGGTGTGTCCGTTCCCAGAGACAGGCAAGGAAAATTACTCCAATTACCAACATAAAAAGGAGAAACTTTTGGCCAAGCAATATCCATGAGAGTCTGCTATTTGTACTGAGAGAGAACAAACAATACAAAGACGAGAGTTCAAAACCTCTGAAATCATATACCATGTTAATCTTGAGAGGCTGTTGGCCCATATGACATCCCAATGGAAGCATGGAGGTGCTTAGGAGAAATGGCAGTGGAATTTCTGACTAGATTGTTTAATGAAATTTTGGAAAGTCAGAGGATGCCTGAGGAGTGGAGAAAAAGTGTTTGGTACCTATCTTTAAGAATAAGGGTGATGTGCAGAGCTGCAGTAACTACAGAGGGACAAAACTGATCAGTCACAGCTTGAAGTTATGGAAAAGAGTAGTAGAAGCTAGGTTAAGGAGGGAGGTGATGATTAGTGATCAGCAGTATGGTTTCATGCCAGGCAAGAGCACTACAGATGCAATGTTTGCTCTGAGAGTGTTATTGGAGAAATACAGAGAAGGTCAGAAGGAGTTGCATTGTGTCTTTGTAGACTTGGAGAAAGCATATGACAGGGTGCCTAGAGAAGAGTTGTAGTATTGTATGAGGAAGTCTGAGCAGCAGAGAAGTATGTAAGAGTGGTACAGGATATGTACAAGGGTAGTGTGACAGTGGTGAGGACTGCAGTGGGAGCGACAGATCCGTTTAAGGTGGAGGTGGGATTACATCAAGGATCAGCTCTGAGTCCTTTCTTATTTGCAGTTGTGATGGACAGGTTGACAGATGAGATCAGACAGGAGGCCCCGTAGACTATGATGTTTGCAGATGACATTGTGATATGTAGTGAGAGTAGGAATCAGGTTGAGGAGACTCTGGAGAGGTGGAGATATGCTCTAGAGAGCAGAGGAATGAAGGTCAGCAGGGCTAAGACAGAATATATGTGTGTAAATGAGAGGGAGGGTAGAGGAATGGTGAGGATGCAGGGAGTAGAGTTGGTAAAGGTGGATGAGTTTAAGTACTTGGGATCAACAGTTCAGAGTAATGGTGAATGTGGAAGAGAGGTGAAGAAGAGAGTACTGGCAGGGTGGAATGGGTGAAGAAGAGTGTCAGGAGTGATTTGTGACAGACGGGTACCAGTAAGAGTGAAAGGGAAGGTCTACAAGAGGGTAGTGAGACCAGCTATGTTATATGGGTTGGAGACAGTGGCATTGACAAAAAGGCAGGAGTCAGAGCTGGATGTGGCAGAGTTAAAGATGTTAAGATTTGCACTCGGTGTGACTAGGATGGATAGGATTAGGAATCAGTATATTAGAGGGTCAGCTCATGTTGGACAGTTTGGAGACAAAGCAAGAGAGATGAGATTGCGTTGGTTTGGACATGTGCTGAGGAGGGATGCAGAGTATATTGGGAAAAAGATGCTAAGGATGGAGCTGCCAGGTAAGAGGAAAAGAGGAAGGCCTAAGATAAGGTTTATGGACGTGGTGAGAGAGGACATGCAGGCAATTGGTGTGACAGAGCAAGATGCAGAGGATAGGAAGAAATGGAAAGAGATGATCCGCTGTGGAGACCCTTAATGGGAAAAGCCGAAAGATGATGATGTTAATCTTGAGAGGAAAAATTGGTGTGGTGTCCTAGAAAATATTGAAAAGGAAAAGTGTAACATTACTATGGTAAGTCTAGGAATATAGTGGGAAGTAAGAGAGCTAAGTTGGGAAGAGAGAGTGGGGGAGAGGAAAACTCTTTGAAGTTATATAGCTTAGAGCATGAGCACACCCTTGTAAGACAGAGGGAGTAAACAGAGAAATTTATCCTGAGCTAGTGCATGAGCATAACCTTATATTAGATACGTGGGATATGAGTATTTTTTTTAAAATGTGAAGGATTTGTGGTAGATCTTATATTTGTCACATTTACAGATACCACTCTGCTATGTATATCCAGGTATGCAGTTTTAAACTTGTCAAGGCCACACACTGGTGTAGGAAGGCTGTTGTCCAGCATTCCATGAATCTTTTCATTGTAAGAGTGAACTTAATTTGTCATGTCTTATTCCTTCTCAAATCTCTATGACTTAATATTTTCTGTCTGTTGAGATTATAAAACGTTTTCATAGTTTCTTTTTAAGATCTCTGTGATGTCATCCTCACACTTGCTCTCAAAGGCCACAAGTGTAGGGTACATGAGGGGATGGCATGTCCTTTTTTTTTTTTCAAAACCTGCATCTAGCTAGGTTACTTCTGTTGTTATTATCTTCTTTGCATGATAAAATACCTTTAAGTTTAATTTTCTGGTATATAGCTGGAGGTCTGTTACAGTCACTACCAGGCTGCTATGGCATTGAGGAATAAAGGTAAGACCCTTACCTAAAACTTGTTCCTTGATGTCCATGACCTGTATGGCCAAGTAATTCCCAACCTCAGTCTTGTTGTGGGTGGGTCCTTGTCTCATATTCCCTTGTTGCTGGTTCTGGAGATTGTAATGTTCTATTTTCCTTTCCAGGTTCTGTCCCTTTGATGGTATTGTGGTTTGGGTTGGGAGCTAATGCATCTTAGACATCTAGTGGTCCTGGCTGTGGTTTCTAGTAATATAGATGGCACTGCCCACTTTTTTCCAAGACACTCTAGATATTACTGAACTTGTAATCTTGCTCTGTACAACCTCCCTTTCTGTTCTTATACATATTTTTAACATCCACAACAAAGGAAATCATATTCTGTCTACATTTTGTTTTAAATTCATTAATGTTCTTCCAGTAAACATTTGTTCATATACATCTTAGAAGTATAAAAAACACCTCCTAGATGATACATATTCTGTTATCAGAAGCCTTTCAGCCTTATCAAACAAAGAAGAAAATTTCAGACTAAAATTCCACACCTATCAGTTATCTAACTATTTTACATTAAAATACAGTCCATATAATTATCATACACAAAAAATACAGAGGTCCACTTCATAAGTGTAATAAAGCTTTTGGGGCATTCATGTTACAGATATTATCACATGTCAAGGAAATGGAAGGCTCTCGCCCTACAGGCTCGTGCCTCACAATACCCCTGGGGAGTACAACAATGTCTGTACTATACACCCCTCTTCTGCCTTATTGCATACATATATGGGCATATTTATATTATATATTAATCAGACACCTGTTTTTCTTTCTCTTCCCTACCAGCAAGTATTATTTCTCTACAATTAATTAATTTTTGTCAGCTTACAGCTGAACATTATCTCATTTTATTAGCGTAAGTATGCCCGATTTGACTGTTAGGAAAACAGGCTAGGAAGGCATCAGGTATATCAGTTACCATACTGAAGGCCTGTGTATGGGAAAGGAGTTTGGTGCAAGCATGGAGAATGACATTCAGAAGGCCTGAAGCCACCCAATGATGCATAGGGGAGGGACCATTGTCCAGACTGTTCTCTTCAAACAAACAGAAATGCTGACTTTCACTGGGGTCACTCTCAGGTGGAAGGAATACTTCGGGGAACTCCTGTACTTCCTGGGCATGTCCTCCTTTAAAGAAGTAGTACTAGAATCAACACATGAGATTAAGTCCATTTCTGTAGCGAGATTGTTATGGCAGTTGAATAATTCTACTGTGGTGAGACAGCAGGACTAAATGTGCTCCATTTCATATTACTGGAGTGTTATAGTTAACACATCTTCGTAAAGTGGCACGGAAGGCAGCAACACTACATCTGGATCAGCAAATGGGTTAGGTAGCTCTCATTTTAAGAGAGGGGAACAGCAGAGTTTGTTCCAGATGTAGATGGATTATGTTCCTCAGATTCCCTTGGAAAGTATATTCCAGAATACTGGATTTTGTTCTGTAGGTAGCCCTTTGATTCAGCAGAGGCAAAGGACATGCCATCCTAGACTTAAAACAGTATATCAGCTCTTTGTCTTTGCATAGATCCTAGAGGGGTTGTAGGAGTTCACAAGTACATTCTACCTGCATTCTGTGCATGTGGAGAAGCCATACTGCTGCATACCTTGGAATGTCTTATATGAAACACTACACCAGGTGTATTTATGAAAAAACAGTTGTGCATGTATTCTCAACACTAAGTCAAATATAACAAAGAACACTGAATGTAAGAAATATTTCCTCCAGCAAATAAATAAATGCTTGTATAAGAACCTCTGGATTTGGTTCTCATTTCTCCATGGAAAAAATCAGATAAGAGCAATTAAAACAGAATACTTCCTTCTTTCAATGGCTAGGAGATAATGAATGTTTCTGGGAGAGGAAAAAGATAAGACAAAGCTACATGACTGTTGAAAAGAGAGGAATGTAAGGAACTGGTAGTGGAAATTATTCGGTAGTCATTAGAGAAGACAGAAATTTCTTCAGAAAATATAGGAAGGGAGTAGGATAAATTTAATTTACAGAGACTGACAAATGTTAGTATTGCAGAATAAGGCGAATCTCCCAGAACAAGAGGAGCCACTGCAGAATGCTAAATGGAAAATAAAGGATTACCGTGATAATATGCATGAGTTTAGAAAGACTGCTGTTAAGCAACTGTTTTTTGATAGTAATGTCAGAGCATAAACATTTTTAGCTCAATAACTCGGGCAACAGAAAGTAAAAGGGTTTGTTGCCAAGCTTAGGGAGCCTATAACAAGGAAGGTAACAAGAGATCTTCTAGAGGTACTAGAAATTGTAATTTGTAAGGCTACTTTTAGTTTTACAAGTATCAGATTTTGAGGTACTACTTTAACGCAAAAATTAAAACGTTTGCAATTAAAAATTTTAAAGTATAACTTTTAATATTTCTTCAAATTTAAAAAAAAATAGTCAGTTTTAGATTTTAATAAAATGCTGAGGTTTTGTAAGTGTTTCATGTTTCATGTCTGGTTTCGTTCAGTGATGTTACATGTAACTTTTTGTTAAGATGGCCAACTAAAATTATTTGATAATGTTGTGTTCGACAATTATACCATTTGTTAAATTGTTAGCTCTAGTAAAATGGTTCAATGAATAGGTATTTGTGTAAATGAGAATTCGATTAAGTGATATAGACATGATTTGAAGGTGTATTTCAAGGCTACATAGTTAAAGCTCCTATACACAGCACAAGCAGAAACCTATAATTCAATGTAGAAAGGGATGATGATGATGAAACAATGGGAAAGCTCAAAAAAACAAGGAGCAACTGGGATTTTGAGTGCAGATCCTTAAGAGAATAACAATAACCATACAGAATGTTATATTCATAAAGTAGCAGAAAGTATTCTAAGAACTAAACCAACATGGGAGTGGAGAAAGGAGATTCTGCCGATAGGGTTCACTGCAATTAGGGATACAGACAACAGGCAAGAGGAGGCTGGAAATTACTGGAGAAAACAGGCAAAAGAACCAAGGTATTGGGTGCAAATAATTAGAGAAAGTAAGGTAATAGAATGGGAAGAGGACAATAACTTATTTGGATTGCAGGCTAGAGATTACCTTCCTTAGCAAGGATTGATATCAGAGTATAGGCATAGAGAAAGAAACTGGGGAATCCTAAGCGAAAGACCAACAGTGGTAGAGTTTTTAGTAGAATCTAGAACAGAAGTTGCTGTTAAAGAAGAAATAATTAGTAAGGCATGCAAAATATTGCATGATAACTCTAATAATCAATCAGATGAGGTTAAAAAGGATTGGACAGAGAGAGACTAGATAAGCAATTCACAAAGAAACAATGGGGGTGTGTAGGTATGTCTCCCAAATATGCAACACCCATGCAGACGGGAACTGAAAGTTCAACTGCTGAATCCTACACTAAGGCACTGTACGAGCACATCCACTCATGCATGAATCATGCCATCCCAAATAGAACCAAGATGCTCTCATCCAAAAAAAGGAAGCCAATCTGGTGGTCCCCTGCCATAATCAAACTTTACAACAAAAGGAAGAAAATGTTGCAGAAAAGAGGAAAATCCCAGGATGCAAAAAAACTCCCTTACCAGCCTCAGTAAGAAACTGAGATCCCTCATAAAATCCTCCAAAGCTAGTTATGAAAATAAAATTGCCAAAGATTCCAAAGACAACCACAAGGCATTTTATAACTATGTCAAGAATCTAAATGGCAATGCTCAGATCTGCTCTGAGCTAAAACAGAATGGCATTAAATATATTGATCCCAAGGATATTGCCAGTATCTTGGCAGATCAATTCAATGTTAACTTCACCCCCCTCTCACCCCCTAAATGGCCCATCTCAATACCGGAAGATTGCCAAATTCCGGTAATAACGGCCACATAGGTAAAAACCGCACTCTCCAAAGCTAAGAATACAGCATCCATGGGACCAGATGACATCCCGGGCTGTGTACTACAAGAACTACAATATGAACTGACACCTCACCTAAGTGTCATTTTTAATCATAGCCTCACCTCAGGTTTCATGCCCACTGAGTGGCGCAGAGCTACAGTTATCCCACTCCACAAGGGGGGATCCAACTTGGATCCCGGAAACTACCGTCCCATCAGTCTGACAAGCCTTATCTGCAAGGCCATGGAGTGTATTATCATGGAACTTATAAACAAAGACATTGGCAACCTTCAAATACTGGACCCCACACAGTTTGGGTTCGTGAAGGGCCGATCTTGTCTCTTGAACCTGATTGACTTCTTCGAATCAGTCTCCAGAGCCATGGACAAGGGTAAGGTGGTCCACACAGCCTATCTAGACCTTGCCAAGGCCTTTGACACCATCCCCCATTCTGGAATCATAGATAAACTTACTAAGCTGGGCATTAATCCCTACATCACCCAATGGGTTGCTAACTGGCTTACTGATAGAACCCACACTGTTAAAGTAGCCGACTCCAAATCCAGCTCTAGACAAGTGACAAGTGGAGTACCTCAGGGTTCAGTCCTGGGACCGCTCTTGTTTGGCATCTACTTCTCTGAAGTACAGGCCAACACTAAGGGACTCTGGCTAACAAAGTTTGCAGATGACTGCAAACTGGGAGCCATTATTAAATCCCCAAATGATGTGGATACTCTACAAAAGGGCCTTGGAGAAACAGATGCTTGGTGCCAGAGCCATGGGCTCAAGCTCAATGCCAAGAAATGTATAGTTATCCCCTTTGGGAAAAAACATGTATCCATGAATTACCATATAGGTGGCAGTGCACTAATCACTGAAAATATGATAAGAGACGTAGGGACAAAGGTGGACAGTGGTCTCACCTTCGATAACCACATTGCCACAACAGTCAGGAAATCCTTCTATGTGGCACACCTCATCACTAAGAGCTTTTCATCCAGAAAAAAGGAGGTCATTGTCCCACTGTACTCATCCCTCATTAGACCCATTATAGAATACAACGCCCCGTTTGGTATGTACCTCTCAAGACATCTGCAACAACTGGAAAGGCCGCAGAAATACCTCACTAAAAGAATCACAGTCCTAAAGCAGATGCTCTATGCTGACCGCCTTAAAAAACTCCAGCTATACTCTGTTGCATATCGTCTACTCAGAGGCAATCTCTGCTTAACATACAAGGCCATGTCAAACCAGAGCTGTTGGACATGCTACACTTAAAGAAATCCCAATCCCTCAGAGCCACACGCTCCAGGGATCTAAACCTTGTCATCACAATAAACAAAACATGCTGGAGGGATAGGTTCCTGACCCAGAGACTCCCCAGACTCTGGAATAGATTGCCCATACATGTCAATCAGAGTGCCTCTTTGGCCCTCTTCAAAAGGAACCTTGATGATTGGATGGGAGAATGGAAATTCACCCCGGGGATCACATCAGTCACCCTATTAGACAGGAGTCCAGGGAAGTAAATAGTGCGGGAAGAAATAGCCAGGGAATTGTTATGGCTAGGCTTGTATAGGCCCTAGGGCTGATAGCCTAGTACCAACCTATGAACCTATGAAAGTCTAGAAGGTTTAGGATCTTCACTTGGAAGTGTATATATATGTATTTTTATACCCCAAGTAGACTCCAAAGATTTTTTTCAGGTACATGGCAGGTGATGGAAATGTGATAGGAAGGAAGGAGATAATTAGGAACATTTTCTGTGAGTGTAATAAGTTGGCAGACTTCAAAGATTCCCTGCAGACCGCTCTGTCAGAGATACTGGGTGAGCAAATTGGTGTAACTGACATAATCACAGCAACAGTTAACTGGACTTGAGTAAAACAGTGTTGGTATGTCTATTAAGTATTCTGTAAAAATAAAAAACAGACACTGAAAGCACAGCAGGAGAAATAAAAACAAATATATTTTAATTATAAACAGTAGGGTAAGCGCTTTCACGATAAAACATATCACTTCATCAGACCATGTAACAATGTGGAACTCCACATAAATATATATATATCAAACAAAAGCCAATCAAATCACAATAATACAAACCCTCCCATTAAAACCAATTAAGAAAATTAGCAAACATCTCAACATTAACTCCAGCCAAATAACAATGCAACTAAGCAATAATAACAGGAAATAACGAAATAAATGTACACATTAAAAATATACATATTAGAAAATGCAAATATAAATACATAACTAAAACTCACTTCTTTCATAGCCCTCAAGATCTTAAAACAGGTTTTAAAGAAACATGACCATTAAGCCCAGAGCCTCTGTTGGAATTCATCCTAAGAATATTTTCTAATTCAAATCTCTCAGTTTTATTTCTCAAATCGCCAAGTCATGGGCTCATAAAATTCTTATCAGTCACCAGGAATCTGAATTCATGAGAAACCCCTTTCTCAGTTACATGCTTAGCTAAGTCATTGCACTTATTCTGAACCCTACGTGGATAGGGTAGCACAACATCCTTTACAAACACATCCTGTTCTTAAAAACAAAAGATGGTATCTCCCCTACAATGTTTTTAATTCTACCATCTGTAAGAAGTGTGATGCCCATGCCCAGGCCCAGCAAACAAAGAGCCTCAATCCTCACCAGTAACACCAGTGAGGGGCATCTCATATAGGCTAATAAGACTTCCCACTGGCACAGCTATAGGGTCCAGATCTCAGCCTAGTGGGCAAGCTAAAACCTCCAGCACCCTCTCTGTCCAACCAGTGCTTCGTGTCCCTGCCCAAGTAGCTGACACATGCATACACACACACACACACACACACACACACACACACACACACACACACACACACACACACACTTTGAGAAGAGTTTATATAACCACATGGACATTCCTGGGGAAGGCTGGCACAGGTTCTCCAGCTGTGCCACTTTTTGCCAGACTATACTGTAGTACCAGCTGCCACCACCCACTAATATTTATCAGCTACTCAAAGGCCATTAAAAGGGTGTCCAATTATTACTGTGCAATATTGTTATCCAATTGGTAGTATAGCCCAGGGCTAAAGCTATTAGAGTGGCTTTGTACAATTTTACCAAAGGCATGCAAGTCATCTAAAGAGCTTAAATTATCTCTGCAAAAACTGCCACAGCTGAAAGGGTTTAAAAATATTTAATAACAAATAGTCAAAACACAAGACAATACTTTTTACTACATAGTACTAGTCAAGAGTTCAGAGATCACAGAGAAATACTTAAAATAATTCAGTAGTAGAGTTCTGACGTCACAGAAAAACACTTACCTTGGGATTCATGAAGCTTGCGCCAGGCGCAGGCGTAGCATCAGCGTTCTAATGCCAAATATGGCTGCTGAGCGATTCAGGTACGAGTTGTTTCCACGTGCACTACCAGCGTACACCAGAGCTGGACAGCTCCCGGCGCATATATGCTAATTACCCCATGCTCAGCAGTGTAGTATGCAAATGAAGGTATATAGCGATTCATGAAGTGGTGCAGGCATAGCGTTAGCATGCAGAAATGTAAACCAAAAAAAGGGTTACATTTTTTCAAACATAAAATCAGAGCCATGAAAGCAGACCAAACTTACGTATTATAATGTTAATATATGCCAGTGGCTAAATATATAGCCAATGGCATAAAAAAACATGCACAACACATAAAAAATAACATTTAATGTCATGGCCACACTAACGCAAAGTAAAACTGCAGTGCATCAGTGCACAAACGGGATCACAAGGAAAATATATTTAGATGTCATAAAACTGCAATGCAACACAATTCAGGAATTACACCACAACCATGGTGCAAGGGTTGCTAAGGGTCTGTGACAGTGTTCTGCGCAGTAACTAGGAATTAGTAGTCAATGCCATGCAAATGAGTCAAGTAATACTGAATCGCAAACACCCCGCCAGTGTAAGGATGTACCACATGGCGTAGCGGTACAACACCGAAGAGTTGCCTGGAGGTAAACATGATATCAAGAGAGGGGTGCGCTACCGTAGCTGTAAGCACATTGGAGCATTGCTAATCTGGGTTGCCTGTTGCTAAGCAAAGCCGCAGGATAGGGGTGTGGAAGTAGCCATAGCTTTGCTTAGCTGAGAGCACACAAGATGACAGAAAGTGCATGTGAACGTGGATGAAAATGCACTCGAAACCCGGTAAATGGCTGCGCGCAGCACACACCACAGCTGAAACAGGAAGGTTATGGGAAGACAATAAGGAAATGCTGCAGCATGGAAATTGGAGTACAAATGAGTAATTAACACCTAGAAACTTACAGTGGGCCATAGACAACAGCTAACAAGGCTGCTAGCAGCTACCTGCAAAACAGGAAAGGGGAGGTGCCGTACAGCAAAGAAAAGAGAACTGTCACAGCAGAACAAAGCAAACTTGCAGTAGATCAGCTACATATCACATTTCCCAACACAATCCACAAAACAAGAAAGCAGACAGCTGGATGCATGCCTGACAATGGGAGGGGAATCTGGTTGAAAAGTGAAGTAAAGGGCAATAGATGAATCATGGCAGCCAAGTTTAATTCAACACCAAGGGTCTCACAATAGCAGTACCTGCTGTGAAACCCATAAGTAAGATACCCTGCAGCTGGAATTGCACATACACACCCAATGACATCAGCCGCTTCCAAAACACAATAGTATAAAGTGTGAAAGCACCAGACACACACTTGTGTATTCCCAAACACCCTGCACCATCGGTGTAAACAGACGGGGAACTTTTAAAATGTACATGTTAGGGGCTGCCATAGATTTGATTCATCAGCATGTGTTGGAGACTGAAGGTGGTGTGGAGGATGATGCTGACAACGACCTCAGGCACTGGAGGAGAAGAGTGTTCAGACTAAGGGTAACCTACCAGGGGTTAAATGATCTGGAGATAGGAGAGCATTACAGGGTGAACAGGAACACCATAAAGCAAATTGTTGAGCTGTGCCGGCCATGCCTCAGAGCGTGAAATAACAGAGGGGAACCCATCCCAGTGGACACAAAGGTACGTGTAAGCTTGAGAATACTAGCCACAGGTACCTTCCAAAGGCCAACTGGGGATATCCTGGGGGTTTCACAGGCATCAGCATCCAGGGTACTCCACCAGTTCCTGGATGCCATGTTACCACATGCCAATGAGCATATATACTTCCCCCAAACGCAGGAGGAGTTGGCCAGCAATATGCATTTCTTCCACCGTGTGGCAGACTACCCAAAGATACTGGGTGCAATAGACTGCACGCACATACACATCAAGTCACCACCCGGTGAGCAGGGTATGCACTACATAAACCACAAGGGATACCCCTCTATCAACTGCCAGGTTGTGTGCAATGCCCAGGGCATTATCATGGATGTGTGTGCTGGCAGCCCAGGAAGCTACCATGACTTCCACATCTGGCATGCCTCACAGCTGTATCAGGTATCTGCCAGGGGGACATCCCATATGGCCACCTGGTGGGGGATGCTGGCTATGCACTGGAACCATGGATGATGACTCCCATCAGAAATGTACACACACCCATGCAAGAACGCCATAATGAGGCACACGCACAAACTGGAATCATCATAGAGAGTGTGTTTGGGATGCTGAAATCATGGTTGTGTTGCTTGGACATATCTGGTGGAGCCTTGCAGTACTCTCCAGGCATGTGTGCCCACATCTTCATAGTATGTGCCATGCTACACAATATGATCCTGCGGAAACAGCTGCAGCAGGGACAGAATGGGGAAGGCCCTCACAGCCCACCACCATTGTCAAGGGCACCACAGGCACAGAGGGACTCAGACCACGAACACACTGTGCCAGCCCCTATCGGCAGATGGAGGCATGCCCAGTATGCCCATGCCTTGGCAAAGAGGGAACGTATAGCACACACACTGACAGTGTAGGCCCCTATGGACTGACACCCTTCTCCACCTGCACACACAGTAAACATGGATGGCACACACACACGACCACCTGCAAATTGTCATGTATAGGTCATCTACTGTGTGCATCCTACATAGGCAGCCCTCAACTATTGTACACACGACTGCCATTGGCACAAGGTAAGTAAATACCTGAACAGTAAATTAAGCTATCAGCATGTGTCGATACTGTATGTATAGGTTTATAGGTACATAGGTAGGTACATGCCTAACTGCCTGAGGCCATTCATAAGCCTAGCCAAAATGTGTCTGCTGTCTCCACCCCATTGATTAACTAACTGTCCCTCTGTGGAGCAGAGCCAATTGTGGGATCCCTGGGGTGTACCCACTGTTCCCCATCCAGTCTGCAAGGTGTCCCTGGAGTATTAGTGAGGGGCTCCATATAATGAAATCAGGGATGTATTTCCAAAATATGGGGAGTACCTGTGACAGGAATCTGTCACTCCAGCAACTTCCAGTTATGGTTGTGGCAAGGTTTAGCTCATTACAGTGTGTGGCTCACTGTGACATGGATTCCCATGGGTGGCGTATATCCATTAAGCCTGACTTGGACATGGCTTTGTCGGGCAGCAAAGATGATCTTTGAGTAAACAAGATGCCACTGAGTAATGCAAGAGTTCATACAGTCTGGCAGCATAGGACACATGTCTGAGGCCAGTAATGCTCTTGGCGAGGTATGTGCGTGGACCCTCCAGCTGTTGGATGTGTCTTCTGAGGTACATCCCAAATGGGTTATCATACTCGATGATGGGATTGATGAGTAATGAGTAAAGGGGCACTATAACCTCAGTATGTCTAGATGCAAACCCTTAAGTAATCAGATGGCCTACATAGATGGATGGCCTAATTACTGTGGAGACATGATTGTCAAAGGAGAACTCACTATCTAATGTAGTTCCCACATATCCATTACCCCGTCTGTATTAAAGTGGCTGACACTCATGTGTTACCATGTAGGTTATTAGTTTTCCCAACATGGAATGACCATGCAGTTCGTGGCCTTCAGCTGGATGCCATGACTGTGACATCCTGTGCTGGTGTATGTGAGGTCCCTTGAAGGATGTCTGTGACAGCTGGATTGTCAATTATGGCCCCCAGTTTGAAGTAATCACCAAACGCTGTCTGCTGTAGTCCACCTGTGTTTGCCTGTACCTCTGAGAAGTATATGGCAAACAGTAGGGGTCCCAGGACTGAGTCTTGTGGGACACCAGTTGTGACTGATTAAGAGTTGGACCTGGAGGCTGCTAGGCTTACCATGTGGGTTCTGTATGTAAGCCTGTTGGCAACCCAACCTGTGATATATGGGTGTATGTACTGGCTGGTGAGTTTATAAACAATACCTGAGTGGGGAATAGTGTCATACTCCTTAGCGAGGTCCAGGTAGTATGTGTGAACTATCACACCCCATACCTAAAGTCTAGGTGACTGTAAGATGTCAAACAGGTTCAGTAGGCATGATCTGCACTCATCAAACAGACCTGGGTTGGGTAGAGTATCTGGAGGTACCCAATGTCTCTGTTAATATGTTCCATGATGATGTGCTCCATAGCCTTGCAGACCAGGCTAGTCAGGCTTATAGGGCAATAGTTCTCAGGGTTCATTGTGGTGCCACCTTTATGGAGTGGGATCACTGTTGCTGTATGCCACTCTGTGGGTATGTAGCCTGTGGAGAGTCTGTGTTTGAACAGTGTGCTCAGGTGAGGGGTTAGTTCATTTGGAGCTCATGTAAGACATGGCCTGGGACATTGTCCGGTCCCATTGAGGCTGTATATGTTGCTTTGGATAGAGCTGTTTTATCCTGTGTGTCGGTGGTTGTCAGGGCCATACATTCATCTGGTATGGATAAGGGCTGTTTAGGGGTTGAGAGGGGTGTGAAGTTTGCACTGAACATGTCTGCCAAAATGCTGGCAATATCAGTCGGGTCAGTGTATTTTGTGCCAGTCTGCACCAACTCTGCACAGATCTGAGAGTTCACACTTAGGTTTTTGATGTAGCTAAAGGACGCTTTGTGGTTGTCTGTAGGGTCCTTGGGAAATTGTCTTTTGAAGCTATCCTTGGATGATTTTATGAGGGATCATAGTTTCTTGCTGATACTGATCAGGGATGTCTTTCTTTCTAGGGATTTTGCTCTTATCTATACTTGTTACCTCCTACTATTGTAGAGCCTGCGTATGGCAGGGGTCCACCAGACTGGTTCCCTGTTCTAGGAGGAGTGAGTCTAGGTTAGACTTGGGATAGCATGATCCATGCATTCCTGCAGATGATCATAGAGTGCCTTTGTATAAGTTTTAACATCTTGGACAGCATTGTCCATTGGCCTGGGGACTGTGAACCGTTCCACTTCGGGCATAAGCAACATGAAGTCTGCTTTGGAAATGATTTCCATGGTGGTTTCCTTGTTTGGGGTTGTGGGTGGAATGTGAATATCCAGAGTGATTAGTCTATGGTCTGATCTAACCAGCAAGGCACCACTAACCTGGAGCGTGTGAGTATCCTTGATGAATATGGATACACCCCCGCCTTTTGTGTTCTGGTCTGGGTTCTGTGGCTGAAAGGTGTGGTATGAGTTATAGCCTGGTGGTGCTAGGGTGCTCTCTGGAGCCTTAAACTGGGTGTCTGTTACTGCACAGATATCAATGTTCTCCATACTGAGGAGTGCCTCGAATGTGTGCAATGTGAGGTTTAGATATCCGGCGTTGAGTAGAAATACCCTCAGTCTCTGGTTACATGTGCTATGTACGGTGGTGGGTTTATCTTATGAGCCTTGCCTAAAAGTCCACCTTGCCTAATATCCACATCTCTACTATTGTTTGCAATCAATGACAGTTGTGCATGTGTACATGTTCCGCAAATGTGTACTGACCCTTGTTACAGGGCTGTGCCAAATGGCCATATGCACACCTACATAGAGTGGATATTGACAGTAGAGACACACTGGTTGAACGTGTAGATTTGTGTAGCCTAACCTCTCACTGCCAGACTAACAGCTGCTTGGAAATATGTTGACAATACTGGTAATGAAACAGAGTGCATATCATCTTTAACTCCAGTGTGACATCTGCAGTAGGCATGTAAGATGTAGGAAACTGCTGCCCATGTGTAATAGCAGCTTCATAGGTGATGGCGTACACTATATGATTATATCCTGATCATGTTGATAGTGGCAGCAGAGTCTATTGATATTTGACTCTGTGTGGGGAGTGAGTGTCTGTGCCCAACAGAGCTCATGGTTCTGCTGGGTATGTGAGTTTATACCCAGACAAGGATACAGCCCTGTTCACACTTGCATCATCTGTAATCAACTATCAGGATGTGATGTGGCCCTCAGAGGGGGATTGCTACTTAAGGTAGCTACCATGTTCCTCTAATAGCTAGTGTTGCCACATCCATACCTCAAATATTTACATGTGAGCATCACTGTCTAAAACATCTTCATAAGTAGTAAGTATACTAAATACAATACGTGGTACTTGTAGTACTGAATGCTCATACAGGCATGTCCACTACTCAGCTACTGGTGTTTACTAATGTCAGCTTTGTGTATGTGGCCATCCTGGGGGGATGCATTCTCTATGCCATGTAAACTGCCAAATCCTTCTAACACCACACCCCACACATTGTCTGGGATGCAGCTACAGGGGTGATCCTGGAGGCAGTCCATACTACACCCATGACTGGACTAGACAGTCAAGTGGTGTAGGTTAACACATGCATCTCATCACCACAACCAACACATACCCTTACAAGAACACAGTAAGGACACACACACATTACACCAGGTATCACACACATCCACATAGGCCTCTAAGTATCTGGCCAAGCAAGAGGCCTCCCAAGTTAGAATAGACAGACAACAGAATACAAAGACTGTACGACATAGTTCGCATAATTGTGTCACACCTCAGAACACGTGGCTGGAACATGGTCAACAGTACTCATTTGTGAAGGTAAACCCTAGCACTATGTTACACTCCAAGCTCTTTGAGGGCAAACATACTGTCAACTGCCTATCTGCCATGACTAGCCACATACCCATGCACTCCGACCACCTTTAGACTTATACACATGTTTCTGGCATATGCTATGTTGTTGTGCAGGACCTGTGATGCAGTAGCCTGGACTGCATGGAAACACATGTGGAAATGTCAGGTCATGTAGCCCATGCGGGGATGTCCCAAGGCCTGGGTAGCATCTTGCCAGTGGCCAGAATGATGCAGCAGTACAGGGATAAGGATTGTATTCCACAATCGTGACATTTACTGGTGTAATTCAAAGTGTATCCAGCATCTCTCTGCCTGGGATAACATGGTTGATAGACCATGATGCTTTGCCAGACAGGGTCTGCATCTGTCACCCCTGAGAATCTGGACACTGGCAATGGCCCATGCTTCCCCTATAGTGCCCTCATCATGCCAGGTTCAAGTGAAAATCCACTGGTGCAACAGGGACAGCCAAGAAATAAACTGTGGTCTTGCTATTCAATGATACAAATCAGGTACTCAATATGGACTCACTTATGGCAATCCAAAACATGGAGAACATAACTGTGCAGTGAGTGAGATATGGTTCAATGCTTTGGAGAGCACCCCTGCATGACCATGTTATAACACATACCTCACTTCTTGGCCAACATCCTTTATTGGAACACATGGGCCACAGGTGTGTCCATCTTCCTGAGGGATATGTACACCCCTACACAAGTTGCACTTGCACAATGTAAGATGCATTATGCTGAGCAACTACCTTTGTGCCAAAGTGTAATCCAAATTGCACCTTGTGACAGATCATCCACCATGCCTCAGAAATCACAACTGTCATTGTGCTGTAATGGGGAATACCCATTGTGAGATAGGTCACCATAATCATGGCCACTCAGCTATCCCATTATGAACCAGGAAGACTCAGCATGTACCAGCACATGTGCTCAATGCATGTAGGATGTCATCAACACCAATGACCTGGATCACCATAGTCACACCAACAGGGCTAACAGTATGCCACACATGGTCAGTCTTTAAAGCCAATGTTATGCTCCTTAAGAGTGAAGTGGTGACTGTCATGGCACCCATACAGATGTACAATGCATGTGCAAATGCTGGGTCCTACACAAATGCACTTTAGGCACTCACATATGTGCAGTGATCATGCCATTGAAACAGAAACAGGATTCAAACAAACACAACCATGAAGGCAAACTGGTGGTACCCTGCCTTAAACTGTACCACAGAAGGTAGTAACTGTTGCAAGGGTCAACACACATGAGTGGAAGTTGATCCATGGTCAGCCTCAGTAAGATGCAGATACACCATATAATGCCACGCAACGTGAAACTACTCATCCACATATTATGAGGCCAAACACAGAGGATTCCATAGCTGTGTCATGAACCATAATGGCAACAACAAGACCTGCTGTGCTTCACAGCACTATGGCATGAGAGGTACTTCACCTACAGAAATAGCACCTGTTCATCCAGATAGGGTCTTGGATAATATAAACACACTGTCTCCCTCCGAACAGGTACACATTGATATATCCATGTACACTACAGAGCCCCTGTAATAACAACTATGCAGGTACAAGCTACACTCTCTAATGCCATACATACAGGCTGCATGGGACCTGTCCACATTCCAGGTTATATCCTACACAAATGCCAAAACTATCTGCCCCTCACATAAACATCTCGTACAATCATAGCTGCATGTCAGGCTGTGTACACACTCAATGTACACAGCAACAGTCATCTGTTAATGCTGTCAATATCCAAGGGACCCTGGTATGTGTACAGCTGACCTGGTTGCAAACAGTGGTATCATTGCATTGCATAACACATGATGTAACTGTGTCAGTACATGGGTACTCTGCACAGTTGTTGTAGGGCTAGGTACAGTCCACCAGTCAAAGGTTACTTGGTGTTATTCCATTGCATGTCATACCACATGTATGGATGTGTGTTGGTGGTCTGAGGACATGGTGGTGTCTGAGGATTACATCCCAGAATGCAGCTTTTAACACTGTGACCTGCACCTGGCTCATCTGTGATGATATATGTTGGAGTATAGGTCTGTACATGTGAGTAACCATTATGAATGTGGGGACACTACCACCTGGAGTGGTCCATACCAGTGTTATGGCCCACATGTCTGGTTCTGAGTTATATGGTGGTAGTGCTATTGTGCACAACAGAGCCGTCAGCCAGGTGTTCCTCACTGCACAGATGTCTGTATTCCCCATTGTAGGTTCAACAGTGAGCAGCTGTGATTATGACAGCAACACATCTAGCACTGGTTAGCATAAGCATACAATGCAATTGTCTTCTAGGTGTCAGGGTGTTATCCTGTGTTTAGGTCATATACCTTGGAATGGCACTATATGGGGAAATGCGAACGAGGTATTATCAACACTCCCTAGAATCATGGATGCATGCAATCTGTGACAAAGGCTTGCCTTCTGTCAGTCATGTTATAGGTTCATAGGTTCATAGGTTCATACTAGGCTATCTGCCCTGGGGCAATTATAAGCCTAGCCCGATTCTGTATGGCTTACGCCACCCCTTGATTTGAGTATACTGTGCCCTTTTTAAGGTTTAGTTTACTGTGCTTCTGTCTAATAGTGACACGGGAGTAATCCCTGGGACAAACCTACGATCCCCCATCCACCTATCGAGATTCTTCTTGAAGAGATTCAGTGAGGTGCTCTGCCTCACATGAACTGGAATTCTATTCCAGAGTGAAGGGAGCCTCTGGGATATGAACCTGTCCCTCCAGCAAGTTCTATTTATTTCTGTGCTAAGGTTCAAGTCCCTCGAGCATGTGGCTCTAAGGGATTTAGATTTACTGAGGTGGAGCATGTCCATTAATTCTGGATTTGACATAGCTTTGTATGTCAGGCATAGATCGCCTCGAAGTAGGCGGTATGCAACTGAGTAGAGCTGGAGTTTTTTTAACCGAGCAGCATATGGCATCTGTTTGAGACCTTTGATCCTCTTGGTGAGATACTTTTGGGGTCTTTCTAATTGCTGCAGGTGTCGGGTAAGGTACATCCCAAAAGGGGCATTGTATTCTATGATGGGCCTGATGAGGGATGAATAAAGGGCACAATTACCTCTCTTGATCTAGATGTGAAACCCTTCGTGATGAGGTGGGCTATGTAGAAGGTCTTTCTAACCACTTTGGCAATGTGGTTTTCAAAGGAGAGATTGCTATCAACTTGGGTCCCCAGGTCCCTAATAACTTTCTCTGTACTTAATGGGTTTCCACCTATGTGGTAATTTGTGGGCACATTGTTTTTCCAAAGGGTATGACTATACATTTTTTGGCATTTAGCTTTAAACCATGGTGCTGGCACCAGTTATCTGTCTCTGTGAGACCTTTTTGAAGGATGTTTGTGTCAGCTGGAGAGTTGATTATGGCACCCAGTTTGCAGTCGTCTGCAAACTTGGTGAGCCATAGTCCTCCCACGTTTGCCTGTACCTCGAAAAAGTATATACTGAACAAGAGTGGTCCCAGGACAGAACCCTGTGGGATGCCACTTGTGACCAGTTTCGAGTCTGACATGGCTCCAGCAACTCTCACTCTGTGGGTTCTGTCTTTGAGCCAGTTTGCGACCCTGACTGACAGACACTGGACAACCATGTAATTACAGCAGGACATTGGATCATTGTGTTGGTCAAGCAGTTGCCATTCCCAGCATGAAATCACTGCGAGTGGCAGTATTGTGCTTGTTATAGACTGATACATCTAAGGTGTCGGACAGCAGCAGGTGTTGTGTAGATGACCAGTGTCAGATACATGTAGTGCAGCGTTCCTGCTAACAATGACAACTACTAACACCAGAGACCATTACAACATGTTCTGTACATCTAACTGTATGAGCATGGCCACTGTGGCCTTCCATGTTCAGAATCAGAGTGCATCCTAAACATCCCTGTGCTACTAAGTGTATGAGCATGCCCAGTATAACCCTGTGTATGTGGACTCATAGTGCATTCCAAACAGCCCTGTGCTACTAAGTGTGTGAGCATGCCCACTGACACCTTGTGTAAGTTATGTGCTACTATGTGTATGAGCATGGCGAGTGCAACCCTTTATAGTGATAGTAGTCATCCATTCCACAAAAAGGCATACTTCTGTTTGGGATGGACTCCTACGGTAAACACACAGGTTCGCAGCTATGTGCAACGTAACTGTCAGCATCCCTGTTGATGTCCGCAATCCTAGAAGGTCATGATGACTGCCTTGAAAGGTGTAATCTCTGTGGTGCAACTCGTAACTGCATAGTACTGTAATAGTGATCTGTAGATAGACAGGTGTTCTTATCCCATCACTGGTGTGTGTGTCCGTCTGCTGGTGGACAGAACAATGCTTTTTAGAGTACTCACACTCTGTACGATTCCTATACTCAGCTTTGGCAAGACTGATGATTTCACCCACCTAGGAATACTCCTCTGGGATTTATGTGACCCAGTAATCTCAATATGCCATCTGTGTGCTTAACTGTTGGTGGACAGAGCAATGCTCTTTATAGAGTACTCACACTCTGTACGATTCCTATACTCAGCTTTGGCAAGGCTGATGATGTCACCCACCTAGGAATACTCCTCTGGGATTTATGTGACCCAGTAATCTCGGTAGTGTGTTCTGTAACTGCGTACTGCTATAGTATGATAAAATAGTTAGATTGGTGTTCTAATCCCAAACATGCCAACTGTGTGTGAGTCTGTCTGCCGGTGGACAGAACAATGCTTTTTAGAGTACTCACACTCTGTATGATTCCTATACTCAGCTTTGGCAAGGCTGATGATGTCACCCACCTAGGAATACTCCTCAGGGATTGATGGGACCCATTAATCTCGATAGCGTGTTCTATAACTGCGTACTGCTGTAGTGTGATAAAGTAATTAGATCAGTGTTCTAATCCCAGATATGCCAACTGTGTGTATGTGAGTCCATCTGCCGGTGGACAGAGCGATGCTTTTTAGAGTACTCACACTCTGTACGATTCCTATACTCAGCTTTGGCAAGGCTGATGATGTCACCCACCTAGGAATACTCTGGGAGTGGTGTGACACAGTAATCTTGGTAGCTCATTCTGTAACTGTGTACTCCTATAGTGTGATAAGGTAGTTAGGTCGGGTGTTCTAATCTCAGACATGCCAACTGTGTGTGTGTGAGTCTGTCTGCTGGTGTACAGAACAATACTTTTTAGAGTACTCACACTCTGTACGATTCCTATACTCAGCTTTGGCAAGGCTGATGATGTCATCCACCTAGGAATACTCCTCTGGGATTACTGTGACCCAGTAATTTTGATAGCATGTTCTGTAACTGCGTAATGCTGTAGTGTGATAAAATAGTCAGGCAGGTGTTCTATTCCAAGGCATGGCAGGTGTGTGTGTTTGCCAGTCATATCCTATGTGTTGGTGGCTATGAGTGGCTAGCCACTGGATGTGTTCAGGAGCGTGTTTTGTTGTTTCCCTACATAGTGCCTATAACTGTCACAATCAGCCAAAAGACTGGGTTGGCAATACATACCCATACATTTGGTAAAAGGCCTGGTGAGTAAAGTCAGCAACCCTAACATTACCCTGAATGCAGTCTGAACCTGTGTGTTACAAAGAAACACACTTGCCTCGGGATTAACATCAGTACATAATACAGGAGGCATTGGTGGTTTCCTTTTAATTTTTGTCTAATGCTTTGGTGTCATGAGGTTTGTTCTTGAGATATATATTCTATATCTATATATGTGTGTGTGTGTATACATATATATATATATATATATATATATATATATATATATATATATATATATATATATATATATATATAGACATTAACACACATACATCTACGTGATGGAATACATGTCCTATACTGTTGAATGCCTGTGCTGGATGATCTGTACATGATAACCTCCACTGTATGTATATTTGCCATGGCTTAGTGGTAAGGCACATCATCTGTGGTGTGCAGGGTCCTGGTTTCTAGCCTTGCAGAGGCCAGTTGTTTTGTTGCTGGGCAGAACAAGGGCCATTGAATATGGTGTGAGTAAGGTGCTTTTAAGCAGTTGTGTGTGGGTCTGTGTGACGGTAAGCAGTGGTTAGTTTTGGGGAGGCTCAGTATGGGTCATGTAGCTATGCATTAGAAGGCAATCCTATGCAAATGAGGTAAAGGATAGTGAATCCCGGTTATCCCCAGGGTGTGAGGCAGATCCCAAGAGTGTATGTGTATAGATAGCTGGGTGCAGGTCACAGATATAGGTGACATCATGGGGGGTTGTGTCAGGCATACTGTATGTGGATTGGAGCCCTGTGTCTCGGTATTGCTCTTAGCTTAGCATGGCTACGCTAGGGGTGTGTCTATACCTGCCTAGTGCAATTGGGAGGGACAACAACAGTAGGAGAGTAATCAAAGTGAACTAGCTGAGCTGACAGGTGATATGTATCAGAATCAGCCGATTACAGGGGCAGCAGACCAGCCCAGCCCAGAACGCTAGCATAAACTAAGCAAACACCTTCCCCTCTGTTTTTTCCACACTCTACACCACCGGTGTATACATGTGGGGAAATTTTAACAAACAAACCTAAGAAATGAGAAGGGCTGCAGCAGGCAACATAGACCAACATGTGCAAGAGGCTGAGGGAGGTGAAGATGTGAATGCTGCCGAACAACCCTCAGTGAGGAGACAGAGAAGAGTTTACAGACCCAGGGTAACCTACCAGGGGCTACATGAGCTGGAGGTAGTGGAGTGCTATAGGGTGGACAGAGACATCCTACAGCAGGTTGTTGAGCTGTGCCGGCCACACCTGACACATCGAACAGGCCGAGGGGAACCCATCCCAGTGGATACCAAGGTATGTGTAGGCCTAGGTATACTAGCCACAGGTACCTCCCAAAGCACAACTGGGGACATCATGGGGATCTCACAGGCATCAGCATCCAGGGTATTCCACCAGTTCCTGGATGCCATGTCAGCACATGCCAGTGAGCACATACATTTCCTCAACACACGTGAGGTGTTGACCAGCAATATGCATCTCTTCCACCAAATGGCAGACTACCCTGGGGTAGTGGGTGCTATAGCCTGCATGCATTTACACATCAAAGCACCACCCAGTGAGCAGGGTAGGGCCTACATCAACCACAGGGGCATCCCCTCCATCAAGTGCCAGGTCGTATGCGATGCCCAGGGCATTATAATGAATGTGTGTGCTGGCTGCCCTGGAAGCTATGACAATTCAGAAATATGGCATCTGATGCAGCTGTACCACAGCTTTGCCAATATGGAAATCCCCTAAGGTCACTTAGTGGGGGATGCTGGATACCCACTGGAGCCATGGCTGATGACATCCATCAGAAATGCACACACACCTGAACAACAACACCATAATGAGGCACACACACAGGCCAGACATATAATAGAGCATGTGTTTGGGATGCTCAGGTCATGGTTCCAGTGTCTGGACACATCTGGTGGAGTCTTGCAGTATTCACCAGCTACATGCACCCAAATTGTTATGGTATGTGCTATGCTACACAATATGATCCTGCGGAAACAGCTGCAGCAGGAACAGCATGGGGCAGGGCCACACAGCCCCCCACCAATGCCAAGGCCTGTACAGGCACAGAGTGACTCGGAGGAGGAACAACCTGAGCCTGACCCAGTAGGCAGAAGGAGGCGTGCCCAGTATGACCTGGCCTTGGCAAAGAGGCAATGCATAGCATTTGCACTGACACAGTAGGGACCCAGGGAATGTCACCCTCTCTGACTCGCACAGACAGTAAAAGGGATGCCAAATATGACACTACCTGTGTTCAGCCATGTATAGGGAGTGTACTATGTGCATCTGACATAGGCAGCCCTCCAGCACCATCCTCAAGTGTGGCACACCCTCAAGGTAAGTCAATCAACCTACCAATTGCCAGATGTAGTAGAATGTGTACCTGTAGCTATGGTATGAATGTGAGCATGCAAGGGAATTTGGTGGCCGAATGTTAAGGCAGCAGACAGTAGATGCCATTGTGGCACCATGACATCTGTAACACATACTGGTGTCACCATAGTAGCCAGTACTACACAGGGTGACAAAACCCACTGCGGGTAATGGGCTGAGCATCATGTGTGTCCATACAACCCACACAAGTCTCAACCAGCTGGACAGGTGTAGACCAACACAAACAAATGCAGTACTATGGCCTCTGAATGTGCCCTGTGGGTAACCCCTCCCACAGACCCACACAGACAGAATACAGTAGACCAGGCAGTTGGATGTAGGTTGTGAAGGCTAGGAAGTCAGAAAATAATATGTTGGTAATTAAAGCTAAGATCTGTAGTACACTGGTATGCCTCTAGCCAGCACAATAAGTAGGTCTACACACTGAAATGGAGTGCCTGACATACCAGTACAGTACTAGAAAATGTGTACAAGTGTCAGGTGTGCCCCCCCATCCAACGTACACATATAGCAACAGTCAGGTGTGCCCCCCTGCTCCTGTGTAGGAATGTAGATACAGTCAGGTGTCCCCCCCCCGCTATGCAGAAATGTAGCAACAGTCAATGCCACATGACCGATGGATACCCTGCAGACACAGCATGCCACCTGTCAGTGTACAACGCAAAGGTCAGCACCACAGTACAGACTACCTGGACATGTAACACATGCTATACAGTTGGCCATACTGGGCATGCTCACACACTTGAAGGTATGAAGGCAATGTCAGTCGACAACATACTGAATGGTCATACTGGACATGCTCACACACTTAAACACATGAAGGCCATGTCTGCAAACACCAGTGGTCCGGACATATCTGCCGGTACATTCCTATACTGTTGAATGACTGTGCTGTATGATATGTTTGTGGTACTATCTGTTGTCTGATATCTGCCATGACGTATTGGTAATTTACATTAGCTGTGTGCGCAGGGTCCTGGTTCCAACCCTTGCAAAGGACGTTTATTTGGTTGCAGGGCAGAACAAGCCCATTGGATACGGAGGGAGTAAGGCACATTAAAGCAGTTGGGAGCGGGTGTGCATGGGTTTGTGTGGTGTTAAGCACTGCTGACCTCTGGTTACAGCTTCTTACACTTGGTTAGCCTCTACATTGCTTTACCAGTGCAATACTCGCATACTGGTAGCCAAACACGCTTACACACGCTCGCTCTCGCATTTGCAAATGCACCGACATTGGTGCTTGCATCTGTCACTCACACCCCTGGGTGGGAGCGAGGACCACAATATTACATTGTGATGCCTATTACATCAAGCTACATGACTACAGTATCGGCAATGGCTGCCCATTAGGCAACGGCATGGCATTCGATTGTAAGGAATCAGCAGCCTGTCCAGTGAATTAATCATATTATTTGTGTGTTCCTCATACAATCTGCTCCTGTCTGTCTGATACATGGGAACCGGGACTCTTCAATACAAACAAGTAATTGGGTTTTGGGGGCCACATCCGTCGGCCAAGTCATGCTACCGCATACCTATTATAGGTTTGCCACCTTTTCAATTGGCCAAGGTGGGACTTTAGGGTTAACACCTGTCCCACTTTGTGAGGGACAGTCCCTCTACATAGCAAATGTCCTGATTACAGGAAAATATTATATTCTACGTTTCTTTAATAGTTGCATAGAACAGTTATTTTATATATGAAACTTCCATATGTTATGTGAAGTAGCATAAGCAATTCAAATGTTAGTAGAATAAGCTTTTATTTGTGCAAATAAGTATAATTTTGTACTATGCATGGCTGTAGGTATGTTTTGTCCTGGAAAGTCTGACATTTCTACAGAACATGTCCCACTTTGGCCATTTAGAAAGGTGGCAACCCTATAGGACCTGTATGTAGAGACGTCAGATTTTGAAGGGCAGCACATACCCACAGCCAGTAGAAAGGAGAGTACTTCACTGTTTTGCCTAAATAAAAGGTTATTCTTGTAGCATTATAGTTGCTTATACTGTTTCTTATAACATTTAGGTGTTTCAGATACAAAATAACTGTTTTATGCAACTACTACAGACAATATAGGAACTTTCTGCCCCAAATCACAGAACATTTGCCATAATTACATTTATTTTGCAGGACACAACTGCCCAAAGGGGAGTGTCCCTCACAAAGGTGGACAGGTGGTAACCCCAACCTATTATTCTATCATCTTTCTAAGGTAGTCACTGGAATATGTGCTTTCTGTCACTAGCAGACCTCTCATATGAATGGGGAAGAATGAACACTGAATCTGGGACACTGCATAACAACCTCAGGGACACATTTAGATGTTTGGTGCTATTAAGCTGACACATTGACAGTCCCAGAGCATATGTATTCATACACATTGTCTGAGGTACATGGTGTTTATGATTCTTACATGTTGTCATTATTCATTACGTGTATTCCGCCACCTGTCCTCCTAATATCACTAGTTCTTGGAGGGTTTAGTTGGGACTGTGTAAAATTCTGATTCGTAATCATGGACGTCCCTGGTAATCGGGGACAGTTCAATGATATGGTCCCTATGTCTTCCCCCAATGGTTTACGGACTATCTAGTAGATGTGCTCTTAAGTTTTGGGAGGTATGGGCATCTGCTATACCCACATCGGAATATTACTTACATCCATGGGGCGGTCCTAATATGTCTCTGCCAGCCAACACCTGCACACCTAGGCCCATAATCGCATACCCATAGTTCCCCTACCTGCCACTCCTCTACAGCACTCATCCTTACTGTGGGTGCAGGTGGGGTATGAACACACCCCTACACACTGCCCACTCTCCCCGTGTCGGGAGACATGTCATACATTGTGTCAACCCATGTGTTATCAGGCTTGCACAACCTACTGTTCCATGTACAGCTACATCCTGGCTACAAGAACAAAATTTTTGTTGTCCCACAAGGGACATCGCTGTCCATGTTTAAAGTGTAGACCTTGTAGATCTCTCCCACTGGTAGTTTCCTGCCGGTGGTCTGGGAAGCGGTGGTGTATTTACCTTTATTGCATGTCTGTATGTCTCACCGGCCTAGCTGGGGGGGTGGGAGGTAGACGTTTGTTTATTGGACCTCCCACCAACATATGCCCTGTCTGAACATATGTTACTCGTAACTGCTGTAACATAACCTAGGTATATACATGTGTATATTTACTGTAACATATATATATATATCTATTTACACTAATATAGACAGATATATCTGCATATGTATGCATACATGTATATTCATATCTTGCTATCTATCTATATATATATATATATATATATATATATATATATATATATATATATATATATATATATATATATATATATATATATATATATATATATATATATATATATATATATATATATATATATATATATATATATATATATATATATATATATATATATATATATATATATATATATATATATATATATATATATATGAATATATATATACATCTGCGTGTCTGTAGACCAACTACGCGCTCAAGAGACTTGAACCTCAGCACTGAAATAAATAGGACATGCTGGAGGGACAGATTCATAACCCAGAGGCTCCCTTCACTCTGGAATAAAATCCCAGTCCAGGTTAGGCAGAGTCCCTCATTGACTCTCTTCAAGAGGAATCTTGATGAGTGGATGGGAGATCATAGGTTTACCCCGGGTATCACTTCTAGACAGAGGCACAGTATACTAACCTTGAAAAAGGGCATAGCAAAATTAATTTAAAATGGGTGGCGAAAGCCAAACACACTCTGGCTAGGCTTATAAATGCCGTAGGGCAGATAGCCTAGTATGAACCTATGAACCTATGAACCTATGAATACATTCCCCGCTCATACTCACTTACACATGCGTAATGGTGTTTATATATGCTTCACCAGCATACTAGTGCCTTATTCATTATGACACCCACACTTCACTCCAGTTATCTTGTAATCAGTATTTAGCATGTTATACAGCAGACAGATGTCACAATATGTTCATGTACGGATTACCGATGGCAATTGCAATGTGATACAGTGATTCGACCCGTCCCTCTTCTGCACAGCCTATTATTCCATCTACTGTCAATGTTTGTATGTGCATATTCCTATTATTTATGTCAACAAATGGAATTCATGTGTTACAGAGAATGTACTTCAACATATTGTTGTCTGCATGTGTGTATGCATATATACCTATTATGAACTAGCTGACCTCCACGGCGTGGTCCATTAGAACCGGGCCATCCAACCCTGGCACACCTGGATCCATAATTGCATACCCATAGTTCCCCCACCCTACCCATGTTTAATTTACATGTGTAACATCCATTATCTACTTATCGCAGCCATAACAGACCTTTACACATTGCCCTCTCCAGAGCGTTTGGGGCCCTACACACATTTTGTCCCACCTCCTGTATTCACAGGGTCTCCCGCCATGTATATTTGCACATATGTCCCTTTCCTGGTGTTATGGACTATGGCCATTTGCGTTTTACAATTTTTGGTGGTCCCAGCATGGACTACATTCCGGGCTGGATTCACGAAGGCTTGCACGGAGTCTAAGAATAGAGTAAGACTCCATGCAGCCAACATGTCTGCCGAGCGATCCAGGAACAGCTGGCAGGGGCATGCAAGAGAGCTCCTAAAACAACTCTTACATGGACAGGGTTAGGTTATGCAAATTACCTCATTTGCTGCTGAAAGCTATGCAAATGAGGTAGATTTGCGATCCAGGAAACCCTAACCTGTCTGAGTAAGAGTAGTGTTATTTGCAGAAATGTACTCTGCTGTCAACTGAGTACCATTCTGCGAATAGCAAAACGGAGCCATGACAGCTCAAAATAAAGGATGCATCCAGTTGAGGAAGCATGCCAATGGCCAAATATACGGCCATTGGCAATTCTTCCCGTTGCAAAAAAAATATATATATTTTTTTACCTCGCTCTCTGAAGTTTAAGCGTAGTGCAGAGCCGCGCAAAAGTGCTGCGCTCTAAAAACCATGAAAAAAAAATAAAAGCCTCAAATAGGGATTTTATTTAAAATATTCAACTGCCATGCAAGTGAATGGCAGGCTGAAGGCTACTGAGTAGAGGTTGCTAAGGGAGGAAGCTCAGTCTAAGAGATGTCACCAAGCATTAGTAGGCAATCCTGTGCAAATGAGGGTAAGGATAGTGAATCCCAATTTTACATGGCATATGAGCAAAGTCCGTGGAGTATAAGAGTAGGATAAGGGGAATATCAGAGTATAAGATAGGTGACATCATGAGGGGGGGGTATGTATGAAAGAATGTAAGCTCATTGGCATGTGTTTGCTGTCAGTTACTCATCACTGGAAGAGGCGCGTCAACAGGTATCCCAACTAAAGGCAAGAAATTGAAGGTGTATGCCGTGGATAACACTAAAGTTTCTTGTAAAAGTGCCTGCAACGTGTTTGTGTGCAGGTGCGCACCTGTAAATCCGAGTAAGACTGTGTGCGCACGTGTGCGCCTGTGTGCACGTGTTTAAGCTGGAGTAAGCATGTGTAAGTTTGTTGAAATCTGTGTAAGCGCGTTTGCACCTGTGTGCGCACGTTCAAGCAGGAGTCAGCAAGTGTTAGGACGTGTAAGCATGTGTGCGCGTGTGAGCCGGTGTGTGCATGTTTGCGCTTGTTTGCGTGGCGCTGCCCCCTGTGGAAACAGAAAGGGAAAAGAAGCGCAATAAATAGTAGGAAGTTAACCAAGAAGAACTAGCAGAGCTAGCAGGTGAAAACAATTAGAATCAGGCAATTACACAGGCAGTACACTAGCCCAGCACAGCTCAGCACTTACAACTCTGCAAACAACTTTCCACCATGTTTTCCTTAGAGACACTGCAACACTGCAGTAAACTAAGAGAAGTGAAAATTTAAAAAGCTTTAGTGAGACAAAGAAACGTTAGGGGCTGCCATTGCTGTTATAAGGCGACATATGCAACATGTTGAGGGTGGTGACAATGCGAATACTGCTGAGCAACCCACAGTGAGGAGACGGAGAAGAGTGTACAGGCCCAGGGTAACCTACCAGGGGCTACATGAGCTGGAGATAGTGGAGCGCTATAGAGTGGACAGAGACCTCATGCAACAAATTGTTGAGCTGTGCAGGCCATGCCTCACACACAGAACCAACAGAGGGGAACCCATCCCAGTGGAAACCAAGGTATGTGTTGGCCTAAGAATACTAGTAACAGGTACCTTCCAGAGACCAACTGGTGATATGATGGGGATTTCACAGGCATCAGCATCCAGGGTACTGCATCAGTTCCTGACTGCCATGTCAGCACATGTCGGTGATCATGTATATTTCCCCAATTCCCGTGAGGTATTGGCCAGCAATATGCATCTTTTCCAGCAAATAGCGGAATACCCTGAGGTAGTGGGTGCAATAGACTGCACGCCCATACTCATCAAAGCACCAACTGGTGAGTGGGGTAGGGCCTACTTTAACTGCAAGGGCTTCCCCTACATCTACTGCCAGGTCGTGTGTGATGCTCAGGGCATAATACTGAATGTGTGTGCTGGCTGCCCTGGAAGCTACCATGATTCCCATATCTTGCATCTGACACAGCTGTACCAGATATTTGCCAATGGGGACATCCCTCATGGTCACCTAGTGGGGGATGCTGGATATGCACTGGAGCCGTGGCTGATGACACCCATCAGAAATACACACACACCTGAACAGGAATGCCATAATGAGGCACACGCACAAACACAAAATGTAATTGAGCGTGTGTTTGGTCTGCTCAAGTCATGGTTCCAGTGCCTGGACACATCTGGTGGAGCCTTGCAGTACTCACCAACTACATGTACCCAAATTGTCATGGTATGTGCTATGCTACATAATATGATCCTGCAAAAACAACTGCAGCAGGACCAGCATAGGGCTGGGTCAAATATCCCCCACCATTGCCGAGGCCATCACAGACAGAGCGTGACTCAGAGGAGGAACAACCTGAGCCTGCCCCAGTAGGCAGAAGGAGGCGTGCCCAATATGCTTTAACCTTGGTAAAGAGGCAACGCATAGCACATACACTGGCTCAGTAGGAATCCTGGAAATGATACCGTTTTCTGACTCGCACATATAGTAAAAGGGATGCCTAACTTGACACTACCTGTTTTCAAACATGTATAGAGAGTGTACTATGTGCATTCGACATAGGCAGCCCTGCAGCACCACCTGAGGCATGATTACCATGTTTTAAGCAATATAAAGCAGTGCTAAACAACTTTTACCACTATTTAGTATATGCAAACAAAACTGCACACACTAACTAGCACAACTTTGGGCAATGTTGAGCAATATTGGGCAACGTTCAGCAATGTTGGTTAACATTGAGCAATGTTGGGCAAGTTCGGTCAAAGTTGGGCATAGTTGAGCAAAAGCAGGTAAACATGCTCATATTTGCTTTACTGGTCCTTAAGCAGTCTGGTCTGCCCAGTATGAAAATATAAAGCAGTGACAGTCCTTGAACCCAGAATACTGCGCACTATAGTCACACTATTGAACCACAAAACCATGACAATATTTCAATGGTCAGCCTGTATGAAGAAATGTTGATAAGTCTATGCAAAGTGTCTCATGGGAACCCTGCAGCACAGCATAATCCCTGTAGAGTTATGACACAAAGGTGAGCCATGCAGTAAAAATACAACTTGATTTTTAACACACATATAGTATAAATGTTAATATTGGGCGTGTTCACACACGTCAACAAATGTAGTAGACTTCAGACAGCAACATACTGAAAGGTCAGACTGGGCATGCTCACACACTTGAATAAATGAGGCAAATGTCAGGCAACAACATACTGAAAGGCCAAACTGGGCATGCTCACACACTTAGGCCATGTCTGAGTACAGCAGTGGGCCACACATATCTGGCAGTTGCATGTGTTAACCCAGGAACCTCTCACTATTCACCAATCCTGCCTTGTGCACACAGTTATATGACAACAGACACATATATAATATATTGGAACCCTGTCATAATTAAATATATACTACAGATACTTAGGTTGTTCATAGAAAGTGGAAAAGCAAAGAAGATAAAAACCTGCTATCAGTATCATCAATAAACAATGTGCACTCCAAACATTATCCAATCCAGGTTATGGAAAGATTATCTGCGAAGGAGTCCATACAGAACCATGACACTTCCTTCAGCTATGTCATAAATAGCAATGTACAGTCATATATGTCCTGAGTCAGGGCCAACTGTAAATGACTGACAATGCCAACATGCTGTCAGACAGGCCCATACATACATACCCACCTCCCACTGACAAAAGGCTCTATCATCATACCAGGAGATATCACATGTAGAATGGGTAAACAGCTCCTTCCAAAGCTGAAAACATGGCATCAATTGGATTACATTGTTTCCCCATATGTGTCATAAGTGAACTGCAGAAGAAATAGACCCTGCACCTGAACAGTCTGTTGAGCCTCACCCTCTCTACAGAATATGAAACTGCTGAATGGGTACAGCAACATATGGCACACTCCACAAGAGGAGTGCCTGTTTTGGAGACTAGGAAAACACCATAAAAGGGGTATATTCCTCTTTGGCAAGTCTGATGATGTCAGCATCCTACAAATACAGCAGTGGAAATAAAAACTCCCAGTAAAGCATATAGTGTGTCGTGTTAATGCGTGTTTCCCTATTATAATAATATCGTTCAGTAGGGGTTTGAATCTTGCAATTGCTGTGTGTGTCTGTGGGGGGGTATATGTTTCTGTGTGATTTCCTTTGAGAGGAGTGCCCTTTTTGGAGACTAGGAAAACACCATAAAAGTGGTATATTCCTCTTTGGCAAGTCTGATGATGTCAGCATCTTACAAATATAGCAGTGGAAATGAAAACTCCCAGTAAAGCATATAGCGTGTAGTGTTAATACGTATCTCTCTAGTATCCTAACATAGTTAGGTAGGGGTTTGAATACTGCAATTACTGAAATAAAAACTCCCAGTAAAGCATATAGCCCATCGTGTTGATGCATATCTGTCTAGTGTCATAACATAATTAGGTAGGGGTTTGAATCCTGTAATTGCTTAGTGTGTGGGAGGAGATGTGTGATTTACTTTGAGAGGAGTGCCCTTTTTGGAGACTAGGAAAACACCATAAAAGTGGTATATTCATCTTTGGCAAGTCTGATGATGTCAGCATCCTACAAATATAGCAGTGGAAATCAAAACTACCAGTAAAGCATATAGTGCGTTGTGTTAATGTGTAGGTCGCTAGTATCATAACATAGTTAGATAGGGGTTTGAATTTTGCAATTGCTGAGTGTGTGTGTGGGGATGTATGTTTCTGTGTGATTTTCTTTGAAAGGAGTGCCCTTTTTGGAGACTAGGAAAACACCATAAAAGTGGTATAGTCCTCTTTGGCAAGTCTGATGATGTCAGCATCCTACAAATATAGCAGTGGAAATGAAAACTCCCAGTAAAGCATATAACACGTCGTGTTAATGTGTATCTTTCTAGTATTCTAACATAGTTAAGTTGGGGTTTGAATATTGCAATTACTGAAATAAAAACTCCCAGTAAAGCATATAGTGCGTCGTGTTAATGCGTATCTCTGTAGTACCATAGCATAATTAGGTAGGGGTTTGAATCCTGCAATTGCTGAGTGGGGGAGGGAGGTGTATGTTTCTGTGGGATTTCCTTTGACAGCCCCTTTTTGGAGACTAGGAAAACACCATAAAAGTGGTATATTCCTCTTTGGCAAGTCTGATGATGTCAGCATCCTACAAATATAGCAGTTGAAATAAAAGCTCCCACTAAAGCATATAGTGCATCGTGTTAAGGTGTATTTCTCTAATATCATAACATAAGAAGGTAGGAGTTTGAATCATGCAATTGATGAGTGTGTGTGTGTGTGTGTGTGTGTGTGTGTGTGTGTGTGTGTGTGTGTGTGTGGAGGATGTATGTTTCTGTGTGATTTCCTTTGATAGGAGTGCCCTTTTTGGAGACTAGGAAAACAACATAAAAGTGGCATATTCCTCTTTGGCAAGTCTGATGACGTCAGCATCCTACAAATATAGCAGTGGAAATGAAAGCTCCCACTAAAGCATACAGTGTGTCATGTTGATGCGTATCTCTCTCGTATCCTAACATAGTTAGAAGGGATTTGAATCCTGCAATTGCTGAGTGTGTGTGTGGGGGGTGTATGTTTCTGTGTGATTTTCTTTGAGAGGAGTGCCCTTTTTGGAGACTAGGAAAACACCATAAAAGTGGTATATTCCTCTTTGGCAAGTCTGATGATGTCAGCATCCTACAAATATAGCAGTGGAAATACAAACTCCCAGTAAAGCATATAGCGAGTCATGTCAATGTGTACTTCCCTAATATCGTAACATAGTTAGGTAGGTGTTTGAAACCTGCAATTTCATACCTCTCAACTGTACAGATTTTTGCAGAATGCCCAGATTTTTTTCTCAAATATTTGGTCTGTTCGTCATAAAACCTGTTGTTTTCTGGCAAATCACAGAGGACTGAAGTCACTAAACAATGACATATATTTGAATTTTAGATTATATGTCCTTCAGAAAATGAATGCTAACACAAATCCAGTTATTCTAGCAGCTTTCTAAGTTTATAAGAGCAATATTTAAAATTTGTCCCTATTTTTGGGCCTTTGTCCCCTCGTTATTTTAGGCTTTGTCCAGATTTCGTGCTTTAAGAGGTTTAGAGGTATGCCTGCAATTGCTGAGTGTGTGTGTGTGTGTGACACTGTTGGTCAATGTGTTGTGGGTTTTGCTTTTACTACTGTATGACATATCAGTATAACAACAGTATGTGCATTGCACACTTCAGGTATCTGTGTGGCAAATACATATATGTACATGTGACCTCAATTAGTTCATAGGTGTAAAGCCTGCTTTCTACATGAATACATCTGTTACCTTTGACAGATTGTGCTGCTGCTTCTCAGACCTTAGGTCACATATGCATGTTTGTGACAAGGCCAGCCACTGTAGTGATCTGTGGCCTAGGTCATCTGTGTCACACACACCCATGATAGTGTGAGTGAGGGTTCATGCCTGGGGTATATTTCAGACATGTTCAAACACAACAAAGTCAGTCAATAATGGACATTCATTATAGGTGTACAACAACTTTGTGGATATGCATACAGACCCCTTATTGCTTATGTGATACACCAAGGGACTTCAGAATACCTTTGGAAATGTGAATACCAAAGGACAGATGACATAACACTTGGCTGTATGTACACATTGGTACCCATTCTACATGTTGGGAGCTACTACCTATGTGGTACTGTCGGGATACTATGTTTAGTAAATGTGGATGACTATGCTATAGTTGGCTTATAGCTTTACAGCATGGGTTGGACAACAGGTATCTGTCTGTATGATACCCTTCTGGAGGATAAGTGTCTCATCCGGAGAATGCATTGTAGGCCACTGTATGCATTTCCAGACGTGGATGGACATATCCCTAGTGTGCTTGCTTGTACCTAAGAGGGCTATATGCCAAACAGGAGTGGTCCAAGGAATGGGTGGCGGTCAATACCACTGGTTACTGGTATAGTATAGTACCGGAAGGATCCAAATGCTACTGTTTCCTACATCTGTGTGTCAGTTGTCAAGACATCATCTAACGATTGGTTATAGTCAGGCTGTTGAGGTTATGTATACTACCAGAATGCAAACCAATGACAAATAGTAACAGTATCACCCACAGCATAATGTCAAACCATGTCATACACACATGTGTACCCAAGTTAAAACATATGTGTAGTAAAATGCATACTGGCCACCAACAGAAACTATGAAGTGTTAACACTGTGTAATACAGGGCATGTCACCCTTCCCATGTGTCCACTATGCACGTACATGCAGACAGTGCACCTCCACCATGTTCACAAATGTACACCTGAAAATCTGTACTACACACATCACACACGTATTGTCCACTCACCAACACATGCTGCCAAAACTACACACATCAGCCAAGTGGCACATGGGCGGACAATACATTTTTGGAATTAACACTGGTGTAAACAATACTACATTGATAATCATAGCTTTAATGCATCATGCCTGCTCAGATATACCTACAAGAATATCATTATACTTTACTGTTGACAACATGCTAACATTGCTACACTGCTATAAAGTCACCTTGTGCATCAGCACCATGTTAGCCTGTTCCTGCATCAATGTTACAGATGACAGGAGGTGGCACAGTTTCATCATATGCACAGGGTGTGTTGTTGGTTTGCCAGAGCCTGACATTGACCCATCCAGTCGACATGTATGTGTGTGTGTGTGTGTGTGTGTGTGTGTGTGTGTGTGTGTGGGTGTGTGTGTGTGTGTGTGTGTGTGTGTGCGTGTGTGAGGGACAACAGTACAGCATGGGTCAATGTTGATGCAATGTGTGTGTGTATGTGTTAGCCCTAGGTGTTTGGTTTATGTGTGTGTGTCTGCATGCACACAGTTCCACCATGTGGCTGCCATATACGGGAGGTTGTGGGACAGCCACAGACTGCACAAAAGGAGGGGGAGTATCGATATTCATCAAAGATACCCACACCTCCAGGTTGGTGGCAAAGCACGAAGCATCAGAGACTATCCATGTGCAACTAACAGTGGGTAAAACTGCCTTCCAGTTTATAGCCTGCTAAAGGACCACCCTCCCAAACCCAGGAACCCCACTCTGCCTTCCTGAGAACACTGGAAATTATGAAGGTCTCGCCAAACACCATTATATTGGGCGACTTCAACTACCCAAACATAGACTGGGAGCATTACTCTAGCTGCAACACCCTAGCCCAAAGGTTCCTAGAATTCATAAACTCAAATGCTATGGAACAACTTGTTACCACTCCCACAAGAGGGGAAAACATACTGGACCTGATCATCACCAACATGGGGACTCTATGCTCCAGACCAGAAGTGTATCCCTCACTGGTAAGATCAGACCATAAACTGATCTCACTGGATATTCACATCCTGACCCCACCCCCTGACCAGAAAACCACAGTGAAAAACTTCTCTAAAGCAAATTTCACACTCCTCAAAACTGAGGTGGAATCCTTCAAAGCCCCGGGCCTGTGGAAAATACGGCCCAAACCGCAGAATCCTTTATAAATGCATTCTATGAACACCTTCAGGAATGCATGGATCATGCAATCCCAAATAAAACCAAGACCCAATCCTCCAAAGGCAGACGTCCTGTCTGGTGGACCCCAGCCATAAACAAACTATACAATAGAAGGAGGAAGCTACTACATGATAGAGCAAAATCCCAAAGGGAAGGCATCTCTGATCAGTAATAGCAAAAAACTAAGGGCACTCATAAAATCATCTAAGGCCAGCTTCGAGAGAAAAATTGCACAGGAAACTAAGGATAATCACAAGGCTTTCTTTAGTTATGTTAGGAACCTGGGTGGGAATTCCCAGATATGCTCAGAATTAGTCCAAAATGACAAAAAATACACCAAACCCACAGACATTGCCAACATCCTAGCTGACAGGTTCAGCAAACTCCCCACCAAAAGGGCAAATATCTATCCCAGCAGAGTGCTGCCCCCCTGACATCTCAGATGCTCAGGTAAGAGTCGCCCTCTCCAAAGCAAAAAACACAGCATCAATGGGACCAGACGGTGTCCTGCGCTGCATCCTACATAAACTCCAAGAAGAGCTAAACCCAAACATAAAACTACTGTTCAATCTACTACAGGATATGTACCCAAAGAGTGGCGTACAGCAACAGTGGTCCCTCTCCACAAAGGTGGTGTTTCAACGGACCCTGGAAACTATCGCCCCATAAGCCTGACTAGCTTGGTCTGCAAAGCTATGGAAAGGATCATCATGGACCTCATAAATAAAGATATTGGGGACCTACAGACACTGGATCCTACCCAGTTCAGCTTTGTTAAGGGCAGATCCTGCCTCTTAAACCTGGTCGACTTCTTTGAAACAGTCACCAAGGCCATTGACGAAGGGAAAGTTGTCCACACAGCCTACCTGGACCTCGCAAAAGCCTTTGATACAATACCCCACTCGGGCATTCTAGATAAGCTCACCAGCTTAAATATAAACCCCTATGTCACTAGATGGGTTGCAAACTGGCTCAAGGACAGAACCCACATGGTTAGAATTGCTGGAGCCATGTCAGACTTCAAACCAGTTACAAGTGGCGTCCCACAAGGCTCAGTCCTGGGACCTCTCTTGTTCGGTATATATTTCTCGGAGGTACAGGCCAACATGGAAGGACTGTGGCTGACCAAGTTCGCAGATGACTGCAAACTGGGCGCCATAATCAACTCTCCAGCCGACACAAGCATCCTCCAAAAGGGCCTCATAGAAACAGACAACTGGTGCTAGAGCCATGGCCTCAAGCTAAACGCCAAAAAGTGTATAGTCATCCCTTTGGCAAAAACAAAGTGCCCACAAATTACCACATAGGTGGTAATCCATTAAGTACAGAAGAAGTAATTAGGGACCTGGGGACCCAAGTTGATAGCAATCTCTCATTTGACAACCACGTGGCCAAAGTGGTTAGAAAAACATTTTATATAGCCCACCTAATCAAGAAGGGATTCACATCTAGATTAGGGGAGGTCATCGTGCCTCTTTACTCATCCCTCATCAGGCCCATAATCGAGTACAATGCCCCTTTTGGGATGTACCTTACAAACACCTGCAGCAACTGGAAAGACCCCAAAAGTACCTAACCAAGAGGATCAAAGGGCTCAAACAGATGCCATATGCTGCCCGGTTAAAGAAACTCCAGCTCTACTCAGTGGCATACCACCTGCTCAGAGGCGACCTGTGCCTGACGTATAAATCCAGGTCCAACCCGGAATTAAGAGACATGCTGCACCTCAAAAAATCCAAATCCCATCAAGCTACACGCTCGAGAGACTTGAACCTCAGCACTGAAATAAATAGGACATGCTGGATGGACAGATTCATAACCCAGAGGCTCCCTTCACTCTGGAATAAAATCCCAGTCCAGGTTAGGCAGAGTCCCTCATTGACTCTCCTCAAGAGGAATCTTGATGAGTGGATGGGAGATCATAGGTTTACCCAGGGTATCACTTCTGTGTCACTGTTAGACAGAGGCACAGTATACTAACCTCGAAAAAGGGCATAGCAAAATTAATTTAAAATGGGTGGCGAAAGCCAAACATACTCTGGCTAGGCTTATAAATGCCCTAGGGCAGATAGCCTAGTATGAACCTATGAACCTGCCTGTACACAGATCACTGTCTCTGGCCACGGACACAGTACCTGTGCCTGGCAGGGTTGCCACGGACAATATCAGGTAGTAAGCCAGACTGGGTACTATCATCAGAGGCAGAGGGATGTTGACTGGACCCATGTCCCTGCTGGGACTGGCCAGAGCCATGTGCATGTGGTTTTCTAGGATGGTCTATTTACAGCTCAGCCCCAACATTGCTGCGGCTGGTACTGCCACTACGGGAGCTGCTGTGACTTGTGTGTCATCCGTGAAAACTGCCAGCCGATGATGTTGCTGGCATACATCCATGTCGACGTCTCAGCCACCCTGCGCTGTCCTGGCACATAGTTTCATAGTTTCATAGTATAGTACTAGGCTATCTGCCCTGGGGCATTTGTAAGCCTAGCCATAGTGATGTGGCTTTTGCCACCCCATGAAATGGTACAAAAATGTACAGAATAAATCTAGAATACTGTGCCTCTGTCTAGTAGTGACACAGTGAAGATCCCCTTATATAATAGAATTAGTTTACTGTGCCCCTGTCTAGCAGTGACACAGATGTGACCCCTGGGGTAAACTTACGATCTCAAGATTTCTCTTGAAAAGAGTCAGTGAGGGGCTCTGCCTAATACGAACTGGGATCCTGTTCCAAAGCATGGGAAGCCTCTGGGTTATGAATCTATCCCTCCAGCATGTCCTATTCATACTTGTGCCAAGGTTTAAGTCTTTAGCTCTCGTGGTCCTGATGGATTTGGATTTTTTGAGGTGGAGCATGTCCATCAGATCCTGATTGGACATGGCCTTGTACGTCAGGCAGAGATCACCTCTGAGCAGGCGATATGCTACTGAATAGAGCTGAATTTTCTTTAGTCTGGCAGAATAAGACATATGTTGGAGACCCTTGATCCTTCTGGTGAGGTACTTTTGTGGTCTCTCCAGCTGTTGCAAGTGCCGGTGAGGTACATACCAAATGGGGCATTGTACTCAATCATGGGTCTGATGAGGGAGGAATATAGGGGTACAATGACATCCTTGGATCTGGATGTGAAACCCTTCATGATGAGGTGTGCAAGGTAGAATGTTTTTCTAACCACTTTGGCAACGTGGGTGTCAAATGAGAGGTCGCTGCCTACTTGGGTCCCTAGGTCTCTGATTACTTTTTCTGTACTCAGTGGGTTGCTGTCTATGTGATAATTTGTGGGTACTTTGTTTTCCAAAAGGATGACTATACATTTTTTGGCATTTAGTTTAAGGTTGTGACTACGGCACCAGTTGTCCGTTTCAGTGAGGCCTTTTTGTAGGATGTGTGTATCTGCTGGTGTATCGACTATGCCGCCTAGTTTGCAGTCATCTGTGAACTTTGTCAGCCACAGCCCTCCCACATTTGCGTTAACATCTGAGAAATAAATGCCGAACAAGAGGGGTCCCAGGACAGATCCCTGTGGGACACCACTTGTGACTGGCTTTGAGTCTGACATTGCTCCAGCGATTTTAACTTTATGGGTTCTGTCCTTTAGCCAGTTTGCAACCCATCTAGCAACATAAGGATTTACTTTTAAGCTGTTTAGCTTATCTATGATGCCTGAGTGGGGTATTGTGTTGAAGGCCTTAGCCAAGTCCAGGTATGCTGTATAGACTGCTTTGCCCTCATCAATGGCTCTAGTGACTGTTTTGAAAAAGTCAGCCAGGTTTAAAAGGCAGGATCTGCCCTTTACAAAGCTGAACTGGGTGGGGTCAAGCGTCTGTAGGTCCCCTATGTCTCCGTTTATGAGTAATGATTCTTTCCATAGCTTTGCAGACCAGGCTGGTTAAGCTTATGGGGTGGTAGTTTCCAGGTCTGTAGAGGCACCCCCCTTGTGGAGTGGGACCACTGTTGCTGTACGCCAGTGTTCAGGTACATATCCCGAAGTAAGGCTAAGGTTAAATAGCATTTTTATGTGTGGGTTTAGCTCCTCTTGGAGTTCACGTAACACGCACCCCGGGATACCATCAGGTCCCATTGATGCTGTGTTTTTTGCTTTGTTTAGGGTGGCTCTCACTTGGACATCTGAGATGACAGGGAGATTACATTCAGCTGGGATAAGTATTTCTTCTTTTGGGGGTGAAGGTGGTGAGAAATTTGCACTGAACCTGTCAGCCAGAATGTTAGCAATATCTGTGGGTTCAGTGTATTTTTTGTTGTTGTGAACCAACTCTGAGCATATCTGAGGGTTTCCGCCCAGGTTTCTAACATAGCTGAAGAAGGCTTTGTGGGTATCTTTAGTGTCCTTAGCGATTTTTCTCTCAAAGTTTGCCTTGGATGTTTTTATGAGAGAACGTAGTTTTCTGCTAATGTTGATCAGAGATGTCTTCCCTTCATGGGATTTCGCTCTGACGTGCAGTAGCTTCCTTCTTTTGTTATACAATTTGTTTATGGCTGAGGTCCACCAGACAGGACGCTTACATTTGGTGGAGAGGGACTTGGATTTGTTTGGGATTGCATGATCCATGCATTCTTGGAGATGTCCATAGAAAGCATTTGTGAAGGATTCGGCATTGTGGGATGTGGTATCCACTGGCACAGTGGGCTTAAAGGATACCATCTGAGTCTTAAGAAGAGTGTAGTCTGCTTTTGAGAAGTTTTTCACTGTAGTCTTTTGTGCTGGGGGTGGAGGTGGGATATGTATATCCAGGGTGATTAGTTTGTGGTCAGAACTCACTAGTGAGGGGTATACTTCCGGTGTGGAGCATTTTGTCCCCATGTTTGTGATGATCAGGTCTAGTATATTATCTCCCCTAGTGGGAGAGGTGACTAGTTGTTCCAGTGCATTTGAATTTATGAATTCCAGGAACCTTTGGGCTAGGGTATTAGGGCTAGAATAATGTACCCAATCTATGTACATGGACATGACATTGCTGAGGACATCTAATGTCTCTCCCCAATGTCTATCAATGACCTCGGTGTAATTACAGACAGCACCGGAAAGCTCACGGATACTGTCATTGATAGCAGTGTTATGGGCCCTCTGTGCCCTTAGTCCCTGTCTGGTGTACTGTTCCATACATGCCTGTGCCTGCATTACAGCCCGGAACATACCTGAGGTTGTAAGACCTGTGGGGGCGTGTCTGCAAGGGCATTACGACTAGCAGTGCTCCCACGAGAACCCCTGGACATCTGCCCATGTGGTACTATTCCAGGAATCTGGGTATGGCTGCTGTGAGGGGATGCATGTGCTATAGATACCACACTATCCTGGTCAATGCTTACTGCATGCTGTCCCTCAGCTAAGGCCATTGGTGATGAGAGATATATTGGCAGTATGAATGTGTGCATAGATGGGTTGGAAAGCTGTGTACTGTTGATTGGCGGCCCAGCGACAGACCCTGTCAAACCTGCCTGTGCCACAACACATGTATCATCATTTCCACTATTTATGGCAGTGTCTTCAGGTTCCCTGCTGCACTCAACCAACACAACCTCAGCACCTGTGAGAGGAAGACAGGAAACACACTTTACAATCTGTACATGATGTTAGCACACATGCACACATGCACACATGCACACATGAACACATGAACACATGCACACATGCACACATGCACACATGAACACATGAACACAACTACGCTACTCACTAAAGTAGACGCGCACACACACACACACACACACACACACACACACACACACACACACACACACACACACACACACCAACAGCAATCCAGAACATACTCATTAGTGGTTGATGGTGGAGTACAGTATCATAAGCCAAAGAGTCCTATCACACGTGTCAGCATGCAGGATGTGTGTTGCTTAACAGCATGCAGTGCGAGTGTAGAGAGTCATTGTTAATAACAGTATACATGCCTTTGATGCATGTGTGTTGTTCAATGATTGGTTTCACCCTGGAACACAATTTGTACATGGACACAACATTGCTGTGCAAATATTAAATGCTTTTCAATGTCCTGTGCATCACTTACAGGTATACATACCATGGCTGGATGCACACAACTGTCAGGTGTATAGCAATGAATGCTATGTGTAGTACTGTAGTTACTGTAACTGGATGTAGTGTAGTACCATGAGCCATCATCAGGCAGCATCATGTAGTCACTCAAGGCCACTGATGTGTGCCACACTGGCAACTATCTTGCTGTACCTGAACTGCAGCACTGTGGCTACATTAACCATTTCACAGGCAGTTGTTACATGGGTATGTAAGGTGTTCAATTGGGAGCATTGCCTAACATGAATGTGTTGTGTGTTGAAGAGTGTCACACCGCCCCATGATAGGCCTCTACCCCTCAGGTATAGTATGTGTGCTGTGTGGATGACATTTGGGATACTGGAGTCTGACCTTACAGCAGGTGTCTAAATACGCCATGTGTATCATATTAACACGCATCATGATGACAAAGTGGTGTATGTTGTGTGCATGTGTATTGACTCTGCCTATACAATATCCACTACAGTGTACCACAATTGTTTGGGATGCTCTGTGTATTGCATGTGTTTGAGGCAGCTACTCATGTTACTGGGATGTGCATAGTCCCACAGAAAACATGCTGAGCATGCATTATGTGTAGGTGTTTTACATGTGTATATGGCCTACAACTCACCTATGACATGCACATGTTATTTGCTATATTAAATGTAGAACACTCACCAGCATGGATCTGCTGTCTTGCTGTCACACCAGAGGGACCTACAAGGATATGAGACAGTTTGTCAGTGTCAACAACTATGGCATTGCTGCTGTGAGTTTGCAGTTTTACAGTAGTACAACGGTTGACAGTCACAGGTATACAGATTATGTTCCAAATTATCAGTATTGCACAACACCAGGCTCCACATCTTCTAAATACACAGTACACATCTGACATATGCATGTTCTAACAATTGAGAAAACAGTAGTCTACAGATATGCCATGTTACCTGCATGCTCCGAGTCAACTTGCTGGGTGAATCCGGCCTCCATGATGACACATGTCTGTTGTGGTTGGCCAGGAGCCACCATGCTGAGGAGCAGCTCTTCCACTCTGGTGAGGGGCGGATGTAATGCTGCACCACCACCTGTGGCAAGCTGTTGTCTGCGGACATTGGAGGTATGCTGCTGGACATGTCTAATTAAATCACTGCAGTGATGGCGTACCTGCTCATAATGCCTATGTCATTAACCCGACGGACAACATCTTGCCACAGTGCAGTGTACTCATGCTGGTCCTGGATGGTTCTGGAGAACAGCAGGGTGTGATGTTGTACTAGGGTGGATATTATGATTTCCTCCTCTTCAGGGGAATACGCAGGGTTGCGATGGTGAGACATGTCCCTGGAAGACAATAAAACAATAATTGTGAGCAAGTCATGTGGCACACAACATTCTAAAGTACAGATATCAGTGAAATGCCATATATAGCAACCTATTGGCTGTCAGTAGATACACACTTTTAATACCACATATCAGTGCTCAGCCCACAACTGCCTGACAGTGCCTGGCACATTCTATATATTAAGCCATATTCTGCACAGCAACAAAGTGAAACCAGTATGTAAGACTATACAACAGTACATGGCACACTGTATGTGACACAATGCACCACCTAGCCACAAGAGGTATATATGAAGCTAATGCATACAGAAATATGTCATCCATTGAAATTAATTGTAAAGTACAGTTACAGTACTACCAGTACACCATACTACTTGTTGATAGCAAACCCCTAAGTAACATATGTGCACATTCATCAATATAGGTGGCATACTGCTGTACTACACTATACATGTTGCTAGATATGCACTTATATCCTGTAACACACATATGACCGAGGCCATGTTACAGGCATACCCATAAACACATCAGACATACCTACAAGACACAAAGGTATGGCAACCCAGATGAGTTTACCTGTGTACCATACAGTACTGTGTGTCAGCACTTACAAAACCTTATGCCTGAGGTATGTAATGTGTGAGGACTACAGGTAACTAACAAAACAGTGTTTCCAAGCAATATGGATATACACCATACTGTGCTGTTTAGGCCTACAGCTTCAGGTAGTACTACAGTTCATATGGGATTTGTATTCACTAGTGTTAACAATCAATAAGCATACATGTACTGCTTTAGCCTACAATGGCACACTCTAGTCAACACCATGGGACTACGTCACACCGTATGCCATACTGCTTTTCCTGCCTAGCAATAGCATACATATCTTTTGCGAGGATCACAGCTAGAACACTATATACCATGATATAAACAGTTTCCCACTAGGCTATCACACATATACACAACGTTGACACATTCACCTACACATTCACCATCACACTCAGTCAACCTCACATAGCAATTAATGCAACATGTACATGTGTGTGTGTATCGGGTCCTAGGTAGCTAATAGGCTATTAGTCGTAGGGCCTATAGAAGCCTAGCCATACAGTACCCTGCCCTTCAACACCCATGTAATTTAAGTTAATGTGCCCCTGTCATGCAGAGCCACAGAGGTGATTTCCGGGTTGTATTTCCTATCTCACATCCATTCATCATGATTATTCATGACGACTGCTAATGAGGACCTTTCTTTGCTATTGATAGGTAGTTAGTTCCAGAGTATCGTATGTGTCTGAGATGAGAATGTACCACTCCAGCATGTTCTGCTTTTTGACATTACAAGGTTTAGATCAGTACAGTGTGTAGCTTGTAGGGATTTTGATCTGTTTACATGGAGCATGTCCAATACCTGTGGGTTTGGCATAGCTTTGTATGTTAGGCAGAGGTTGCCTCTGGGTAGGCGGTATGCGACACAGTGTAGCTGTGGTTTTGTAAGACAGTCTGCATAGGGCATCTGTTTGAGTTTGGTAATACTCTTTGTAAGGTATGTGCCTGGTGTCTACAGTTGCTGTAGATGTCTTCTGAGTTACATATCAAAAGGGCCTTTGTACTCTATGATGGGTTTTATGACTGACGAGTAGAGTTGAACACTGACCTCTTATTCCATGGATGATACACCTTTTGTGATGACATGTGGACCATATACAGTTTGCATGACTAGTGTGGCACTGTGATTATCAAAAGGGACACTACTGTCCACCTGTGTCCCGTGGTCTCTTATCACACTTTTGGTGTTGAGTAGACTACCACCTATGTGGTAGTACATGGGTACAGGGCTTTTAACAAAAGTGATGGCAATACATTTACAACATTGAGCTTGAGCGTACATATAAACATCCATTGGTGTATATATAGATTTACATGTAGGCACATATACAGTACACCTTTCATGGTGGGAATATCAATTATGCAAGGGTTGAGCTGGATACAGTTATGTAATAATATTGCACAGTCTTGTGCAGAATGCATTGAGGGTATTCTCAGGCCATGTATCTTTAGCAGGACTCCCTGTCTGGAAGACTAAAAACCTAGCAAATCATACCCACAGCATTTAAACACCACATGTCATATACCAGCACTGTATGCTGTCTTGTTTGCCACACACTACAACCTACATGAAAATATGCACATAACAACCTTCACCAACATATATATGTCCACCCTTCACAAACAGTTGCCGTATGTCCCTCCATATGTGTGTGCCATACACACACAAGGTCCACACTGTTGTATGTCCATAGACCTCACGGATGACCTGTTGGGCCGTGCTACAACACGAACAGTTGTCACATGTGTGCATAACAGTAATATTACAGGGAGTATTTATAGATGCTAATGCTACATTACTATATTAGCCTGGTACAGTAGTTGTCAATGCTAAGCTACACATTATATAACTATCATACATGTGTTACTCTGTCACATCCGGGTTTATATAGCTGTTTGCACTACTCCCCCAAACAGCCATTATACACAGTACTGTACAGAACATAGATGACATGATCAGATGTTTGACATTTAATGCTGAGCTACATATGTCACAGTTAAGTCCCACTGCACACAGCTACACACTAATTTGTCCATGGCAGTAGTCATGCATGGCATCAGTGCATACATACCTACTGCTGTCACATATGCATGTTTCAAAGTATTTACAGTACTCTTCATAGACATCTACTACTTGCTGGTAACCACATATCTATTAAATACCTGTTTGTCACTTTCAGGTCCGTCTGTGTATGTTTTGATAAGTTTTTTTTTTTTTTTGGTATTAATTAAGTAAAGTTTGTTTTTACTTAATTTTTTTGATTATTAATTAAGTTTTTTTTACTTAATTAATATTTTTGGTTAGTAATTTAATAAATTTGTTTTACTTAATTAAATTTTTGTATTATTAAGTAATAATATTTTTTTACTCCTCTCCAGGTTTACAGATGCTATAACACATGCAAAGTAATGATTGCATGTGGGGAAAGCAAGTACAGTCTGCTTTTATAGGTATCTGCACATGTGCATGTGATGCCCTCTGCACCAATTGGTGCCCAGCATTTGGTAAATGTGTAGTAATTGCAGTACTCACTGTCATAGCAACCCAATGCTATAAATTGCTAATTTATGTAGGCGTAGCCCTTTCAGATTTCCAGAGTGGCGCCCATGCTTGTTTGCTGTGGACACTTGTTTAAGTCAGAAGGTTAGTATACTTCTTATATCTGAAGCTAGAGGTGTAGACAGTGATGTACATGTTGGACTCAGACCTGACTGTTGCCACTTCCAGTACAGAGCTATCAGTGTAGAGTTTAATTCACCCCTACAAATGCTTACACAAGATATATGTGAGTATGTAGTTTCTTTTCTACTTATATACTGACATTGTCTTTTTACCCATGTTCTATAGCTTCTTTTACCTGGAGTGTTTTATTAATTTCTTGTTATATTACTATGCTGAGCATACATTATGTAACCTGTTTTGTGTATTATGCTGGATGTACTGTATTTGTATAACTTGATGTTGGAGCTTTTCTCCCCGGGCCTCCGCTGAAAATGGACTTGGTCCAGTCAGAATTTCCCGGGTAATAAATGTAAAATAAATGATAAATATTGATGTACTCACTTCTGCAGGGTTTGTGTTTTTTATTGTTGACATTAGCACAGGATTCTCAGGAAAACTGGACAATTCCAGTACTGAGTATGCCTACCTACATCCTTGGTAGACCCTAAACACACACATATATTTAAAATTTGGGGGGGGATGCAGACATACAGAGAGCATTATGTATTATTGTGTGAGTGTTATCTTACTGGGCTTAAAGGATTGGTGTCTACCTGTTAGTTTATCAAGGCAGGTGGCCTGTCTGCATAGTTCCCAACTGTGAACCTATCCAGATGGTAGCCATAAGTTAGCCTGTTATTCTTTGTCTCTGCAACCCACAGGTGTTTTCAGCACTGATACAATGGCATTGTTACAGTCAGTTGCTACCAGTACATGGCTACATCCCGGTCAACAAATGTTAAATAAATAAAATAAAATAAATAAATAAAATACATCCTTCAGTATTTCTGTGTTGTACTCCTACATAAGGGTATGCTTGTGGAAGTCCTCCCAAAGCTATTTGCAGAGTGTGTAACAGCAGAAAAGCTGATATGCCTGTGTGTTTGTGCCTCTGCTAGGCCTATGAAACACTCAGATACATATTCGCATGGAGTCAGGGATAGGTAGTTAAAAGTGAGGTACACCTTCCAAATAATAGAGACAGTAAGTGTAGACTTGAGTGAAGCAGTGCATATGGATTAGTACTCCCTTTATGAAGTACAAGCGGTGTCTACTGTTATTGTTGTGATTATTCATTGTGTAATACACCACCTCTCTGACTAACATCAGTACTTTTCAGAGGGATTCAGAGGGATACAGCTAAAATATGTTTCACAATCAGGGACATCCCTGAAAAGTAGTCACAGTTAGGAAGTATGGCCTCTGCCCTAATCAGTTATGCCAGTGTTTGTCCTGCTATGATACCATGTGGGGGTTGTAAAGTGCCCTTATAACATTATTTGCTGCTAGAATGGCTGCTTCTCTTATCACAGTCATGTAATGCAATTCCACAACAACTGCTGGTAAAGATCCACAGAACAAGCTTTGTGTTATGGCCTTCCTATTTTTCCTTTACATTCACTCATTGTATTGCATGATATATTTATTTCAGCACCAAGTTATTGCATATCTGCTGTGGCTTAGTGGTACTTCATGCAGTCAAGTGTGTCCAAGGTCTGGGGTTCGAGACATACAGAGTGACTAAGGCACTTTTAAGCAGTTGTAAGCGGGTTTGCACGAGTTTGTGTGATGCTTAGTGATGCTTAGCTAAGCGCACACATGCGCACACTCGCTCAAACCCGCTAATAACTGCTTAAAAGTGCTTACTCCCACTAACCCCCACGCTAATTTCTTTGAAAGAAAAGAAAATGGGGAGATAAGAAAGTGGTGAAAAAGGGGCATAAAGAGGGAAAGACAGTAGGAAAACCACCTCGGGATGTGCAGGACGGGTGTAGGGAAGGTCCATAGCTGCCCATTTCTTTACCAGCAACAGCTGTGCATATGTTAGTTATTTGGAGTGAAATTTGAAACCTTCCACCCTTGAGAGAGGGGTGAGGACAACAAAGTATGTTGTACTGCCAATTATAATTATCGGTTTACATGTCCAGCAGACATGTGTGCGAAATGGGCAGCTATGTATAGGGTGTAATTTTTTTGTGGGAACAGATTGCCCTTTTTTTTCTTTTTTTTTTCAAATGAGAGTGGAATGCTAGGAGGAAGTAGGTATATTTGAGGAGGTAGGTTGGGGAGGTAAACAGACAAGACAAACAAGATGCATACAGGGGTGGAGTATGACACATGGGGTGGGTGAACACAACTGATGGGGACGGATGTTTGGAAATTGCAAGCCCATGATTCCACAGATGGTTACAGTGGAACTGAGATCCCCACCCATGGGCAGTCACCACTGCACCTTCACAGCCCTGAGGGTGGCTGAGCTGGGGGCTGCGTAGGAGGGGCAGGCTCACCCATGAGTTGTGCCACTCTCGCCTCGAGCTGGCATAGGGGATCAGCGACTGAATGCTGGGTCTCCCTACACACCACAACCTGGACCCTTTGGAGGGTGACAGGTGGCCCTTCTCCTTCCACGCTTGCATGGGGGGATGACCACCATCCCCTGCAGTGCTTCCACCTGAAGGTGGCACAGGACCAACGGAGGAGGGGAGCACGGGCTGGGCACCGGACCTGCTAGTGCCAGGTGCAATCTCCAGCTGAGGAGAGACAGGTGGGTCCGGTGGGACCGGCCTTCCCATACGTTCTGTGATTAGGTGTGTTTAATTACAACATAGACAACAGCATTCCAAATTAGTTGTAACAGCATGCAGTAATATTTCCATTAATCCAACACACCAGGCTTCCAACAGTTGAACAGCAAGCATAACACATGCGTATATTGAACGACAGTGGAAATTACAACAGCATGCAGGGATGATTGGTGGCAACAGGCCACCAAGATTGTGGTGTCTGAACAGGGCACATGCATCAAAGTAAACGCAGATATTTATAGAACAATAGGACATATGTCCCAACAAATGTTTTGAGATTAGACGTACCCATTGAGTTGTGGAATTGCATTGTTTATGCACATACAGTAGGGTGTAAAAAGAAACCTCCATTAACATCTTATAAGTACTTTTAGTCTACAATACATTCCTATTGACTGCAGGTGTATATCCCCTACATGTATTATTACACTAGGCAACATGCATTAGGTTGTGTAATTGGTTTGGCTAGTTCATTATATACCTGACCTATATCTGACATACTAACTGTCCAAGATGCAGATGTTACTGCTACATAGTTATATATTTTATTTATATTTATATATCTACATATCTGGATGTGTTCATGTGACATTTTCAGTTAAATTTCTACAGAACCCTACATTTCATGTAGCACACTCACATTTCTGGGGAACACATTAACAAGCTACTCGTGTGCCAGATTTACCTATGCATGCCAGCCATTAACCGACTGTTGAGGACTGTTGAGGACAGTATATATGCTTCAAAGCTACTGGCACTTCCTTCATCCACTTTATATGGGACTGCCCAACTGTGGGTTGACAGCACTTAATACAACAGTACTATTTATATAATGCAAGGGTACAACAACATTTCAAAGTAAGTGACACAGACACACTCCAAGTATTATACGTTTATTAATTACATAGCACACTTTTCTACAGGCTTTCTCCTTTATTTGATATTACAGTGCATACGGAAGACTTATTTAAGACATATTATACCTTTATTAATAGGTTACTACACTCTTTTTCTGGCTCTCTCACTTATTTTATATGACAGTACATGCAGAGATATTATTCTGGACTTATTTTACCTTTATTAATGGGTTACTACACTCTTTTTCTGGCTCTCTGACTTATTTTATATAACAGTACATGCAGAGGAATTATTCAGGGCACTTTATGGCTGTATTATTGGGCTACAACATTTTTTTTCAGGCTCTCCCACGTAATTTATATAACAATACATGCAGAATAATTACTAACCTGCCTGGTGGTGCAGCCGTAGCAGCCTATCTGCATAGGTTAGCTGATTCGCAGCACGGACACCTGCAGCTGTGAAGTAAATGAAGGGATATTGAGACATACCTATCCATTATACAGACTATATTAGCATGTCTTACATACTGCATTCCATGGCTACCTACTCAGTAGTGGGGCATCTTGCATGTCACGGGCCTCCTGTATCCATTGGTTCAGTAGGTCCGTCTCTTCAGGTCTGCATGACCATTGCTGTCCATTGCATGACCATTGCTGTCTACAGATGTCTGGCCATATATACCTCTGAGGGTGTATATATTTGCTTACATATTTCTAACTATGTCCATATATACCTAAGGGGACATTTCTCTGCGTACATATGTGTAACTTGCTGTGCATATGTAGACATATATATGTTGATATATATATGTGTAGTTGTCGGCATTTGCATGTATATCTGTTCATATATTTGTATATATATGTATATATATATATATATATATATATATATATACGTGTGGATAGTTTTATATATATATATATATATATATATATATATATTTATGTATATATGTGACTACATCTATAGATATGTTGTATCTGTTTAGATAGTTATATATTTGGACACACACGTCCATCTAGCTGTTGGTTTACATTCTCTGTGCTGTTGTATGACTGGACTGAATGATATGCTTCTGACAATGTCGGCTTTATTTGTATCTGTCATGGCTTAGTGGTAATTCCCTTTGTCTATGGTGTGCAGGAGCCTTGCAGGAGCTGTTTATTTTGTTGCTGGGCAGAACATGGGCCATTGGGTACTGAGTGATTACAGCACATTAAAGCGGTTGTATGCAGGTGTGTGCAGGTTTGCACAGAGCTAAGCACTGCTAACCTCCGGTTACAGTTTCTAACAATCAGTTGGCTTCTACTTTGCTTAATCTGTGTTGGTAATGCTTACCCCCATGCAAACGCACTTACACATGCTTACTAGTGCTTATATATGCTTACTACTGCTTATTTGTGCTACAACTGCTTACTAGTGCCTTATTAATACAGTCGCCCATTTCACATTTAATGTTATTTAGTAGGTTATACAGGAAATATATGAGAAAAAAATGTTCATATACAGATTTCACACAAAGAATGGTATGTGCTGCAGTGGGACTCGAACTGGGAATGTCTGCTCGTTAGGCAGAAGCCCTGCCCACTACACTATTGCTGTGCTGCTTCATTTGCATATATCTTCATTGTTATTCTCTTCGACCTTTTCAGCTGCTTTTAACCGTAGCTAAGCGATGGGCACACCTGGGCACCTACGGTTAGCTGTACTCGGATTTACGATAAATATGATGGGTTTTCTTATAGGTTCATAGGTTCATATGTAGGTACTAGGCTATCGGCCGAAGGGCCTAATTAAGCCTAGTCAACAAGGTTCACTCGCTTATGCCACCCAAGAAAGTTATTTTCCTGTGGCACTGTCAAGCAGAGACACAGAAGTGATCCCCGGGGTGTATTTCCTATTTCCCATCCACTCATCAAGATTTTTCTTGAAGAGTGCTAATGAAGAACTTTGCTTGAAATAGATGGGCAGCCTGTTACAGAGTACGGGAAGTCTCTGGGATAGTAATCTATCCCTCCAGTGTGTCCTGTTCATTGTGGTGACAAGGTTTAGGTCCTTAGAGCATGTAGCTCGGAGGGATTGGGATATCTTTATGTTATGTTAGGCAGAGATCACCTCAGAGTAGGCGATATGCTGTGGAGTAAAGCTGGAGTTTTTTGAGATGGTCAGTGTAGGGCATTTGTTTGAGGTCAGTAATCCTCTTTGTGAAGTACTTCTGTGGCCTTTCCAGCTGCTACAGATGTCTTGTGAGGTACATTCCAAAAGGGGCATTGTTCTCTATAATGGGTCTAATGAGTGTCGAGTAGAGGGGAACAATAACCTCTTTTTTCCTGGATGGGAACCCTTTTATGATGAGGTGTGCCACATAGAAGGACTTCCTGACTACTGTGGTGATGTGACTATCAAAGGAGAGACTACTGTCCACCTGGGTCCCAAGGTCTCTTATCACACATTCAGCATTAAGTAGATTGCTGCCTATGTGGTAGTTCATGGGTACAGAGTTTTTACCAAAGGGGATGACACTGCACTTTTTGGCATTGAGCTTGAGGTCATGGCTCTGACACCAGGCATCTGTCTCAGGAAGGCCCTTCTGTAGGATGTCAACATCATTTGGGGACTTGACTATGGCTCCTAGTTTGCAGTCATCTGTGAACTTCATTAGCCAGAAGCCTTCTGTGTTAGCCTGTACTTCAGAGAAGGAAATACCAAACAGGAGAGGTCCCAGGACTGAACCCTGTGGTACTCCACTTATTACTGGTTTGAGGTCAGATTTGGAGTCTGCAACTTTTACAGTGTGGGTTCTGTCAGTAAGCCAGTTGGCAACCCATCCTGTGACATAGGGATTTATACCTAGTTTAGTGAGTTTATCTATAATTTCAGAATGGGGGATGGTGTTGAAAGCCTTGGCAAGGTCAAGATAGGCTGTGTAAACCACCTTACCCTCATCTACTGCTTTGGTGACTGCCTCAAAGAAGTCAATCAGGTTCAGGAGGCATGATCTGCCTTTCAGAAACCCGAACTGGGTGGGATCCAGTGTTTGGAGGTTACCAATGTCTTTGGTTATGAGTTCCATGAGGATATGTTCCAAAGCCTTGCAGACCAGGCTCATCAGGCTAATAGGGCGATAGTTCCCAGGATCAGTGGTGGCTCCCCCTTTGTGGAGTGGGAAAACTGTTGCTGTGCACCATTCAGTGGGCACAAAGCCTGATGTGAGGCTATTATTGAACATGGTGCTTAGGTGGGGAGGCAGTTTGTTCTGAAGTTCATGTAAAACTCAGCCTGGGATGTTGTCCGGTCCCATGGATGCTGTGTTTTTGGCTTTAGAGAGTGCAGATTTTACCTGCATAGTTGTGACGCTTTGGTTTATTTATATGTACTGTTGCTGTTTTACACATGGGGGACTGTTGGTGGGGATATGCGGATACCTATGAGCGGCCTTGCTCATTTATTTTCACTTTCTGCTGCTCTACTTTGCAGGGGCATGTTTATTCTGAGTGCTCTGCTCTCAGACACACCCTCTGCACTCGTGCATGCTCCATGTATGCCTAGAAGGTCGGGCAGCGCATCTTCATTAATATGCATGGCTTGCTGCCATCCTGCTCCTAAGCAGCCGCTTCCATGCAGGACTAGACTAGTCCTGCATGGAAGATTAGTAAATCCAGGGGATTATTTAAGAAAAGTAAGTATTTTTTTTCTTAAATAATGTCATTGTATAATAGCAATAACTTTGTGGTAGTGCTATACTGAAATTTACCCACGGCTGGCTTTATTTAATCATTCGGGCTTTGCCTTCATTATTAAGCCACGCCAACCATGGGTAAATCTTCAGTTTACCACACCACATTGTCGGTTATTTCTTAAATAGATATATATATATATATATATATATATATATATATATATATATATATATACACTGACAAGATAATTATAGAATGTTTAATGTATGTGCATCGGTTGTTTCCATATCAGTACTTTACAGGTTACTATGAGTCTGTGTATCTGTTGTGAATATGTATTACAGCATTGCCACTTTAAAATAAATGTACAGCATTACTGCTTGAAGAAATACTGTATCCCATAATGCACTGAATATACTGCCAGTAGCGGGTATATTCATAATGCGTGAACTGTTAACATCATTCTTGCTGTGTAGGCATTTTGTACAGCATGCACTTTTCCATTTGTATTACAAAAGCTGGTGTATTCTGATGTTATTAATGTCATTGAACATGACTGGGTAATCAGATGTGTGCATCATGACACAGACTTTCATGTATACATGCATAAATGTTACCATAAGAACAGAAAAAAACTATAAGACATTACAGATATTTCTGATCTCTGATAAGCTTATTTGTGTGGTATTTGTAAAGAAAACAGTTAAGTGAGTATATAGTTGATGGTTGGAAAACATAATGAGAAGATCTAAGACAAATTAACCATCAGAAAATAATTTGATGAAACCATCAGAAAATAATTTGATGAAAATGTGCTGAAAAAGCTACCTTTCAATGAATAATGGTCAGCTGAAAGACAGCAAGAATACACAAATGCATATCTATATGCCAGCAGTGAGTGGGTGTAAAGCAGAAAAGTAATGCTGGATCCAATGCAGAACACATGCGCATACACACACACACACACACACACACACACACACACACACACACACACACACACACACACACACACACACGCACACACACACACACACACACACACACACACACACACACACACACACACACACACACACACGTACGCATACCTACAGTCATAATCACACAGACACATGCACACACACAACTATAGGCAATTCAGAAGAGATCACCAGTTTACCTCATAAAGTAATTTCAGGATTTATAAACTGCGGCATCTGACAAAAATACATGTATGCAAAGGGAAGAACTGCAAAATTTACACAAAAGGTAACCCATATTAGAACATAGCAAAGAACTTTGAAGTAGCAATGCTAACTGATAAATGACTGTGCTATGACTGCACATAAGTAAAATCTATTGGTTAAGTTAAGCCACTCTCAAAAAATCATTTAGCAAATGCGTGCAGTTTATGGATGAGCTAGACATCATATGCCATCTTAAACACGTTGAAATAGTGATAAAAAGAAAGTAATTGGCAAAGGCATTATTAAAGGCAGAAGTAGACAAAAATATGTGTGTGTGTCTGCACTCTAATACATACTCATTTGTTCCACCTATTGCAGAATAATTTGTTTACATTTGAATGTCCTACCACGACAGCAAACCAAAAACATAAACACACAAAAACATACTCGGAGTCTCTAAATAAAAATCTGCCTAACCAGCAGAGACCTCCAAAGCAGACACCCAAGCAACCACTACCCCAAAACAAAACATGTGCAACACATAGCTCACAAAGCCAGTGTGCCGAACAGTCACAGCCCTTAAGGCTAAACAATCATCTGATACACTTGTAATAGGTGACTCTATCGTCAGGCACACTGACGTCCCAATCACCAGGCTGAACAAGGAGAGGGTCACAGTGAGCTGCCTGTCAGGCGCTAGGATCCACCACATAACACAAGCACTCAGGTCACTCCAAGGCAAGTACAAATATGACTCAGTCATTGTCCATGCTGGTGTGAATGACCTGAGATGTACCTCCCTGGACTACATGAAAAGAGACATAGAGGAGCTCTCTGAGCATGTAGCCCAGGCCGGTATGACCCTGACCTTGAGTAGCATCTTACCCTCACCAAGAATGATGCCACAATATGAAGACAAGATGATCAATTTCAACAATTGGCTTAAGTATTGGTGTCATTCAAAGGGGATCCAATGCCTGTCAGCCTGGGATGACATGCTCGACAAGCCACGATGCTTCGCTAGGGACGGCTTGCACCTGTCACCCCTGGGCTTTTGGATATTGGCAAAGGCTCTTGCTATCCCCATAGTGCCTTTTTTAGGCAAGGCTCAAAAGACAAACCCACCTCCATAGGTATCACAAGGGATAAGAAACTGAGAGTAATGCTACTCAATACCAGAAGTCTAAACCTCAAGATGCACGCACTCGAAATTCTCCTTAGCACAGAGAACATCGATATCTGTGCAGTAACAGAAACCTGGTTCAAGTCTCCCGAGAGCACCCCAGCACTACCAGGTTATACCTCATACCATGCTTTTCGGCCCAAAAACTTGGACCGAACCACAAAAGGAGGGGGAGTATCAATATTCGTCAAAGATACCCACACCTCCAGGTTGGTGGCACAGCATGAAGCATCAGAGACTATGTGCAACTAACAGTGGGTAAAACTGCCTTCCAGCTTATAGCCTGCTACAGACCACCCTCCCAAACCCAGGAACTCCACTCGGCCTTCCTGAGAACATTGGAAAATATGAAGGTCACTCCAAACACCATTATATTGGGCAACTTCAACTACCCAAACATAGACTGGGAGCATTACTCTAGCTATAAAGACCCTAGCCCAAAGGTTCCTAGAATTTATAAACTCAAATGCTATGGAACAACTTGTTACCACTTCCACAAGAGAGGAAAACATACTGGACCTGATCATCACCAACATGGGGACTCTATGCTCCAGACCAGAAGTGTATCCCTCACTGGTAAGATCAGACCATAAACTAATCTCACTGGATATTCACATCCCGACCCCACCCCCTGCACAGAAAACCACAGTGAAAAACTTCTCTAAAGCAAATTTCACACTCCTCAAAACCGAGGTGGAATCCTTCAAAGCCCCCGGGCCTGTGGAAAATATGGCCCAGACCGCAGAATCCTTTATAAACGCATTCTATGAACACCTTCAGGAATGCATGGATCATGCAATCCCAAATAAAACCAAGACCCAATCCTCCAAAGGCAGACGTCCTGTCTGGTGGACCCCAGCCATAAACAAACTATACAATAGAAGGAGGAAGCTACTACATGATAGAGCAAAATCCCAAAAGGGAAGGCATCTCTGATCAGTATTAGCAAAAACTACGGGCACTCATAAAATCGCCTAAGGCCAGCTTCGAGAGAAAAATTGCACAGGACACTAAGGATAATCACAAGGCTTTCTTTAGTTATGTTAGGAACCTGGGTGGGAATTCCCAGATATGCTCAGAATTAGTCCAAAATGACAAAAATACACGAACCCACAGACATTGCCAACATCCTAGCTGACAGGTTCAGCACAAACTTCTCCCCCCACCAAAAGGGCAAATATCTATCACAGCAGAGTGTTGCCCCCTTGACATCTCAGATGCTCAGGTAAGAGCCGCCCTCTCCAAAGCAAAAAATACAGCATCAGTGGGACCAGACAGTGTCCCAGGCTGCGTCCTACATGAACTCCAAGAAGAGCTAAACCCAAACATAAAACTACTGTTCAATCTCAGCCTTACTACAGGATATGTACCCAAAGAGTGGGGTACAGCAACAGTGGTCCCTCTCCACAAAGGTGGTGCCTCAACGGATCCTGGAAACTATCGCCCCATAAGCCTGACTAGCTTGGTCTGCAAAGCTATGGAAAGGATCATCATGGACCTCATAAATAAAGATATTGGGGACCTACAGACACTGGATCCTACCCAGTTCGGCTTTGTTAAGGGTAGATCCTGCCTCTTAAACCTGGTTGATTTCTTTAAAACAGTCACCAGGGCCATTGACAAGGGGAAGGTGGTCCACACAGTCTAGCTGGACCTCGCAAAAGCCTTTGATACAATACCCCACTCGGGCATTATAGATAAGCTCACCAGCTTAAATATAAACCCCTATGTCACTAGATGGGTTGCAAACTGGCTCAAGGACAGAACCCACATGGTTAGAATTGCTGGAGCCATGTTAGACTCCAAACCAGTTACAAGTGGTGTCCCACAAGGCTCGGTCCTGGGACCTCTCTTGTTCGGTATATATTTCTCAGAGGTACAGACCAACATGGAAGGACTGTGGCTGACCAAGTTTGCAGATGACTACAAACTGGGCACCATAATCGACTCTCCAGCTGACACAAGCATCCTCCAAAAGGGCCTCATAGAAACAGACAACTGGTGCCAGAGCCATGGCCTCAAGCTAAACGCCAAAAAGTGTATAGTCATCCCCTTTGGCAAAAACAAAGTGCCCACAAATTACCACATAGGTGGTAATCCATTAAGTACAGAAGAAGTAATTAGGGACCTGGGGACCCAAGTTGATAGCAATCTCTCATTTGACAACCACGTGGCCAAAGTGGTTAGAAAAACATTTTATATAGCCCACCTAATCATGAAGGGATTCACATCTAGATCAGGGGAGGTCATCATGCCTCTTTACTCATCCCTCATCAGGCCCATAATTGAGTACAATGCCCCTTTTGGGATGTACCTTACCAGACACCTGCAGCAACTGGAAAGACCCCAAAAGTACCTCACCAAGAGGATTAAATGGCTCAAACAGATGCCATATGCTGCCCTGTTAAAGAAACTCCAGCTCTACTCAGTGGCATACTGCCTGCTCAGAGGCGATCTGTGCCTAACGTATAAAGCCATGTCCAACCCGGAATTAATGGACATGCTGCACCTCAGAAAATCCAAATCCCATCGAGCTACGCGCTCAAGAGACTTGAACCTCAGCACTGAAATTAATAGGACATGCTGGAGGGACAGATTCATAACCCAGAGGCTACCTTCACTCTGGAATAAAATCCCAGTCCAGGTTAGGCAGAGTCCCTCATTGACTCTCCTCAAGAGGAATCTTGATGAGTGGATGGGAGATCGTAGGTTTACCCCGGGTATCACTTCTGTGTCACTGTTAGACAGAGGCACAGTATACTAACCTCGAAAAAGGGCATAGCAAAATTAATTTAAAATGGGTGGCAAAAGCCAAACACACTCTGGCTAGGCTTATAAATGCCCTAGGGCAGATAGGTTCATAGGTTCATACTAGGCTATGTCCATCTCTGTATTTAAATGCAAGCAAATTTGACTAGACAGATATGATATACATACATATACATATGTATATGGGGCTACTTCTAAATCTCAGGATACTGAAAGACCAACTTTCAGTATCTCGAGATCTAAGTACCGAACACCCACTATACTGAAATATTACAAAACGTCACTATATGTCACTATACCGAAAATTCAAAATACTGACTTTTCACCAAGTGACATTCAGTTCTGTAATATACCCTCCACCACAACATCACAAACACCACCTCCCCCAAACCTTTTACTAAAACTATCAAAAACACACACCTACAAAACCTATGCATAAACAGGGGGGAAAGCCTCCTGCACCCCCCAAATGGGGGGTTGTGCCCCCCCCTCTCCCCCGCTACTTATATATATACCAACTCCAAGGTTGCACTACCATGGAAGACACAAAAATAATACTGCTAAGCACCATACACTTACTTCACTCACCATCACAGACACATGCACGAAAAACACACACACACTACACATTCAAAAAACACACTACCTTCAGCAGTAACATACACACACACACACACACACACACACACACACACACACACACACACACACACACACACACACACACACTCACCCATCTAACCCAACCAAATCCCAAAACTTTCCACAACACTACAAAACAAAAAACCCTACCCAAATCCCTTAGACACTAACAACTTACCTGAATCTTTTACACAGCCACACATATTCTGCAATATTTCACTCCCAAACCACAATACACTGCAAACACAAACCACAACACACCACCCCAACAGCAGATTCGGTAATGTAACACTCGATAAAGTGCAGTTTCGGTTAACTCCACTTTCGATATTTTAGTGATTTAGAATGGATCTTATATGTATATATATATATATATATATATATATATATATATATATATATATATATATATATTTTTTTTTTTATACTTTCTCAAAGATGTTGTGAAACTTTGAAGAAGTATATATACAGAGGGAGAGAGAGAGGGAGTCAAGGCAGAAACCTCATGTTGTGGGTGCAGGGGGGGGGGGGTCAAACATGTTTTTTTTTTTTTTTTGTGATGTCTATATTACAACTGGTGGTTTTGAAGCTCATATAATTGAAGAAAGAGTGTTTGTGTGTGTGTGTGTGTGTGTTTGTGTGTGATACTTCTCAACCTGTTTGCACAAGAAATCTAGGCAAAGCCTTAAACAATGGGGGACAAAGGTATTCAAATAGGAGGAATATTGCTCTTAACTCAGAAAATTGCTAGATTAACTGGATTTGTGCCCAAATACATTTTCTGAAGAATATGAAGTTGGAAACTCAAATGTATTTCTTTCTTTAGTGACATCAATATTCAGAGGTTTGCCAGAAAAAACACAAATTTTATAAGGAACAGACCAAAACATGAGGCAAAAATTCTGAGAAAATCTGGACAATCGAGTGGTATTTTGTTGGTGAGTATTTTTCTCATTGTGTATTAGGACTATATGAATCTTTAAATATTTGACTTCATAATTCTGTGCTTTAGACAATAGAATTCTATGCTTCTAATGTTGGAAAATTAAAGGTACCCTAGCAGTAGAAATTAGAAGAACTGCACAAGATTCACAGTTCAACAAATTTACTATATCTAACCACCTGTCACCATGGACATGTAATTGTGAAGAAAATGTAACATAGGCATTAGCCTACCAAATCATAACAAAAGTATGCTTACTGTATAAATTGGGACTTATCTGAATACTGCCTTAACCTATTCCTCCCCCCATTTTCTCTTCCATTTTCTCATTACCTTTGCTTGTTGCTCTCTCTCCCTATAAATATATATATATATATATATATATATATATATATATATATATATATATATATAAATATATCAATCATATATGTATGTGTGTGTATACATACATAAACACACACACACACATGTATATATATATATATATATATATATATATATATATATATATATATATATATATATATCTATATGGGTCTATATTAGAACATCGAAGTGTTAAAACATTGATTGTTCTAATATCGACCCCTATTCAGCGAACGCTTCAAAGAGCAAAGCTGCAGAACACTGAATATTTTCCTAGGGAAAGTATTCTCTGATCTGTTTCTGTGGCTTTGCTATTTCCTCGACTGTGGTGCGAAGGTGACAGACTGGGTTAAGGTAAGTGTGCGAATGGACTGAGGTAAGGTGAGTGTGTGATGGTTAGGGACCTTAGGGATAGGGAGTGGGTAAGGTGAGTATGTGATAGTTAGGGACCTTAGGGTTAGGGAGCGCGTAAGGTGAATGTGCGATAGTTAGGGACCTTAGGGTTAGGGAGCGGATAAGGTGAGTGTGCATTAGTTAGGGACCTTAGGGTTAGGGAGCGGGTAAGGTGAATGTGCATTAGTTAGGGACCTTAGGCTTAGAGTTGGGTTAAGGGAAGTGGATTGCTAGTAGTGTATGTACAGTTTAGTGTAGGGTTCTGTGAAGTGTGTATGTGTGGATTATGTATTTTGGTGTGCTTGTGCTGTGTGTATTCTCAGAACAGCAAATTTTTTCCCTTGGAAAAAATTTGTTGTTCTGAGTGTTCGAATATATCACATTTCGAGATTCCAAGGTCGAGCTTATGGTGTTCGATATTTTGGAATTTCGATAATGTGATATAGACCCTATATATATATATATATATATATATATATATATATATATATATATATATACAGTTATTTATTTATTTATTGCCATTTGTTGACTGTGGTGGTGGTGCTGCGGTAGCGTTGTCGCCTCACACTAAGACGTTGTCCTGTTCGATTCTCAGCTAGAACGTCTTCTGTGTGGAGACATGCATGAATGGGCGTACCTTCGTTGAAGGCTGTGCATCAGGGCCAGCAACTCAGCACGTAAAAATCTACTGCCAATCATTAGCATACCGGAGTTCCGCTGTGGTGACCCCTAACAGGGAAAAGTCAAAAAACACAACATTTATTGACATTTGTTAACCGGGTTTGTCCAGCTGGGCCAGACACCCATTTTCAGTTGACACCCAAGGAGAAAAGCTCCAGTTACAGACAGTATACTACACAAAAGTTTGGTTTACAATACATATAAATTGCAGTTTGCCATACAAATTCATAGAAATTCACAGTGATTAGATAAGTAAAATAATAAGGTAACTCAGATCAGAAGACATATACACAATAGTAGTAAACCCTCTCCTCCTTTTTTTGTTTCTCGTTTTGTTATGGTATTGATAACAGTTTTGAAGTGGAGTAGTAATGTGTACATTAAGTAGCAGTATTTTAGTAACACTACAAATTGTGAGGTGTGAGAGATGAGACTGCATGTATGGGGGTTGAAGGGGTACCAGGAGGTAGATTAAGATGCTAAGGCAAATATGAGGAGAAAATTATAGAGAAATTGTAGAAGATTTGGATAAATGATAGTAGTGGAGTTAGGTAGTGTTAGAGTGCATTTAACAGTGAATAAAGGTTGAAAGTAATTCTGTTATAAATATGCAAAATAAATAAGGAATAAAATAAAACTTGCTTAAATGTAGAAATAGAGTTTAGCAATATGTGATTAGCATCCATACTAAATGACCGTGGCTTGAAAAATAAGGAATTTGCTTAATGGACATGTCTCCTACAGAATCAGCAAAAATGTGTGCATTTCACACTGACAGCAAAAAAGCTGACTTCTTGCAGACTTAAAGACAGGACGTATGCATTTCACATGGTCTGTAAAAGCAAAGATGTGAAAAACAGGATGTATGCATTTCACATCGTCAGTAAAAGCAAAGATGTGAAAAACAGGATGTGTGCAGATTCTTTAAAGAATGGACAACAGGACATGCAAGGAAGTTTGAATGATCAAGTCAGCATTTGTCCACAAGGTGCTTCCTTAAAAGACAATATCAGCATTATAGGATGAAAACATGTTTTTCTGCAAACACCAGCAAACAGATGTTCTCATACAAAGTCCAAAATAGAGTACCATGGAGGAAAAACAGGATGTAAAACGACTATAAAGAGACTATAGCAGATAACATTGTTAGAGATATTCTTTTGTATTGTATCTCTCATATCATCCATGCTGTTTGAGAAGTAAAGTAGAACAGTACCTGAAGTTGCAACAGTAGTTTGTGTGATTTGTTATAAAAGTTTTTTATTGGTTACTGTTTTTAAAGTGACAGAGTTTTAGTTCCTGCATCACTGTACACTCTGCAAGTTTCTGTGGGCAACAGAGTGTAAATGCAATTATAACTAAACTTTGATTTCAGCAGAACCCAGCCAGCAAGACTGAGTGTCTTAAGAAGACTTTGGATCCATTACAGTAAGCAGCACCTGATAGTTATTTTTTCAGGTAGGGTCATGACAAGTAAACATTTCGGTGCTAAGTGAAGTCTAAGTTCTTTTTTAAAGTGTATAGGGTGTGTAATGGAGCATATGTGGGATGGAAGTTTATTCCAAGCTTGGGATACTGTTGATTTATACAGTAGTTTACCAATAGTTTTCTTAGTTTGGTAGATGTCAAGGAGATGCTGGTTAGAGGTACGGAGTGTGCAAGTGGGAGTATAAGTGGATGCTAAAGAGGAGAAAGCAGTGCAGGAGGAGGATGGTTTGTAAAGTATGGAGTGAGTAATTTGAAACTGAGATTGAAGGAGGAGTTGTGGAAGTTCAAGCCATTGTAGGGAGTTAAGTGCGAGGCAATGGTATGAGTTATAAGGGGAGTTTGTGATGAATCTTGCTATTTTGTGGCAAGTTTGTTGGAGTTTGGCCAAGGTAATGGACTGAATATTAGTTAGGACTGGGGTGACATAGAGATGGGAGGGGAGGAGAAGAAGAGCCTGTGCAAAGGACAATCTAGCATTAGAGGTCAAGAAATTATGGTTTCAATAGAGCATACCCAGTGTTTGGTGTTTTTCTTTTATACTTTGAAGGATATGTAGGTTAAATTTAAGTTTGTCCTCAATGATGGCACCTAGAAGCTTTGTGTGGGAGTCGGGTTTTATGGTGGTGTTATTGGAGGATGTGATAAGAAAGGTATAGATTTAAGGTGAGAGTGAGAATGAGAGAGGAGTAGCAGGAGTTTTTTTGGGGGGTACAGGATGAGTAAATTATCAGACAGCCACTTTTCAATGGACAGAAAAGTGTCCTGGGTAAGAGTGTGAAGGTCAGAGATTTTGCTGGAAGTGCAGATAAGAGTAAATTCATCAGTGTATTGAGTTAGAGCAGATTGTTTACAGGAAGTATGAAGTTCATTTGTAAAGGTATTGAACAGGAGGGGACCCAAGATGGAACTCTGGGGTACCCCGGTTGTCATTGGGTGGCAGGGTGAGCAGGAGAAGAGACATCGGACAGATTGCTGTCTATGAGACAGGTAGCCAGAGAAAAAGGCTAGAGCGGAAGGAGATAGAATGAGGTTAGAAAGTTTGGTTAGAAGTAAAGGATAAAAGATCGTGTTGAAAGCTTTAGAGAGGTCAAGTAAAAGACAGAATACGAGGTGATTTTTATCACGGGCCTCAGCTATTGTATGTGTAATATACAGGTATATAATAGTTCATAGGCTGGTACTAGACTATCTGCCTTTGCAGGCCATTTTAAGCTTAGCCACTTACCCCATGTGAGAATCAAACCCTGCACCTTCTGCTTGTAAGGAAAATACTTTATCCATTATGCCATCCTCCCAACTAAATAAACAGCTTCTACAAGGCTAAAACCCAGGACACTGCACACCATTGACAAAGCAATTTACCACTAAGCCATGACAGATATAAAAAATCAATCTTTTTTGTAGGTTCATAGATTAGTACTAAGCTAACTGCCCTTGCGAGCCATTTTAAGCTTAGCCAATTATCCCTTGTGAGACTCAAACCCTGCACCTTGTGTTTGTAAAGCAAACACCTTAACCATTAGGATTAATGATCCAGATTGAATTGACTAAACATCAGTGATGCTAATGTTGACACATTAATGTCAACAGTGCTAACACTGACATGCTTCTGAACATGGTCTGAGTATTTTTGAAGGGAGTCATGAGCCCCCACAACCCCTGCTAATAATTTATTCCAACTCCAAGATCATACATTCCCCAGGGAAAGGGCATACTCCCCTGCTAAGGAAATTGTCAGTCTTGCAAAACTATTGATCAGCAATTTTGTCAACCAAACTGCATCAACAAAATAGATGTTTACCAAAGCCACATTCATCAAAAACCAGTGCACCTACAGACAAGTATATCTAGGTGAGTATTTAGAAAGAAAGGTCTGTGGTCACGCAAAGTGCTTATCACAGGTATATCAGTTACATGATTGTGGAAAAAAGAGATTCAGAGACAGCTTTAGCTGCAATGAGGAAGACCTCATTATCAGCCAATTTGCATGTCTCTGAATTTCATATTTTTACTGCTCATGCTAAACATTGCTTCAGTAGACTGCTCTGGTAGCACATTGATTATAATGGCACATGCAACATACATATCTCTTATATATTTCCTATGTCCTAAAATGTGAAAATTTATGGTAAAACAGTGATGGTTACACTCAGTTAATAGTGTCTCAAGTTAAAGTTTCTTGCTTTTTATTGTTCAGAAAATGCATGTTGATAAAAAACCTATAGTTGCATTCAATTTTTGAATGAACTAGACAAATGTTTTAGAACTGTCCCTCCTTTTGACCATTCCCTCCCCATTATTTTTTTGCTTTGATGAAAATTCTTGAGCTACAACATAGACACTCTAATATATTTGGACATTAATGCACGCAGACACACACACTCATAGACATCTCCACCCTCCAACTCACACACACATCCACTCAACATCAAACTCAGTCTGACTCCTGGATGCAGTCACTGACACCCAGTGATCCATATACAAGTGACAATATGCACATGAGCACATGCACATGTGCACACACACATACACAGTCTATAGATCTGCCTAATTCCCCCCAGTATAACCACCCTAGCAAACACACACACCAACCCAATCATCATACTGCATTCAATTTGTACCCCTATAGACACGGACAGACATTGCTACACTCATACATGCACTCACCCTCTTATGTTTCTGCTGATCTGCAATGACTTTAACTGCAGAGCATCTTCTCCCATTGCTTTCAGTGGGTGACAGCTGTGGTTTGTCTGAATGAAATGTTCCAGTTGACAGTGATAATTTATGTTGAAGAGGAGATCACCACTTAAGCTTGAAGTGCTACTTTAGGACTTGCAAGCAAACTGCAGCACTAGACAAGATGAATGATTAATATTTGTATTGCAATAATCCTATCTAAATCCCTTGATAAAATGTTACCTGTCAGTAACATTTCAATCCTGCTGGTCAGCTCTTTGTATATATAACTTTGTTACTTTGTATATATCATTATTTTCTTGCTAGTTATTGTATATATAACTTTGTTACTTTGTATATATCATTATTCTCTTGCTCATTATGCCATACTTAATTAATTTCATTTACTGATAACATTTTTGTCAGAAAGAAGCTATGCCTCAGTCTTCACATAACATCTAATATTTATTTATTTTTATTTATTTATTTTATTTTACATTTGTTAACGGGGGTGCCTGACTGAGCCGAAAAGGCCCTTTTTCAGCAGTGGCCCGGGGAGAAAAGCTCCACAAAGAAAAATTACAGACACATTTAGTTATTTAGACATGATCAGTATACACACAAATTTTGCTGATAACTTCTTTGGGCAACTTAATCAATCTGTTGAAAGCCTACCTACTGTTACACTCATTGCACATATCTTGTCTTATCTCTGTTGTAATGACTGGAAACCAAGCCTGCCTTTATATTGTTTCCATGCCTTTTGTCTTGACAAACTTAGAAAAGTACTTTTTATTTTTAAAATTATTACATTAAAATACAAAAACACATATACAACATTAAGGTAGTTTTGTAAGACCCAATCCCTCATTAAATTAAGCGGCTTCGTTTATGGAAACAAAGCAAAGAAAACTAATCATTCACTCAGGTTAACTTCTTACAGATTTGTTAAAAAAAAAGGTACATTTCAAATAGAACTTCTATCAGACATTTTGTTTTTCAAACCTGATCAGGCAATTAACACTTTAGCTAGGACTAATTGGCTCACATTTAAAAGGGAGGGCTGGAATACTTTCCTAATGAAGTACTTGTATTACTGTAGAGGCAAGGTTTGTTTATTAAGTTTTGTTTAATCTTGTAAAAGGCTGTCTAGCTTTGTTTTGAGGTAGTGTAATTATAAATAGAGAATAATGTTTTTTACATTAATGATGGTGGGGAAACCTCTGAGTAACCTCATTTTGTGTATATATTCTTTTGGATTAAGTTTTTAATCTAGTTTCTTATTTTTAGTTTAAATCACAATGCCCCCAAAGAAGAAGACTGCATCAACAGCAGCTGCAACAGAAGAGGGTAAGAAAGTGCCAAGAAAAGTAACCAAAGGGGATCTTAAACAAACTCTTGTAGCATTTGACTTGTCAGAAGGCCTAAATGGGGTGAAAGCAGAGACTGTTTTACCAGCTTCTCTGTTACCAGAAGCTTCAGTCAAAAGAAGAACTTTTGTGATTTCTTCCTCACAACCTGTTCCATGTAGCCCACTTCCTAATATCAGGCCTGTGAAGATTGTTTCTAAGCATAAAAACTTGCGGAGGGAAACCTACATCATTCCTGATGGAAAGGAAGGTACTTGCTGTATGTTACTGGCTGAAAGGGCTCCAGAAATGTCCATTAAACAAATAATGGGTTGTAGTACTGCAAATATTTTATTTTATAATAGTTCCTTGTCTGTTACAATGCATGTTTAAGGTAAGTAGCTTTTATTATCCATTAGTTTCATTTTTATTTGTGTCTCTCAGTATAGAAAAGTCTGAAGTGCTAAATTCAATAACTGGAAGCAACTGAAAATGGTGCCTGTGGGTTGAGGTCATTATAGTGACTTAGACTGTAGGCATGTATAAAGTTCACTTATGCAATGTGTTGTAACCTTATCACATTCCTAAATAACGTTTTAAAGGCAGTTGTCCTAGTTCTATTTGAATACTAAGGTATTATGCTTTTTCTAAAGCTGCACTTTGGGGCTAGACCCCCCCCCCCCCCAGCCTCTTACTTCTGCAGAGAAATAAAAATTGAGTTGCATGTCTTACCCTTTGCAAAGGGCACCTATTGTTGCTTTTCCTGCAGTGGTAGCAACCCTCATTACCTTCTATGCTGAAGGTGTTTTCTGCAACTGGACCACAAGATCACTATGCCTTCTATAGTTGTCCACAGAGCAGCAAACTGAACAACTTGTCTTCTGGCTTTATGGGTATAATGGCTTTGGATGCTCAGTCACCTACTGCCTGGCTTTATTTTTGCTAATAAAATAAGGTTATGCTTAACAAGGATCTTTCTCTGTGCCTTAATGCACTGTGTGTGGTCTCTTTGCCTGTTCAGAGAGGATGTTTCCTGCATTAGTTTAAATGTTTGTAGATCTGCATTGAGATCTGGAGGAGAACTGCTGCAGTTAAATGGCTTATGCAAACATGCTCTAAATATCTAGTGTGTAAAATTCCAATTTAAATATTTTGACTCAAACAAAAGCTTTCTTTTCTTGGGTATCAGCCATCTTAATTCTAATGTTTATAAACCTCCTGAGAAATTCTCTGCATGGGCCATATATACTTTAATTGTGCCAGTTAAAGGGAGGGTCACTCTGCCTAAATCATGCTGCCTGCTCTTGCATCAAGCGCCAGTTTGCCTGCAATATACTTTGTATTGCAAACCCATGCTCTTGTGAATAGTATTTTTGTACATGATGCTTTGAAAAATACTATGCTTGGGTCTCATCACATTGTATGATGCTAGGCTGTAACAACCATATTGATACATGTTTTGAAATAATGGTGAAGTCGAGCTAGTCTTGTGTTATCTCTACCATAACCCCACACACACACACACACACACACACACACACACACACACACACACACAGACCTCCAGTAACTGCTACCACAGTCTTTCTATTCTGTGGCTGCTGCGTTCCCATGAACTTTCAGTGGCTAGCTTGCTTTCTGAAGTTTTAAAAACTCAGCTTGGTCCCATGGTGAGTGAGTATCTGTTTAGCTTCATATGAGCAAACATGGAATAGACGTGAGAAGGCATTGCTTGCTCACCGGCTGTGGTTTGGCTATGTGCTGTCATCAGCAGTAATGTAATTGTCAAGGAGTTGTGCATATACTTAAACTGGTACCTATAGTTGCATGAAATTGTTCACATCGGACATCCACAGGGGAGGCTTGGTTACTTAAGGACTCAATCTCTAATGTTGCCTTAATGTTGCCTTCAGCATGACTGCAATAACTGTACCTGCAGTCTAGAAAAAGTGATTGGAGTGAAGTCAGTATTATAACAAATACTTGCATGTTCTGGATAACCTCAATATCTTGGCCCAGAATACCTACTCCATATAAAAGAGCTGTCCCTATGCAGAACATGTTGACCACCTCAATCTCGTGGTCTGTTCTGCCACAAGGTAGATGTGTATTAAATGTGGGTTTGGATTGGAGATTTTCCACTGTAGACCTTAATGTGGCCCAAACTTAACTGAAGAGAATGGTTATCATAACACCCCATATAGTCTGGATTTCTTCTGCCCAAGCCAGACGATCTTTAGAATAAGAATCTGACCAAAAGTAGATAAATCTGCCAAAGAATAAAATGCAGTAAACCCTACTGTCTAAAATTCTGCCAAAACTTTCTTTATTTCACAAGATGTACCTGAAACCACCTTTAACTATCAAAAGACTAAAAGCAATGTCAAAAATGAAAATAACTGCATTGATGGGGTCCTGCCAAATGAAATATTCCTAGATGCATCTTACAATTCAAGTGTTAACCAAACCTTGAACACTAAACCTAGGCCTTCATCCATTGGGCACATAGTAAAGCTAAATAAGATGTGAATAAACCCCTACATCATTTGAGACTCTGGAGGCAGAAGAACAAAATGGGGGAAGCTACCTCCACAGATACCAGTCACCAGTGTAGTCCCCCAGGGTTCAAGATGTTTCCTGTTTAGCATCTGCTTTTCTGAATTTAAAATACAAAACAACCTTTACCTTGTAGTCACCGTGTGCTGTTCCTTACTCATAATACTTTTGCTCATCGGATCTGACCATAAAGCTGTATTGCTTGAAATTTAAATTGGGGAATTCCACAAAGCCATAGTATCGTAGGATGATACTAGGCTATTGGCCCAGAGGTGCTTATAAGCCTAGCTAAGGAAGGACACCCACAGTCACCACCTGTTTTTCCCTGTTCAGCAGGGACATGGGTGGGATCCCAGGGCTGTATTTAGTTTCCCATCCAGTCATCCAGATTCCTCTTGGGGCTAGTGAGGTACTCTGCTTGATGTGGAGAGGGAGTCTACCCCACAGATATGGGGCAGTATTGGTCATAGAACTTCTAAGCAGAATAGATTTGTGTTCAAATGTCAGAGACCAGGTTGAGGCCTTGCATGTGAGTTGCTGCATATCCACAAGTATAACTCCACTCATGCAACTCCAAGGCTGAGTCTGAGATGGCCTTGTATGCCAGACATTGTCATACAGACTGCTCAGAGGTGAACAGAGTATATGATAGGTGTTTGAGACTGAAACCTGGTCTCTCAAATTGCTATGTGCTTGGCAAGGTACATGCCGAAGGGGGCATTGTACTCTATAATGGGTCTGATAAGGGAGGAATACAGGGATGTTATGACCCTGGATGAAATGCCCATGCATGAAATGGACCATGTAATAAGACTTCCACAATGGACCATGTGGTGGTCAAGTTAGGTTGCCAGCAACCTGGGTGCAAAGTCCTAAAGACAAATTCTTGGGTATGCCGCTTGTTACAGGCCTACTACTAGAGGTAAGCTTGGTTTTTATCATTAATCCAGTTGGCTAACCATCTGGCTCATACATAGCCTATCTGCCCTAGGGCATTTATATGCCTAGCCAGAGTGTTTGGCTTTCACCACCCATTTTAAATTTTGCTATGCCCTTTTTTGAGGGTAGTATACTGTGCCTATGAAGTTATACCCAGGGTGAACCTATGATCTCCCATCCACTCATCAAGATTCCTCTTGAAAGAGAGTCAATGAGGGACTCTGCCTAACCTGGACTGGGATTTTTATTCCAGATTGAAGGGAGCCTCTGGGTTATGAATCTGTCCCTTCAGCATATCCTATTTATTTCAGTGCTGAGGTTAAAGTCACGCATAGCTCTATGGGATTTGGATTTTCTGAGGTGCAGCATGTCCATTAATTCTGGGTTGGACATAGCTTTGTTGGGCACAGATCGCCTCTGAGCAGGCGGTATGCCACTGAGTAGAGCTGGAGTTTCTTTAACTGGGCAGCATATGGCATCTGTTTGAGCCCTTTGATCCTCTTGGTGAGGTACTTTTGGGGTCTTTCCAGTTGCTGCAGGTGTCTGGTAAGGTACATCCCAAAAGGGGCATTAATATTATGGGCCTGATGAGGGTAGAGGCATGATGACCTCCCCTGATCTAGATGTGAATCCCTTCATGATTAGGTGGGCTATATGTTTTTCTAACAACTTTGGCCATGTGGTTTTCAAATGAGATTGCTATTAACTTGGGTCCCTAATTACTACTTCTGTACTTAATGGATTGCCACCTATGTGGTAATTTGTAGGCACTTGTTTTTGCCAAAGGGGATGACTATACACTTTTTGGCATTTAGCTTGAGGCCATGGCTCTGGCGCCAGTTGTCTGTTTCTATGAGGCCCCTTTGTAGGATGCTTGTGTCGGCTGGAGAGTAGATTATGATGCCTAGTTTGCAGTCATCTATGAACTTGGTCAACCACAGTCCTTCCATGTTGGCCTGTACCTCTGAGAAATGTATACTGAACAAGAGGTCCCAGGACTGAGCCTTGTGGGATGCCACTTGTAACTGGTTTGGAGTCTGACATGGCTCAAGCAATTCTAACAATGTGGGTTCTGTCCTTGAGCCAGTTCGCAACCCATCTAGTGACATGGGGGTTTATATTTAAGCTGGTGAGCTCATCTAGAATTCATTATGGACCTTATAAACAAAGACATTGACAAACTGTGGGGCAAGTGTTGGAGGGTCAAAGGGGGGTTGATGCCTAGCTGGGAGGGTTTATCTATTATGCCAGAATGCAGAACAGCATTTTTTTGACTAGGTCAAGATGGGCTGTATGCAAAGTCTTCCCCCTCATCAGTGGTGCTGACTTGTTTCTAGTTTAACAGGCATTATCTCCCTTTGGCAACCTCCAAACACTTGCCCCACAGTTCAGCTTGTCTTTGTTTATAAGGTCTTTTCAAATCCGGCTAGTTAGGCTGATGGGCCTATAACTGCCTTTGTCAGTGCATGCTCTACCTTTGTGTAGAGGGATGATTGTGGTCCTCCATTCTGCTGGGACTTTACCAGTGCAAAGTTTAATTGTATGCCTAGGGGTGCAGAGAGCTCTTGCCTGAGTTCATATAAGACACTGCCAGAGATGTTGGGCTCCTACGGAGGCTTCGTTTTTGCCTTTGAGATGGCATTAATGACCTGTCCCCTGGTGATGGGAGTTGGGCAGGTGCTGGGGATGTCCTTGTTTACTGATATGGGGGATAGTGGGGTGAAGTCTTAACCACTCTGCCAGCAGGTTGGCATTTGTGTAGTATTTTACTCCCAATTCATGGCAGACTTGAGAGCAATCTTTGGGATTGTGGATGTATATGAAGGCCTTGTGATTGTCCTTGGTGGATGTAGCCAATTTGGACTCTGGATGTATATGAAGGCCTTGTGATTGTCCTTGGTGGATGTAGCCAATTTGGACTCTGCCTTGGGAGGATTTCACCAGTGATTTCACCATTAACTTCCAACTTGGCATCTGCTTGCTCTTGGCCTTGGACAGCAGTCTTTTCTTAGTCTTTATTGCTGCTGTCCACCAGACAGGTTTCCTCTTCCTTTGGAAGATGATTTGGTCCTGTCTGGTATTGCTGAATCCATGCAGCTGTATAGGTGCTCAGTTTTTTGGTGTAGGCTTGGACATTGGTGCTTGTTCAACTGAAGGCATGGTGGCTGTGAAGCTGCTTATACCTGCTTTCAGGAATCTGCCCCCCCCCCCCAACCCTGGCAAGAGGGGGGAGGGGGGTCAAGGGAGATGGTGACTAAGTGATTGCAAGGAGGCTGACAACTTTAGGAACTATTAAGCTACTAAGCAACACCAATTCTAATTACCCCCAAACCCAGTAAATTCTACAGTATATGCTGAACACTTTACAAAATCTCTGTATAGCCATACTGATCACTATATGGTGAGCTGTGCATAATTTTATTAAGACAAACTGGGCAGAACTGCTTCAAAGGCTATTTTTTGAAGAAAAAAAGCTTATCTGGTAAATGATAACAGAGCTTTGTACAGTTGTCCTTGGACCATTACTCACACTGAACTTGAGGTCATTGCCAGCCTTTTTGGCTGACTGGTTCAGCTCTTACCTCTCCCTTGATATTCCAAGAGGAATGCTGCACACCAAGAATTATTACGGAATTGGGTTATCAAGCACTTTCCAAGGCCAAAAATACTGCATGGATCTGGACAATATCCTGGGATGTTTTAAGTGATTCAAGTGGACCAGAGAGGTCATCTGGAGCCTACAGGTTTTCTGCCTATTGAATGGAAGATGGCTACAATCCTTCCCCTGCAAAGGCAAACCACTTATCTTGGTAACTACAAGGCCATGAGTCTGAACCATCCTATATGTAAAGACATGGAAAGAATCTTCATGGACACAAATGGGAGATACGGGTAACCTGCAATTTCTGGACCCAACATGGTTTGGCTTTGTTAAAAAGTTATACCTACCTCTACCTGGCCAAGGCTTTGGCTTTTGATACAGTACCTCACTTGGGTGTTATAGACCTACTCTAATTTGGGTATAATCCTTATCACCTGCTGGATAGCATGACTCTCTGATGGGACACTAGATCAAAATAGGTGAGGCCACCTCCAAGATTCTAGTCTGTCAGTCACCCCAGGCTCTGTACTGTCTGCTACTTCCCTGCAGATGCTGACATTCAATAAAGCCTCTCTAAGGTGTTGCCAAAGCCATGGTCATAAAAAGACAATGTTGGCATAATTACCATGTTGCTACTCCCTTGGGAGTTAACAGTGACCAGGATCTCTTCAATCATGTGGCTACAATGGTGAGGGAATATGTTTACATTGCACAACTTAAAGGGCATGATATCTGTTCAGAGGAAGTCATCCAATTGTACTCTGGTCTGAGAGCAGTTGATACAGAGCTTCCTCTGGTATGTACTTTGACCAGGCATATGCAGCAACTACAGCAACCTTACAAAAAATATAAGAAAATCTGTCTTGTTCTTGAGCACCTCTACTGCTTTCTCTCTACTGTGGTCTATAGACTGCTGAGCAGTGATCTATGCCTGGCTTACAAAGAATCGCCAAATCCCACGCTTGGTAATTCCTGTATTTCTTAAGTCAAACTGTATCAGAAATACAAAGTCTGGGGACCTGAATTGACAAATGGGACATGCTGGAGAGAGGTGACACTGCCCCTCCTGTAGAACAGATTTTCATCCCTCCTGTAGAACAGACTTTCATCCATGTGAAGCAGAGTTTAAGGGCAACCTAGACCAGTGGATGGAGAAAATTAACACTGGGCCTGGTACTCGTGTGACTGCAGCATGTTTTTCTGAATATATATTTGTATCAAAGGGCTTTGGCTGCTGACATTTGAAGATGACTGCAAGCTAGGAGCAGCCATTTAATAGCAAATTAAATTTGCCATCCTGCAGGAACACAAATGTTGCCAGAACAGAATCCTGTATTGGGTCTAAATGCATTCCTAACACTGACAATGCTGCACCCACCCCCATTTGATATTTGGGAACTTGTGTGGGCAGTGATGTCCACTCTGCAGCTTATAAACAAAGGGATTGTCTAGGTCAGGGTGTGGCCATAATTGTCCAGCATGTCCCTTTGGCATGCATCTCTTCAAAAACCTGCAGCAATTGGAATGCCTGCAGTTAATGTTTAGGTGTTTGCATCCAGTATTTTCTATCCTAAATGGATGGAGGAGGATACAATTCTATCAAACATGGAGAGACTTGGAAGCCCTGTCACTACACTTTGAAGGAACAGGTGGGGGTGACCTGCCTTGTATGACATCCTATAAACCTATTAGACTTGCTGCACGTGAAGCCAAATTTCATCTGGGATAATGGAATGATGAGTACATCGCCAACTCGCGTATGTAATAAAGCACAAAGTAACCAATCTCCAACCTTTACTAAGAAATGTCAAACAAAAAATTTTTGACTCTGCCAAATTCCAACAATTAAGCAGTATTGTATTTTAACAAAAAATTCCTTGATTCTTTACTTTCATGCACACATTCGTTTAAAGAAAACTAAGGCAAAAGGCTCAAAATTAATCTCCAAAATAAAGCTTGGGCTTTATGGCGAACTACTAAAACTCCCTCATGATCAAATTAAGTACAGGCAACTTAGGAATTAAACTAAACCTGTACTACTTGACAATACTACAAATTACAAACGGATAATCAAAATAACCCTCAAGTTCTGAACTTGAGGGTTAATCTACTACACCCTGGTCATACTACTACCCCTGTCCCAGCTGCCTCCACTGATAAACCTCCAGAAGCAGTCTGACAGTTTTAACAGATTCATTAGAGACAACCCAAGCCATAGCCAGCCAACTGCCTCTCTGCTCCCACAGCCTAGACAGTTCCACCCTTAAAAATCTAGCTTTATTTAGCTTTCAACCTGTTGCCACATCACTTATCTGTACCCTAATCAGAAAACTAAAACCCACCACACTCGGCTGACCAACTTCTGGCTGCAGCTGATGCCATTGCCTATCCAGTGTCATTACTTATCAATCACACCATAGTAGAAGCAAAAATTCCTGATATCTGGAAGATATCCTATGTAATCCCCCTTCATAAAGGAGGTAGTTCTACTGAACTCTCCAATTACAGGCCTATAGCTATACACTCTCCTCTAGCAAAGATAATGGAAAAAATGTATTTAAACAGTTCATGCACCACCTCATGGCAGATACCCAGCATGGCTTTAGACCTCACCATCGCACTACCTCAGCCCTACTTTTCCAATACCATAAACCTCAATCGTAATAACCATATTTCTTCTGCTCTATTTTTTTTGATCTGTCCAAAGCTTTTGATATGGTGGATCACAAATTATTGATCCACACCCTCCAATCACTTAGTCTAGATCCCAAAGCCCTTCAATGGTTTAATTCCTAAGTGGTAAACGGGCTGTAGTTTGGCAGACCAAACTCTCTCTCTTGCTACCCAACACCCTGGGAGTACCAGAAGGTTCTATTAGGCCCGCTGTTTGTTCATCTTCATCAATTATTTGAACACTGTCATACCAAAAGTCAGCTGTATCCAATGTGCAGATGACTCTACACTGATTTGCTCAGCAACATCCCCTATGGAGTTGCCAATCAACGCCCGATCCTGAATCCTAAAAAGACTAATGCTATTGTTCCCACCAACCCATAGGTCTAGCGCCATTAACTTACAATTAAAGCAAAGGATGGCACAATAATCTTACCTGACCATTCTACAAAACTACTAGGTGTCCCATCAAAAAAACTAGGCTCATTGTATAGAATAAAAAGCTTCCTGACTCCTCCAGCCAAGATTGCATTTGCTCAATCTCACCTTCTCTACTCTCTTGTATGCATCCCCTCTTCTCTGTAATACTAGTAAGACTGCCCTGAACAAAATCATTCTCACATCGCCAGGTTTGCCACTGGACTACCTTGCAGGACTCATTGCATCAATCTAATTCAGCTTGGATGGCTTTTACTACCTAATCTAATATATAACCAACTGATTATGGCCCACAAAATTATATACACCCCTGCACTCAAATCTAGTCACCATGTATAACAACCCTAGACCTTCAGCAGACTCCTTATCCAAACATGTAAAACAAATAACCTAGCCGGTGACTCTCTAACTCTGTAGGCAGATCATGGAACCTTCCACCTCCTGAGATTACCTCACACTCTTCTCTAGGTCATTTCAAAGCTAAGCTCAAACAATACCTGGGGTCAAAATGGACATGCTATTGTATCAAGCCTGGCTAATCTTTTCTTCAGATTGGTACAATCCTGTACTGCAACTTTCAGACTTGTCTACTCTGAACTTCAACTTCTCTTATGAAACTATTAAAAATGGTAGTTCATTGATTTAATATAAAAAGTTATATATTCTATATAACTTGTGGGTTGTCTCTGTCCTCTGTAAATATTCTATTATGCTATTTGTGATGTGACTGGTAATATTATGTTTGGAGCTTTTCTCCCCAGGCCTCCACTGAAAATGGACGTTGTATCCAGATGGACTATCCTGGTTAACAAATGTAAAATTAAATTTATAGCTAGGACTGCCCCCTTATTAATAGATGGACAGATGTTACAAAAGTGCTTCATCTCTCACATGGGTCTCCCTCAAACAGTGTAATCCAAGTGAAACTGTCCAGGCTTAACGTGGTCCACAATTTCTTTAATGCTATCTTTCCAAATGGCTCTATGTTGATCAGACTACCCCCTCAGACTCTCTTCTCCAGGTAGGTTTGCTTTTATTGGATCTAGAACACTAGTCCACTGGTTACCGTTCAGTGCATTAGTAATGTATCCCTGTCCTGCTTTGACTTGCAATTCCATGAATACTTCCCTTCTCCTTGTGCAAGGATATGAAATTGGTTGTCTGCTGTCATCTGGTACTTTACAGGAGCCAATTCTTTATGAAGGAATTCATAACTATAGTGGCCAAATTTGTAAACTTTGGTACTGGTCACCAGTGTTTCATATGAATGAAGTCTTCCTGAACTTTGAGTGACACTGTATTTACTAATGAGTATGTAGCCCCACCACCATATAATGGCACTTGACATGGCTTCATGCCAACATAACTTTGATCTAAGGTTCTCTCCTTGCTACCTGTTTACCCAATGTGCTTTGACACCCCCCAGCCTTTCTCTGCTTGCTGGAGCCTTTTTTAGCTACGTACGATTGACCAGGACCCTTTAACTCATTAAAGCCTAGTGAGTTCAACACATCTGTTTCACTTAACTGCACAAGCAGGTAAAAGGAGTAATGCATTATCATTCAACGTAGTGACTAAATTGCTTTTGGTTCCAGTGACTTTCATTTGAGTTTGAATGCATTGTAATATGTGTGCTGTATATGTTGCTGTTAAACATCCCAGAGATTTTGCTGTCTGGGTCAATGTTCCAGAGATGTCCCCACTGCCAAACTAGTCAGGATGCAGCTAGTGGAAGTTTGCATTCAAACTTCCAGAGCTGTATTGCAGGCAGTGTGGAGCTGTAATGTCTGCTCCCATTGATACCTTGGGGATGGGTACTGTGCACTGGGTTCAGTATATTGTCAATGCCTCTGCATGAAAGTCTTCTAAAGCCCTATCAAACCCTTTTACTCTTCACTTCCATCAATGCAGATATGTAGTATGCCCAAGATCTACTGTCCCCAGTATGGGCATGCCACCCTTCTGCCTATGCCACAATGTTTCATTTGAGCTTTGTGACATGAATCATAAGGGGGGGGGGGGGGTTGTACTCTACCAGAGTATTGGTGGACACTTCTTGCAGCTTCATGTAAAATCAATTGTAATCCACTTTCCTGAGGTCTACAAAATCTAGTGTGTGTGGTTTATGCTCCACTCCCAGTAATTGCTTCTTTGGAAGACTAGCTCCATTTATTGGGTAAAATTATTCAATTAATACATTTTTAGATCCTATACCACTGACAAATTACTATAAACTGCTTTGCTCTAAATCGTTTACTAATCTTATTGGTGACTTCATTTTCTTGTAATAGTCACTATTTCTCAAAAGGTGAGAGCAGAACTTGATTATCCACACAACTTTGAGCAAAACTTTGCTCCATTTTTGACTCCTCTAGCTGAGGGCTAATGTGGTACATGTTGGAAATGACCCCCAGTACTACAGGCTATGAAACTGTTTATCTGAGCTGCCTAACTGGAGGGGGGTGAAGGGGATGTGGACTTCCAAGGCGATTAGTTTGTGACTGGATCTAACCAGGGAGGATTTGACTATTGGTGCAGAGCAACAGTTGCCCATGTTTGTAATGACTAGGTCAAGGATGTTTCCACCTGCAGTTGGGGTACAAATGAGCTGGTCTGGGGCATTGTAATTAATGAATTCTTAGTTTTCCCTAATATTCTCCTGGGTGCTTAGTAATGGAGTGAGAGTCTTGGGACATGGTCTGGGACCTATAGCAGGCTATGACATGAAATAGCTGTATTAGCCAATGCTATCTCTGATGCATTAGGTTGGGCTACCATTGTGGAGGTGTGTATCCTTTGAGTATGGAAACACCAAGAACATCCAGGCCAAAATCCTAATGTAGAAGCCACCAGATATTTGAGTACAAAACCTAACTGCTGCATGAAGACACAATGGAGTAAGTGGACAGGGAATTGCTCTCTAGAATTAGTATAATGGCAACAAGGATACCATAATAAACTGGAACTGGATATGGCAAATGACCTGTATGAGTACCTTGCTGGAAGATAAAACCAAGTTAATAGGACATGCCTACATGTACACCACCACTTGCTGCATTACTATGGTTATTGGCCTTTATCCTTTACAACAGTGAGTCTTCTCCAAATGCAGCTGTTGCTCAGTTAATTAGCTTTTTCTTTAGAAAGTAACTAACATGCTATGGTCTTGTGTTCTTTTTAGCTTGCTTTGTTTTTCTCCTCTGACATTTTGATGGGGGGTGCATTTCTAAGGGAAGGTATAATTCAAGGCACCTGCATTTCTAAGGAAGGCATAATTCAAGGCACCTGCTAAAAGTGCTCTGGATTTTAGGGGGGGGGGGGCACACTGTCAAGGGAACATAAACCATCCCACACTGTGTTCCTGGTATAGGCTTGTTCCTAATCTTGCTTATCACTAGCAAATACCAATGCCCATTTTGGCAATATTACCTGCCATGACCAGACTACCTAGAGCCATATTTTTCATAAATTGCAGACAGTAGCTATCTTTGTGTTCTTTCCAAACGGGCATAGTTAATCAAACCTTGTATATGGGGGGGGGGGGTAAATTCCTTGACTCATGTTACTACTGTGCACAACAGAACTGAATGGAGAAACTTGTATATGAAAATCCAGTAAACAGTAATGGGGGTTCCTGAGGATGCTTTACACAAAGTAAAATGGCATTGTCCCTAAAGAGGGGAAATCTCATCTGCTGAACCCAAGGTCACTTAAGTGGGTGATGGGTATGAAAATATTTATACAGTTATACCCATCTACGTTATGGACAAACTGTGGTAGCTGATAAATGTACTGCTGACTTTTTGGTGACTTGTGACCATTTTGCAGGCAACAAGCTTGTGGTGAGTCACTTGATGGTCTTATGAAATTTTGCTTTTCTAGACAAGTGAGTTGGTGATGGCCCTTGCTAGCTATGCAAGAGTATGTATGTACTGAGAGGACCTGAAACTACTAAACAGTGCACCATGAAAATATTTCTTGCATTAGTTGACGTATGGCTTGTCCAGCAAAGTCTTCATTAGTGTCCACTGGGCATGTGGAAAGTCTGTCCTAGTTTTACACTGCTTAAAAGGTTAATCTTGGTAGGACAGTGGCTTTGTTGGGTACAGACAAATGTAAGAGAGAGGACTGCAAGAAAGGTATTCATATTGCAACACCAGCTTTTTGGCCTTGCAGGTCTTGTCAAGCATTATGCAGGTTTTTGACTAGTTATTGGGTCAGAGGCCTCCACAAAGTACTGGAGCTGCATTACAACAAAAGATACTGGACCATCTCCTAGATGGGAATAAGACTCCCTCTTTCATGCTCTTCGTCTGTGACTCTAGTTCTCCATGATATCGTATAGTTTGCTGCTGGAAACTTCATACTACATTTTGTATGGTAGTAAACTCGTTAAATCTTTGACAGTACCCCTGTGGGCCCTCTACCATTAGGGGTTTAACCAGGAGAAAATGCACCCTGGGCATGTCCCCCCCCCCCCCCCCAAAAGCAATGACCAAGATGCACATTCTGTGTAGTATATTTTGTGAGGAAGTAGCTAGTTGGTTTCTCCTAACTTTAGTGATGGCAACGCCTTGGTGGCTAAAGAAGGCTTGCTCAAAAAGTTTATTGGATAAAGGAGGAGGCATCTTGGGCTTGTCTGAAGTTTAAGCCATGAGTCATTTTCTTGGTATGACACTGCACTGCTGGCTGATGTGGACACCTGAATCTAAAGAGCCTCTCATTGCAAATATGAGGACCAGCAGTCTGATCTTTATCCCTGTGGCTTCTGGAAAGTCTACGATTACATCAAGTTTCCAGAAAATGCATATAGATAATGCAAGAACTTGGGACAATTACCAGCTACCAATGAGTAAAACAATTATTTGTAAATCTAGGAAATTGAGCTTGGAACTTATCTGGGGCTCTTGTTTCTGAATGATTCCAGCAGTAGGAATTTGCCCCCCCCCCCATGGGCTCCATGAAGGAAGCCCCTTAACTGCATGTTCTGTCCAAGGTGCACTTAGTCTAGTCACTAAATCACATCTTTACTATACAGAAGGTGCATAATGCATAAATGTAGAGGATATGCATGAGCACAATTACTTGCACTTAAAGTGGCCACCAAATAAGTGCAATGCATGTGTAATCCTTGTATTGCTCTCAGAGGTCATGTATTTTTATTGCGCTCTCTGTAGATGTTTTGTATTATCTCTAAGGGCAAAAAAATGTTCTGCTTTAGCAAATTAAGCCTCTTTCAAACTTGACTCTACAGGTGTAGACCCTGATTCTGCTGGAGCTGTCATGGAGGAGTGAAAACACATGGGGTGCAAATGCATGGGGTGCCTAGTCCCTGTAGGACTAGTGATCCTCCCCAAAATTATTTCAGCATGGGGGATGATTGCATGAAATGGTTAGCATACTAAGCTACACTAAATAGCTTAGTCAATGGTGAATACAGTGCTTCTCAGTTGGGCCCACATGTGAATAGGGATTCTATAAGTAGGCTAACTGGTTTGTGTTAGCCAGGGATGAAGTGTTGGCTAAGACTACTGGTTAGCTTGGATGGGAAAAGATTTGGTCAGGCTATTGGCAACTCATAGGTGCATGAAATAAATGGTTACAAATTACTGAATATATTTTAGGTGTTAATTTGCACTGGGCTTTTAAGAGGTGCAAGTATGTCCCATGATCTTGGAAATTGCTAGCTACAGATAAGTCAGCCAAACTATTGACTCCAGCTATTGTTTTGAAGGCCTGAAGGTATGATGGGGGGGGGGGGGCAGAACTCCATAGGGACTATTGCCAGTGCACCATGACTTATGAAAGTGAAATGTAAAGGCTGCCATAACCCTGTCACTTTAACATGCAAGTACTTGAGAAACAGTAATTGGTAGCTTTATCTCCAACTATCTCTACATAGTAACACTTTTGGACAATAATGTTCCCTTTCCTAAGCCTAGATCTGCATAGTAACAATAGATCTGCATAGTAACAAACATGTTTGCCATGGGCCTTGCCCTTCCACAATAGTCATGGTAGTGGTAATTATGGTCAGAATCTAAAGTATGGTGTACATTGAGGGGTGCCCCTGTGGCAAGACTATTCCAAGGAAACATTTGTTAAAACCTCCAGGCTTAAATATCTGCTCTTAGTTGCCATAATGTTTCTGCCCAGTTTCTTCCTAGAATTACCACCCTGTAGTTCCTTAAATACAGCTTCCCTCCAAGCATTCAGTTGCCAACAAATTGTATGGAACCTGTAGGACCTACAGGGTGACATGTTCTTGAAGATGGGAAGATTTTTGATGGATGAAAACACTTCCATGTTGTAGGGTTCCCTCAAATGTTCAGACCCCATTTACTTGTGTAATAAAAAGGAATGCATCCTATTACCAATGTGTTGCTTCTTATTGGGTGTGTATTGGTGCTTCTGAAGTCTGTTTCTGTGCTGCACTTCTCTTTACCTTCAAATTACTTGCTGTGAAAGTGTATCTAGTAATCCTGCTTAGTTGGCAAGTCTGCCTGAATCTACTGACCCAGAAAGTTTAATGTTCTAGTATTCCTGAAAGATGAGTTGGGTTAGCATCAAACTTAATGCTTTTTACCACTTGCAACTGGTTCCATGAAAGTCCAGGATGGTGGTAGCATGTTTGGGAATTATCCCATGATTGAAAGTAGGCTTCAGACCTTCACTAGTACTAGACCTGGCTCCTGTTATATCCACTCTCAGGATGCCTAATATTTCACTTCATTATGAACATGGTGTGATTGCATGCTTTCTGCATTGCCTCAACTTGAACCTATACACTTTACTATTGCTGTACCTAGACTGAAGTCCAGATCCATCCTTAGTCCAGATCATCCTTTCTGAAATCCAAATGCAGAATCTTGGAGTTCTGCCCACAACCCTCTACTGTCCTGGAAATGCTCCTAGAACCTATTTTAACCTGCAGTTGCATGGCTTACTACTTCCCTTATTCAAGGTTACCACATTCGCTGTGGGCCAAAGATCTGACTTTTTTTGCTGGTCTTTGACTTTGGATGAGTAATTTCCATCTAATATGAAATGTGCTATTCTGTCTTGCCTCTTGTGACAAAGTATTGCCAGCACAGCTATCTGGAATCTTGTAAATTGTCATTTGTGAATAGGGGTGGGTGCTTTTGGTGACCTATAGACCTCTAATATAGGGAACCCCTTTACTCTAATCGGATCACTTAGTAAGTGAATCAGTCCAACTCAATCCATGCAAAATGTGCTCACATTACACAGGGGTTGCTGAGAGCAGTTCTATTGAAATATCAGCACTTTAAAATACTGAGTGCCAACAAGCCAAAGACCCAAATCCCAGAGAATCAACAAGCCAAAGACCCAAATCCCAGAGAATCAAAGTTCTCCACATGGGCTATGCAAAAGTTTCCATACCTTGATATTAAGTCTCTGACTTGGGACTTCTAGCAAGTCCTGACCTATCCAAGTGAGCAGCATACCCTTGGTACTACTAAGATGTGGAGATGGTCATGTCAAGCAATGTAACCATCAGCATGGCACTTGCCTTTACAGTAAAGGCTAAAACTAGATACTCTTATTTGCCCCTACTAAATATCTTTTTTTTTTTTTAGGGTGAGCATTTTTGTCCTGAGCTACTTAGATTATAATATGTGAATGTTTTAAAATTGGTATTAGTCGTATAAAACAGGTCCGTTTATCTATGCCACACAACCATATGTGGGTATATCCACCTTTGTGTTATCTTGAAACTATCCCTTGCTGTTCTGAATTTTCATCTGAATGTGTAGCATTTTCCCTGATGGGGACTGCAGCCACTAAATGAAAGGTGATTGATTCAGGAAATATTTAAGAGCAATTCTTAAATTCTGTACACACTTATGAATCTATATGGAAATGATGTTCAGGGGTGAAACTTGGTGTATCGCAATGTAAGTACTTGGTAGTTGCTTCAGATGGGGGGTTAACTTAAGGCAGTGGCCTTTAAAATATGCCTGTTGTAGCTGGACTAAAACATTTCTTTAATTCTCAGGAGGGAAAAGTCTGATATTTTGCCAGCAAAATCTGCTTTGAGCCAAATTGGGGAAAGGGCCTTGCCATTAAAAGAAGCTTCTTGCAAGCTTCAACTTTTAGTCAGTTTGTCATCTCCATTGAGTTGCTGTAAGAATCTGAAGCTTTCAAGCTTGTAAGGAAATATTGGTTCTCCAAACTGCTTCAAGCAATTGGCTTATCTTGCTGAAGTTTATCTAATTTTAGCCAGAAAGTGGTTTGGTCCCTTCTGTCATTCCCTGTCACTCTCCAAACTAGGGACCATCCACGACTGATCCCAACCCCTTGCTGAGGATTGCCACCACCCCTTACTGAGATTCAACCTTGGGTATGCGCACCAGAAGCATGCCTTCCCTTAGAATGGCTGAGCTGGATCAGCTACTTTGTGCTTCTCCACCCCTATGCAGTCCACACCAGCTCATTGTATACAGTTGGTTATTGGTTTTGGGCAAATGCCCTATACTCTCCTGGAACAAGGGCTGCAGTCAGCAGCATGAGACTATCAATGTCTTTAGGCCAGTTGTATCGTGTGTATTCTAGACCTATCCTTTTTCCCGCAGACTATCAAGATTCCCAAAACTTGAAAATGGACTTCTTAAATGAGTTACTGCTCTAGCATAACCCATAGAAATACTAATATCCATTTAGTTAGGACAGTCTACCACTATCATGAAGAATCCCACATAATCTCCTTTAGAAAGGCAGAACTTCAGTGACTTTCTCCAATTTTGTGACCATAACTATTTTGCCACCCTGAAATGTCTCAATTTCTCACTATTGCCCTTCCACTCCATATGGGTTTTGGTCTCCACTACACCACAACTCTGCTTGGCATTTACCAGCACCAGCAATTTTGGTAGCCTTTTATCCACCCACTTCTGGGTTTGTCTAAACCATTTAACTGTCCTACTCTTTTTAGCACACTGCTCCTTGGGTCTCCTAGTTCTGTATATTGGGGATTAATTGTAGGTACCATACTTTCAAATATCCACACATCAATTTCTCTTGGTTGATGACAACATGGGTGATGTCACACTTGTATGCACAGCACAAAAGTCTCCCACAATAAAACTTGTCCAAGATTCCATCCCTATTGAATCCTGGTAAAGCTACTAACTGCTCGCCTAAACCTGTGTTAGTCATAAGTTCATAGGTCTGTACTAGACCTCTGGAGCCTTTACAAGCCTACAAGTGCCCTGGCATGCCACCATTAGTTCCTAGTGCCTCTATCAAGTAGAGCCAATGAAGGGATCCCTGAGAACTTTCTATTTCCCATCAACAAATGTCTCTTGAAGGGCCAGTGAGGTGCTTCGCTTGACATGTATGGGAAGTCTGTTCCAAAACATGGGCAGTCTCTGGTTTATGAACCTGTCCCTGGCTTATGAACCTGTCCCTCTTAGCATGTTCTGTTTGTGGTAATGAGGTTGAGGTCCCTGGAGCATGTGGTGCAGAGGGATTGGGGTTTTTTAGGTGTAACCTTTCTAACAGGGCTTAGTGAGCTATGGCTTTGTAAGTTAAGCAGTGATCGCCTCTTCAAATGAGACAGTGAAAAGCTAGTTTCTGTAGTGTCCATGTAGGGCATGTGAAGGCATAAGGTCCTCTTCGTGAGGTACTGTGGCCTTTTCAAACTGTTGCATGCATCTAGTGAGGTACATTCCAAATGGGCATTATACTGAGTAGTTGGAGGGAAGAGTGGAGAGACATGATTGCATCCTTTTTTCCTGGATGCAAAACCTTTGGTAATGAGATGTGCCACATGGTTCCTATCTGTCTTGGCCTGGACTTCTGTGAAGTAGAGTCCAAACAAGGGAGTATCCAGAACTCATCCCTGTGGGACTCCACACCAGCAATTTCAATGCAAAACTGCTTGGTCATAAGATTTGCTCAATATTTTAAGTCCTTTAAAAGACCCACCAAAGTACTGTTTATGATGATGGACTTGATTGAATTTTTGTAATGGACCCTCCTTACCCATGCTGTTAAGTGCAATCTGAAGTAACATCTAAACTCTTGGCTATACTTGTGATCCCACTCTGCTAATCTCATTTTACTTGTCAACTTCTCCTACCCTGGATCACTTATGCCTATCATACTCTGTTCTAACTCTTGTATCCTGTGCTCTACCTTCTACATTTTATTTTTATTCCCTCTTCCTGCTTATCTCAATTCCTCTCCCACTAACCTTTTTAGTGTATTGGAACTGGTTCTCTAGTCCTGCTTGCCATGAGGTTATTTTTTTTATCTCCCACTAGACTTCTGTAATCCTGTCCAGTCTCATGTTTCATTCTACCTTCCTATCTGTCAAACCTATTTGATGAATTCTATTCCACCCGTCTCACTTCCTCCACCCGCATCCTTTTTTCACCTTTAAAACCATGCAGTTAACATTCCATTTTGTACTCATTGCTTGACAAGTCTGGCAATGATCCCCAGAGATCACTATGAATGCAGTGACCTGACATGTTGTCATTGCCATAGGTATTTCATCTTTCACTTCAGTAGAAATGCTAAATCAGTGACTTCCGCTTGTTTCTTAAAGAAACTGCTTTATCCCACCATGCTACAAGCCACAGCAATTAACACTAATGTGAGTGAGCAAAACTGCCACTTGCTTTCATTCACTTGATTTGACAGGTTGAACACAACCTAGCTGAATGTGTAATTGAATTTCATAGGCTTTATCTGTGATTGCCACAGGAGCACATCTTAGACAAGTACTTCCTCTCCCTGAAGTTTGAAGCCATCTCCACTTAAAGGAGTGTGCTTTTTCAGTGACTCCTCCCCATGTGGGTATTTTGGGAGGAAAATTTCAGTATCTCTAATCACTGTAGAAGCAAATAGAACAATATGCACACTTTATTTGAAGAGTGTATGGTAACTGGTGATGGAATACTGGAATGGCTGAGGATGTGAGGGGCTGGTCTATTTTCCTGCCTGGAGTGCAGTTGCATTTTATTGGATCCTAATCTATCTGATTAAATCTTTTTTCCAGTAGCACTTTTATATCGTATCTGATTAAACACTTGAAGCCTCTTTCAGTAGCATTATCTTGTACATACAAAACATCTATTCATTCTAACTAGTCTCTGCCAGTTAAGAATACTGGATATAGCAGCATTAAAATGCATAGATAATGCACCTACTATTTATGGGAGATGGTAAACAGTTGTAATTTTAAAGAACCAAGCTACCTTGAAGCATGACTTGTGCCACAAGCCGGGAGTTCACTCTGATTTTATAAGTAGATTCAGGGCCAGTGGATTTTTTTCTCCAATGCAGCAGCCCTCTGGCCTCATTTTGGATGGTGCAGCAGTTGCATTCTCGCAGCAAGAGGTTCTCCAATTCTGCTGGGGTACCTTCTGTGTGGAGTCTGCATGTTCTTGCATTCATGTGGGTTTCCTCCCACATTATAAAGACATGCATCTGGAGCACTTCTCTCTGGGCCTCTGCTGAAAATTTCCTTCATTCCAAGTCTGACTTTCCCAGTAAACAAAATTCCAAAAAAATATTTTAGAATTTTATATCCATGTCTACCAGGGAATAGATGTGGGGAGTAAACTTGAAACAGAGGATATGGAACCTGTAGTGGGGACTGTTGCCAGTTAACTTGACAGAGCAAATTCCTAGGTGGACTTGTCTTTACCTTTCTGAGCCTGGATCACAGCAAAAGTGAACAGCATGCTGTGCAGAGATATTTGTGTATGCAAATGGACAACTGTGCAAGTACAGTAGTGGGAACCTGGCTTGGCATAAAGTGGTGAAGCTGTGACTAGTCATCTGCTGTCCTTGTCTTTATGACTTCATTGCCATGCCAAAGTGAGTTTGAGCAATAGCAGTCTACTACTATTGCTGCCTGCCTATGCAGAAGCCATAGCACTTAACTGTTAACTTGCACTTCCTCTGGTTAGGTTTGACCAACTACAGAAACCTGGTACTGAAGCCTTTGTGTAGTGGGGGTTGATTTTAAATGGAAACTGCTTTATATTACCATGTAAGGATGGTATGCAGCAGAGTCTGGGGGGCAGGCTACCCAAGGATCCCAACTGTAGTGGTGATTTATATGTACTTTTTATTTTATGTAATGTAATAACAATTATAGCTTGGCTAACTCATGAATGTGAAATGCATCCATCAGATTACTGTAACTTAACCCCTGACTTGTCACCAGGAGTAACTTGTGTAACTTGTCTTCATGTTTGCTTATGTATTTATACCATATTTTACCTTGGAGCTTTTCTCCCTGGGCCACTGCTGGAAATGGACATTAATTCAGCTGGAGTATCCCAGTCAAATGTAAAATTCTACTAGTTCATCTAATTCTTGGGGGAACAGATCCTAAGCGAAACTTGCATTGTTCAATACTGCATTCCTCTGCTTTTAACTGTCACAGAAAAAGTACTTGGGTGCACCATGGTCTAGTTATTGGTTGCAAGTGATCTGTTGCATCTAATGATGTAGATTCATATCTATAGTCCATAACCACAACACTTAAATCCTGTAAGTAGTAATGAAGCTCCAAATTTTATCTTTTTGCCAGATAGAAAAGGCCAGCTTTGTAGATGTACCTAGAATTGCATGGTTTGCATTGGCCTTGCAGTTTCATTGTAGGTGCAGATCTTTCATGAGAGGTTGTCCAGTACCATATTCTTCACTATGTATGAGGAAGCTCGCATGGCTTAATGGAGCCATCCTAGCAGGATTCTCATTTCAGTTTCGGAAGGTGAGCAAGTTTGGTAATGCATGTTAAGGCTATATTGGATATTTCAGTAACTCTACCTCTGGACAGAAGTTTTCTGATCTTCTGATAATCTTAAGACAATTTTTTTTTCCCTCTGATAGAAATTACTTGCAGAAATATTTTGCTTACATTTTGCAGACGCTATTTCTTCAAGGAAACTACTTGTCACTAGTGAGGGCTAGCTCAATGTGCAGTAATGATGTCTACAGAACAGCACTTTGTGAAAGTGTTACTAAACTTAATGTACAGCAGTAAGATCCTGAAAGCAAGTTCCAGTTCTCTTCTAATAGCTCTTCTAATTTTCTTTCTTGTAGTTAATCCTGAACAGACTAAAAGCACAGATGGAGCAGAAAATAAGCAGTTAAAGGTAGGTCTTGTGCAAATGGTAATTCTCATCTACATTGGTGTTTCTAAGCAGTTTTCTCCAGCCATGGGTGACTTACCATTACTGCTAGATCAGAACACTGGGTGGAAGGTAAAGGTATAAACTCTATTGAATGATCTTGCTAGTTTGAAGATTCTTACCCCTACCCAAACTATGCAAAAGCGAGGAGTCCAGATTTTCTAAGTCATTGAAGTTTTATAGATGCTTTCTTTTGAAACTATAAAGCAAGCTGGTTCACAAATTTGGTCTAGGCATTACATTTGTAGGCAGCATGATTAATTGGCAGCAGTCTCAGGCTAATAGTAATTTTAATGGTGCAGATGAGTGCTTGGTTGCAAGAGACTGTGTAAATGGAAACTAGTGGAAATTAAGTTTAGTATTGGTCAGGGAAAGGAAAAGCAATGAGTCTAGATCATGGAAACCTGTGACCTTGCATGGGCTTTGGTTGATTGCCCATGTGACCTCATACTTATGGAAACTGTGGTCTTGCCATCAAAATACCATCAAAATATGGTGACGTGGCATAGAACTCTGTACATGTAGCAGTCTTGTATATGGTTTCAAAACACCACAGGAGAGTTGTATATGGTTTCAAAACACCACAGGAGAGGAATACTTCATGTGCCTCCTAAGACCTTGCCTGCTTTCTGAATTTGGGTGCCAGATTTCAGCTGAGTAGCAATAGGAAGGCCCCATCTGATCCACAACCTCAAGCACTTGTTAATGTGGTACTGACTGCCCTAGACTTAAAGATTAAGTGCTGCACGTATGCTATATTACCACTTCAACAGAGTGATGTTAGAGAAACCTTCAGCTACATTTGTGCTCAAATACAGTAGCCCCCTACATTTGATCCCAAACATGTGGATATAGTATGACTATTATAATACTGGAAGAATGTTCCAAGTATGTTGCATGCTTGCATATGCTGGTGAAGAAATGGGTATGACCCTAGGTGTGCTGGTATGATACTGGTCAGAGTATTCACATGGCCAGCAGAAATGGTGTAAGTGCAGTGGAACAATGACTATGAATAGCTGAGCCAACCATCCAGTTAATGGCAGTAGTCTCTCCAGCAAAGGGAGTTGACACCTAAGCCTGACCAATGGACTATGCAGTTTGTCGGTACTGGGTTATTGCATGGTTCTGTCTACAAGTGACATGAAGAGTGGAGATGGCTTGGTTAGCTACATAAGTAGCTAGAGAACATTGGTATGTCCCCACAACTGGACTAGGATTTCAGTGTTGTGATGTACATTACTGTGGAGGTGCCACTCCTAGCACAAGTACTAGGATGTAGGGTACTGCTTGATGGCTGGCATGCAATTGCTGGGCCATGTCCTGTGAGGAAGCCCACTTACAAGGCCCACCTGTGGCAGTGCATACTGAACTGCCTCTAGAAATGCCCCTTTCCATGCACTGACCACTACTACCAAGTACACTGATGGTACCACTATAACTGCCCATATTGGGAGAGAGGTATACTACTGTTTGCTTCCTTTTCCTATGCTACAGCACACTTGTTTGGGTCCATGCCTTACTAAGTTATTACTGTGGCGCACACATGATCTTGCTACTCATGATTCTCCTCTCTTTGCATCTGTAGGGGCAGTATCCCTGGATTGTACAGCGATGGGAACCCTTTCTTCACTGGGAATGAATGCTTCCTATTGCAATTTGGCACTTGGAGGCCACATCTCCAATTAAGGGTGGATGACAACAGAAATGCTGTATTTAAGGTGTAGAGCATCTATGGATGAATATGGAACTATCTTCTGCCCTGCTTCACAAGTCTGTTAAAATACAGTAGGATTACCATTGTGAGATGAGCACCTGAATGCAATTCCAATCATGGGATTGGCTTTGACAGGAATACAAAACTAAACAATTGCATCTGGTCTGTATGTTCAAGCAGGAAGTCTCCATGATTGCCTTGCTACACTGCAGGCTGGTATCCAGTTGCTCAAACTTTCCACAGTCCAAAGAGCATAAATCGACTAGCTTTTTCAGGCCCAGACTCTCTGAGCACAATGTCGGTGCTGCCCCAGTCACTGATCTATACAGAGACATGGGGCATAGAACTCTGGACTGAGCCTGAAGGAGTAGTACTCTAAGCTAGAGGAAGCCGTTAACTGCTCATGGAATAAATCACTTGCCAGATCTTTAATGTTCACTCTTGCTCCAATCTGCCTGGAGTCCTATTTGTTCCTGCCCATGTGGAACTCTTCCAGGCACCCTTCTGAAGCAGAGCTATACAACTGATAACTGGCACCTGCAGCAAGCAGAATGCAGCTATATGGTTGTCAGTTTGTATTGTACAGGTCTAAACTGCATGCAAGTAATTACAGTTCAGTAACTGTGTCAAGTGTATTGGTTTGGGGAAATGGCTGTGCCAAAGTCTGTTAGCCTGAGTTTTGTTTGGGAGTTGCAAAGAACCCAATGAGAGTAGTGCCTAAATGTTGGAAGTCAACCCAAGATGTGAACTATAAACCCTGTTCTTGCCCTCTGGCAGCGATTGGGTGCAGAAAGGTGGCATGAGTTGGCTATCAACTTCAGGATGGGTGCACCCATCTCTAGTTTCCATTATTAGCCCGAGTGGATAACTGACTGGCTTTACTTTAAAATCCCAGCATGTAAAAATCTCCCTTATCCTATAAAATTTGATTGGAAACTGTTCAACTTGCCAAGAAGCATGTGCCCTGCATTTTCTTCCAAGCTGTACATACTGCATATTTCTCCTTCACAGTAAAGTCCTTGTTTGCTGGTTCTCTATCCCACTTCTCACTCTGCAATTGCACTTCTGATTTCCATTGACTATTTTAGCCTGATGGGTCTTCTCCTAGCTAGTTTCCTGAGTTTCTTTTGCCATTTGTCTTTCTGCTCCCAAACATGTTTAATTTTAGGTTTATTCTTTCTCTACTGTTCAGTTTGATGTGCCACTGTGCCAAAACTATGACTTACTGGTACTTTACCTCTGGCTTTTATCTCCAAGCAAGATCCAGAATAGTTGGCCTTTGCAATCCTTGTTTTTGCAATCCTTGTTTTTCCAATCATGATTGTATCCTGAAGATTGAGGGGAACTTCCACTCTGGGCATTCCTACCCAGCTGTCTTGCCAAATTATCTTCCCAGAGTTTTGCTTACATTTGCATATAAGCCTCTGAAAATGTACTTGATACAAATGTGCTTTACTCCATTCCCCTTTACTAGAAAATCCTTTCCAATAGACTTCCATAGTCTGATTCCAGTTTACTGCTTGAAATCATGCCCAGTGGCTCTTCTGGTCTTTCTGTAGTGTAGGAGATGGGGTATTCCTATGCCAGGTAACCCTAAGGCTCATTCATCCCTGCCCAGGGATCTCCTGCAATCCTCTTCTCATCCCTAGCAAGAACTGTATGTTAAGTAGGCCAGTTTGCTGGTTTGGGAATGGCTCTGAATATGGATCACATACCCTTCAAAAAGATGATTTGAGCTAGCAACAGCAGGTCACTTAACTTCTGGCACTTGAGCTGCTTCTGTAACTTGGGTAACGTGCAGTACAGTTGGGGCTCTGTCCAATGTAGCTTTTATGCTTCACTCAGTTTAAATGTGTGCTTGTGCATCATGCATAGTAGTACTCTGGACAGCTAATCTTTGTTCTTGTTGCTGTGGTTTGAGCGAATATCAATAATGCAAGTGCAGTTGTGTCAAATTTTACCACAAGGTCATTGCCTTCACTGCTGCAGTATTCATAACGTATGGGATTCCCTGCCATGGAAGCCCATTGTCTGGCCAGTCTACCAAAGCCTTCCATTGCTTTAAGGTCTACTGAACATTGCCTAAATGCACCTTTTGCTGTGTAGGGCATTAGGGTGACATTCAGGCATACCATCTTCAGAACTGATTGCCCAAGTAGGACCAGCAGTCAAAGGAAAAGAGCAGTCAAAGGAAGACAACCTGCACATCCAGGAAGGAAAATGACTAGGAGTTGGGAGTGAATACTGCAGGAGGGAAGGACATCTTTCCTTAAATTCACTGCTGCAGTATTCATAACTTGTGGCAGAGTGCCAAAGCTCAAGCAGAAACTTGATAGGAAGAAACCACAGTAAAGCGTGGTATTGCCAAAACCATAGCTCTGGAGATGTCATCCAGCTAAGAGGCACAGAAGTCCAGGTAGCTGGTGTCTGAGCTCATATAGAGCACCAGAAGCCACAACTCAGTGGGATGAGCCTTTTACAGATGTAAGGCCCTGACTAAAGTAAATGACTTGAATTTCTGTTAGCCTTAGTCTTTATCCAAATAAAACCTGAGCTGTTTATGCTTTTGTCAAGGCATGCAGCACCCTGTCAGATTGTGGAGGGGTGGTGTAGGCAAATGGATGTGACAGCTCATTAACCACTTTCAGCATGAAAAGATTGGTACAAAAGGACACCCTATCCTCAAGTTGTCATTAATAGGCCAAACAGCATTGAACTAGCACAAAGTAACATCCACAAGTGGGTCTGTTACAAGACTCCAAAATGGGGTGAAAGTCTGATTGCCTAGTAGTGAGTTTCCTGGCCTCTTGCAGGACTTGCAATAATTCCTCAAGAAAAAGGGTGTTGCTTTGACCTTGGTGTCAGTTGAAGTGTGGACGGGTTGGGATGGATGAGCGATCCATGTTTTGTGAATGATTACCCCCTCTGCTAGATGCAGAAGTGGAGGGGACCATTGATGTTGTGGCCAAAGGGGAGTCACCAAATTTTTGGGAGCATCCGAATGCATAAACATCCCCTTCCAAGAAAATGAGGGAATCTACCTTTCACACCAGAAGACCTGGGACTCTGAAGTTCTACTGGAGTAGCCCACTGGTGAGCAATTTCCTGAAATGCATCCCTGTGAAGCATCCATTCATGGGATTGAGTAAAGGACCTTCTCTGTGCCACAATATTTGATTAGAAAGAATAAACTGCCTGAAGTCACTTTATAACTTGAGGCCCCAGAGGGAACATTTAAAGACCCGAAGAGCCAGAATGACTTATCCTTGACATTGATGTGCTGCTCCTATGACTTATCCTTGACATTGATGTGCTGCTCTTAAGACTACCACACTCCCTGAACCTTCACTGGGCAAAATGTTCCCACATCTAAACTTGCTGAGAGAACTGGATTAAATGGGAGCCTTGTTTGAGAACTGAATCCACCGGAGAAGTTCCTTGAGACAAGGGAGAACGGAACTGCATCTTCATTTTCTAGATGTGCATGTTGACGCCACTAACTTCATGTGAAGCTTGGCCAGAGGGTGCATTAGAATGATGGAAGCTATGAACCCAAGATTTACAACTCCCTGGCTGTAATGAGGCTAGGGGAAGAAAATAAGTAGATAAGGCCTTTGGAGGAGACTGGGATGCTATCATTGACACCATCTGAATCCTACAACCCAGAAAGACAGAGTAGGAAGACTTTGAAGTTTATCATGAACCCTGGGGTCTGAACAAATGGAAATGAGGATTTTGCCAAAGGATGTTTAGAAAGGATTTCTGTCTAAGGGAATATTTGGATTCCTTGAAGCCTGCAAAAAGCCATCATTGGGGCAAGGCATTTTAGCACCTTTTTGAGGCAGAAAGGGCAAAGCACAGAATTGAAAATGCCAGGAAGCAGCAGAAATGCAAAAACTTGAGGATGGATTGGAATATGGAGAACCAGAGACACCATCCTTATGCCAGAAAGGCCTGAGGGAGTAAGGGGAAATGTTGAAGGGAAGGCACCTTTGTGTACATGACAAGAGGTCTAGAATCTGTTCAAAGTTCTTGGCACTAAACCATTCTTGAATAAAAAACCCCTTCCTCCCTTTGGTGACACAGCATCTCTTTAATAGTATCCTGAGGCAATGGATCTCAACCTCTGGGGGGGCTCTTCCTGAGGAGGCTGAGAAATGTCCATAAGGGTATGGGGAAATCGCACCATGAAGTACCTCTGACTGAACCAAAGAATCCTAGGTGATTCTAAGCCAAATGGGGAAGAGAGGCTGAGAAAGTGGCTCTGAACAAGCAGTCAGACCACACCTGGTTTGTCAGGAAAGGAATGCTTTTGAATCCCTGCACTCTGGCCATAGCAGGAGGAGCCTGTTTACCACCCTTTTTACCTTTATCAGGAGGGTGAGATTGTTCAGTTGGCTTAGAAGGGTAGTTGCTCCATACCTAAATTTCAGGAGAAATGCATTTAGCTCCTGTAAGGCCTTTGTCTTGGAGAGACTGTATGGAAGCAGCTGCTGGTTTGTTTCTTATCCAGAAGAGTATCCATCTACTTGGCCTTAATATCATTGGGTAAAGGTTGAAGCCTAAGCAAGAATGCATCCTCATTGAACCAAAGGCAGCAGCATCTGCTGCATCATAACTACATTTGATAAATGACAAAACTACTTGAGGGGAAGTCAATAGCAAGGAAAGAGCAGAAGATTTAAGGAGTCTGAAAGATCCGAAAAAATCAGATAAGGCTGAGAAGGCCAACACATACCTAGATATACAGGTCTGGTAATTGCCCTAAAAGCTAGGGTAGCTAAAGTATAAACCAAGGCACACGCACGTGGGACAGTGCAACGATCCAAACCAATGAAAGGTACAAGTTATCAATGAAACATCAATATTACTTGGTCGATGAGCCACACAGTGAATGTTGATTATAAAAAAACAAAATTGGTTAGCTAGTATAAAACTCTAGAAAAAAACATAAGTAATGAGTGACCTCAAAACGAGTTACCTCGAGCCTAACCTGTACTAATTGTTTATTAGTATAGACAGCCACAGTAGCAAATGTAATGAAACTGAAGACAAAAACATGTTATTGCTCCAAATAGGAAAGAATGTCCACAGATATTGTTATAACGCAGAGCATATGTTCACAAATGATTAACCATCACGGTCAGAACCCAAATATGTTCTGGCTGTTCAAAATTATCTATTTTTGTTTCAGCACTGAAGGCTATTTTTTCAGCTGAAACCGGTCTGCTCAGCATTTCTTTGTTTATGACATTCAGTGTCAAATATTTTTGCCTGCATCATCGTTGTGCCGGTCCATTTTTGGTTTTTGTAGCTAAAGTATGAAACCTGTCCATGGCTCTGCTGTCCTTGTTGGAAGGCAGTAACTTGTAATGAAGGAAGCAAATGAGACTGCTTATGGCTACAGATGCAAGATGGTCAGCAGGACATTTGAACAGAGGTTTTGTATCTCAACAGCCAAGTAATAGACAACTTCTAGCTGGGAGCTTTCATAGGAGGTTGCTGATTGTGCAACTTGAGTGATTGCTGAGATATTGCAATATTACAAATGTAACTTCTAGTTTACTATGACTAGAATCTAAAGAATACTGTAGCTATAAACAAGCTTGTGCTGGTTTGCCATTTATACTTATGACCCCTATAGTTCCAGAGATGACTACTTTGAAATGTGAGGACATGATTTGTCAAAAGGCTTGGGCTCTGCCCCTTGGAAGTTGGTGCAAACTTCCTGAGCTCCTTTGGAGTGAATGAGTTAAGATGCTCCTTCTCAACATACAATTCTCAACATGCAATGAAAGGGAAGAAAACCTATGAAGGGTTTTCAGGACAAATGCCTTTACAAATCTAAAGACATGGTTGGGAGAAGCTGCTAGGCAAAAAAGGCAATTATGGCAGCCATTATGGGGAATAGTCTCTCAGTCATTTACCCGTCCTGAATGACAGACCCCACAAGCTGCACAAAACAAGGAAGAATAGTACCCCCCAACTGGGTACTTGTCTGCAATAGTTAAGACTTCAGTAAACAGGAGTAATCACTGGAATAAAGAAAAAAGGTAGAAAACTGACAGGCAAATGGACCAGTTAAAAGCTGCGTTTGGACTAGTTGCAATCTGCATACCTTTAAGCAGCAGTAGGCTTTGATAACACTGGCCAGACCCATGGCAGGGAATCAAATTTATTAATACTGCAGCAGTGAACATTATAACCCTATGCTCAAGTCTTGATACCATTCTGGGCTTCACAGCAGTACTTCAATTTTTTTTTTCACAGCTCTTGTTACTCATTCATTTTGCACTTTTTTTTTTTTTTTGCTTTTAGAGCTGTGGCATTTTTTATAGAATGATCACTTGGAAGATAGAAGTTCAGCTTTACTGAACTAGCAGGGGTGTGTCTGTATAAAATTCCAAATTTTCAGCCTTTGCAAATTAACTGTCTACTAGAATTTTAGCTTTCTGTCCTCAGTTTCACATGAGACTGATGCAATCCATGCCCAGTGAGCATGCAAGTGATTCCATCCCTTGTAAGATAATGGATGTCTGAAGTCTTCAAATGAAGGGATAGGACCTGTGCCTAGCCTAGCCGCATAAGTGGCTGGTGGGAACTCCTCACTGTGGCCAAGTTCTAGCTAATGGCCAAAACCTCTAGCTCCCTTTTTGAGGGCTACAACCAAGATCCACAAGAAGTCCAATTCTGACTTGCAGATGTTGGCAAAATTAATATGCTCACCAAAAGGAATTTTGGTTGCCCATTTTCTTTAAACTCTATCTCCTTGGTTGAGGACTCTGATATATCAGAATAGCCTTTGCCAGAGAAATACCAGGAACTCACCTTTTTTTAGATAAAAGGTGAGTGCTCCCTGGAAACAAGGGGGAAGGCAAAGCTGTCAACAGACCCTAATCTTAAGCATTGGCAATCTAACTTTGGCTAGAAATTTAAATCTCCTTAATTGGTAACATATTGTGATCTAGTTCTAATCTTGTCATAACATGTTTCCCTAGACATACCATTATAAATCTGTAGGCTCCTTTTTGAAAATTAGGAACTATTAGGCATGTAAGGCAAACCACTGCTTTACCTGCAATAACTTTCATAAGGCTGAAAATGCATGGAGCTGAGAGCCCATGCCACAAGTAAAATTGATAAATTGTAGGAGCCTAGGTTAACAGGGCCGTTAATAGTAGATCTTAACTTAGAGGTAGCATGAACCTTCAAAGATAAAGACAAGCTTAGGTAAATATCACTCTACTGGGTCTGTCTGTCCCCAGGAATGTGGAACCAAACCCTGTGGATAACTCCTGAGGTTGTGACTCTCTGTACAAACTTGCTTATAACAGGAAATTCTAAGAGACTAAGTTTCTGGCAAGAATGCCTTTGGAAAGAGCTTGTTCCCTGTTGCAACTGCATGCCTTTTTTAGGTCATAGTACCTCCCCTATTTGTTGTAAAGGCCCCTTTTTACCACCCTCTGTATAGCCTCCTGACCTCTTCACAAGAATGTAGTGGTAAACTCTACTAATTATCCACTGAAATGGGCAACTGGCTCTCCATGTCAATGGTTATCTTGTGGGCTCTAAAATCCATTTCAGCAAGTTTGCCTTCAAATACATTGAGAGATGTGAAAGTATTTCAGGATGCCTCCAGGCAACAAGAGGTGCTACAACTGGTACAGAGGTGTCTGGTCAGTTTGGAGTGTCCACATTTGCTGCAGTCTTTTAGTGGAATGTGGGGGGGCGGGGGCTGCTTTACATGCAGTAGGCTTGAGTGACTATGGTGCTCATGGTGGTAACCCTCTGCACATATCTGCCTGAAAATGATAGTATGTGTACTAAATCTTCTCCCTTAGGTTCCATAACCATTAACTAGTCCTACAAAAGCATGTCCCATGGGTAACCTTTGACACTTGACTGACATTCCTTCCAAATGTCCTAGCACAAGTTGGTCTTTTGCTAGCCTGTGTAACTCTACCAGGTTTTTTGAGCTGCAGAAATCCAAAATAAGCTGATTTAGCTAGTCTAGCTATAAATGGATTTATTGGATATATTAAACTGGCATTACAGCAAGTCACTAATCTTGTGACTCTCTCTCCTGTTCTGCCTTGATGTGGTAGGATTATTGGAGTGTTTTATATTTATGGATTGCCTACATGTGAGCCTCCCTTCCTCTATAGGAACAATAGAGGAACACCAATGTATGTGCATTATAGCACTTGGAAGAACATCTGGTGTAGCCCTAAAAGCTGCCAAGGGTAGCCCAATGTCTGGCCAGTATACCAAACCATCTCTCAATGCTCCCCATTCAAGGTGTAGGGCATAAAGGATGCCCATAAGCATTTGCTGCCAGTCTAATGCCCTCATTGAACATAAGTCTGAACACTTCTTGGTGCCCCATTGGGGGTTTCTTAGCCTTTTCTTCAGTGTTGTCTGAATGTCCTCTAGAAAGGGGATGCTGGAGTGAGAGGCAGATGCTGGAGTGAGGCAGGTTTCCTGTAAGGATCACCACTAGTGGTGTCTCTTGGCTGCTGCTTATAACCATTGTGTTCTGTCTGACGAGCTCTTGTCCCCAAGGCCCTATAGTGCTAATTGTCAATCTACCTGCAGAACCAAGTTGCTGGCACAGTTTGGTGGGATACTCGTGTCTTGATTCTTTAGCCACCTGTTAAAGGCCAGGCCAAACTGTTGCTGTCCCACCTAAGTCTGGCTTCCACTAGCCTTGAGAGGATTGCCAGGTTGTCTTCTGCTGTGGCTGTTTCAGAGGCAGTCCTGGATCAGACTTTATCCCAGAAGTAGAGGGGGGGACCTCCTGATTTCAGCAGGTCAGTGAATTCCACAGATTCTTCTGGGAGGAGATTCCTAACTGAACATTCTAGGGTGTATGGGGAAGACATCCCTGAAGAAAAGTAGTGCATTTTCCCTGCCCCAAAAGATCTCAAATGGGGATGGCAGAATTTACCCAGGGGTTATTGACTGTATTGCTGGCACTGACTCCTGACAGAATTTTTGTACTTGCTCCCCTTGGTCCTTTACCCCACTCGAGACCCAGAGTAGGACTACTTGTATTCTGAGGAAGTGTTTTTGGCTTTATTCCTCTGATCCCTTCTCACTTGTAATCCTTTGAAGGAGACTCGGCCCAGACTTCTTTTGATCTCTTTTTGGAACACTTTCTCATAGCACAGTCCCATTTAAGAGTACTCCAGACATACTCAGAGGCTTCTAATGTTCAGAAGGTATTTGAGCTCTGCCAAGTTCCTAAGGCCTCTGCTGCATGTCTGTCTGCTGCCCTTTAGATGCACTTTCTGCTCCTTCTGTGGCCTCAGGTTCTTTCTCCAGCCCTAAGAAACCTGACACCTTTTTACAAGGTGCCTGATTACATTTCTCTAGAAATCTTCTGTGACCCCATCTCTAAAGCTTTTGGTCCATTACTAAACTGCTTCTTTCAGACAAGGCTAAGGCTATGAAACAGCAGGGCAAGTAATACCCACACCTTGGACTTGTGGGCGATTATCTATAAGACCATGTATGGTTTAGCACTCCTGCTTGCCAGGCCTGATTCTGAAAGGAAGAACTCTGCCCTCTTTCCTAGGCTCCACTTCTCAAGTAGCTTCCCATTCTATTAAATGCAGTTATGATGCACCTGATGACTTCTAGAGCTGCTGCTCTTGGTTCTGCAGCTGCTGAGCTTTCTTTACAGGAATAAAGTACAATTTTCTTCTGACAGACTTTAGGCGACTCCCCTTCTCAAAAACCTCTTCTAAAACTAGTTTCCATATGACCCTTCCCTCAGTCTGGTTCCTTTCTCAGTCATTTTTTTCTGCCCCTTCCCTAATTGGTTAAGTATCACTCCTGAATCTTTCTGTTCATCTGTCAGGGATACTTCATGGTGTGGAAAATCCCCCCCCCTTTCAGGGCTTCCCTCTACCTCAACAGCTTCCTTTCAGAACTGCTTTAAGGGTTTTATTTCTGAAGCCTGGTTCAGGAGTGTGCGTCTTGTGTGTGTGTGCGTCTTGTGTGTGTGTGTGCGTCTTGTGTGTGTGTGTGCGTCTTGTGTGTGTGTGTGCGTCTTGTGTGTGTGTGTGTGTGTCTTGTGTGTGTGTGTGTGCCTGTCTTGTGTGTGTGTGTGTGCCTGTCTTGTGTGTGTGTGTGTGTGTGTGTGTGTGTGTGCGTCTATTGTGTGCGTGTGTGTGTGTGTGTGTGTGTGTGTGTGTGTGTGCGTCTTGTGTGTGTGTGTGTGTGTGCGTCTTGTGTGTGTGTGTGTGTGCGCGTCTTGTGTGTGTGTGTGTGTGTGTCTTGTGTGTGTGTGTGTGTGTGTGTGTGTGTGTGTGTGTGTGTGTCTATTGTGTGTTTGTGTGTGTGTGTGTGTGTGTGCGTGTGCGTCTTGGGTGTGTGTGTGTGCGTGTGCGTCTTGGGTGTGTGTGTGTGCGTGTGTGTGTGTGTGCGTCTTGTGTGTGTGTGTGTGTGTGTGTGTGTGTGTGTGTGTGTGTGTGTGTGTGTGTGTGTGCGTCTTGTGTGTGTGTGTGTGTGTGTGCCTTGGTGTGTGTGTGTGTGTGCGTCTTGTGTGTGCGCGTCTTGTGTGTGCGCGTCTTGTGTGTGCGCGTCTTGTGTGTGCGCGTCTTGTGTGTGCGCGTCTTGTGTGTGCGCGTCTTGTGTGTGTGTGTGTGTGCGTCTTGAGAGTGTGTGCGTCTTGAGAGTGTGTGCGTCTTGAGAGTGTGTGTGTGTGTTCTCTACTGTTAAGTTTTACACAGCTGTAACTGGCTTAGGTTTATCTATAGAAGGCAGTTCAAGTCATGAAATTTAGCACCTGTACAGTTGAGGCTGATTTGCACTTTGAGTTTTGATTTGTGCTAAAGTCAAAAGCAATAGGGAAGCTTACTTGGCTCAATTTTGTATGACAAAATGCACAATGGCATGAATTTTGGTTTGAGCTAATGGTCAGCTAATCTATCCTTAATCTAGTGAGCAAGGGTAACTGCACAGAGTGGATGTTAAAGGGTAATGGGTACCTTACAGCCTGTATAAATGTATTTGTCATTTGTCAAACTTCTCTGGTCTGGAATACTGAATTCCACCCGTGCTTTATTAAAAATGGCTGGGGGTAGAAGTTGTAGTTTGAATCTCCAGTATTTAAACTGAAATTCTAGGGAGGTAATCTCTGTCACCTGTTGTCACAATGTAAATATCTTGTGCACTATTTCCTGTGTTTTAATAACCTGGAAACTTAAGACTATAGGCTAATAAATGTATGAACTGTACGAACTGTTCATTGTATTATGGCTGCACATGCGGGGGGGGGGGGGGGTGCGGTCAATTTTAACAATGGGATTTTAGTTGAAACTGCCTTTATGGTCCTTGTAGCTATTGGTGATACTCCATTAAGTTTGTATGGAACTCTATGGGTATTTTTAACATGCCTGTTAAACACCCATGCATCTGCAATCACAGACTTGTGCAGCAGATCAGTAGCTCAACTTCTATGCATACCTCTTAATTGTCCACATTTGTCTGGTCTGTTAAATACATTATTCAGAATCTTGTCTCCCCCATTACTTTTGGCTTTTTCCACCATTCATCTAATAGGTTGCGAGGCAGAAGCTGACCCTGGAGATTAACCCAGGTCTGTTTTTAAAGGGTAAGTGGAATCTGCCATTGAAATGTTGAATTGTCCCTGTTTTTACATAGTACTAAAATGACAAAGTATACTTTCCCACAGGCTCCAGCAAGAATGCACCCAGAACTGGTTCTGTTCAAAATCCCCTCTTATGGCCTAATCCCACAAGTTACTTGACCATGCCAAGAGGGGAGAGATTGGGATTATAATCCCACAAGTTACTTGACCATGCCAAGAGGGGAGATATTGGAATTTTACTCCTACTTTTTGCAATTAAATGGCATGTTAGAATGGATTCCATTACTCGTTTGGGTTTACATTGTGTATAGTTTGTACAGGATTGCTTTTCCTGTACTAGCTGCTTAGGGCTAGTTGGTGTAGTTGCCTGGGCCATTTACCCAGTATCAACCTAATGAAGTTTCAATTATAAATCTACCATCATAAATTTAATTTTCATGGAATTACTCTCTTTACCAAAGAGTTTGTACATTAAGTTTTGCATTTATTAACTTTAGACCACAGGTTTTGCTACCCAAATCTTGACTGCGTTTTGGGAACTTGTGCTTACCATGAGCAGAAAATGGATGTGGAGTCCGTGGCTTTGTTAAACATGGCATGTGTGGCTTTGTTAAACATCAAGGTTGCCCCAAATTTACAGTCCCCACAATTTCCAACACGTGTGGAAGCTCAAAATTTAATATTTGAGCTTTGTTAGCCTCCACTTGTGCCAGCTGTTGCACTGAAAGCTTTCAGGCTTCTGCAAATTATATGCAATTAACTGCAGTTAAAATATTGTATTGCATTTCTCCCCAGGCCTCTGCTGAAAACAGGCTCTGTGGAACCTAGTCTGACTTTAAAAATAAAAAATGTAGCTTGCCTGCTCATGTTGGACACTAGCTGTGTTCCATAAGCTGTATATGGAAGCTTCTTGACTGCAAAAAATGTTAAGTACTTGTGTGGTAAGCTAGAGGCAAGACTTGGGGTAAATTAAGAACATATAATGTGAGACTTTGGGAGTTCTGACATAAACAGTTCATGGGAAGGGAGTTTATCCCTACTGCCGATTTTTACTTTCCAGAATATCCCTGGTATGTCTAGTAATCTCATATTTCAGTTTTATGACTTTGTTGCTAGTCTCATGAACAAATGAATAAACATCACTTTTGATTTAAAGTGAGTCTGTATGTCCAATTCTATATCACTAGAACTCGTTTATGTAAGTAGCCTTTGAACTAGAGACACTTACTCCACCTCAGTCCATTATTACTACAGCTATACAAGTTGAGTACTGAAATGCTTTGTCTTCATGTACAGAATGATGCCTCTGCAAATGAAGAACCACAAACAAAAAAAGACAGCAAACCGAAGAAGCCAAGTTTAAATGACGTAGCAGAAGATGCAGAGATGGCAGAAAAACCTGAGGGGCCAGAGATGCCAAAGCCAAAACGTGGGAGACCAAAGGTAAGTGCTCTCAATGTTTTACAGATTTAAGCCACAATCCTAAAGCAAAACGTAACTTGCCAGAAACTTGTTTGGATTCAACTATACATGGTGTTCCTGTGGATGGTTTACTGTTTTAATCTGCACTTGAAGGGTCAATTTCTGATTGAGCCACAAAACTGCCCTAGAGGGCTTGTACTAATTACTGACATTTTATAGCTTTCTCTGCATACCTTCCCTCCGCATCAGGCATGCATTTTAACTTGCTCTACTTCTCAGCCTTTTTATGTGCATGCATTCACTTCTGCCTCCCAGCAGGTCTCTCTTGCAGTATCTAGTGTTTGCAAGAGCAATGCATCTTGAGTAATATGCACCAAGTTATAATGTTTTGCCCCACATTTGTTAGCAGATCAAATTGCATTTTGTTACCTTGCTTTGTCCTAAAATCTCTTGAGACTGCAAATGGCAAAATGCATGCAGAAAAGCATTCGGGGCTCATTCACCTAAACTTCAGTACCTCTCAAATGTCCAGATTTGTTCCCAGTGATTTGCCAGAAACATTTTATGGGGATCTGTATTGAAGTTACTAAATTATATGCCTGAGTTTTAAGAGCAATATTTAAAATATGCTATTTTTGGGCCTTGCCCCTGTCCCCCCGCTTTGTCCAAATTTCTCTAACCAAGAGGTTGAGGTATGATTCCTACTACATACCACATTATCACCACAAGTAGTGTCTTTGGCAAATTTATCTACTTAAGCAGCCATAGATCATTTTAAAGCAACAACCACCAACTTTTTTTTTTTTGTATAGCAAGAAGACTTGGTCAGGAAGATTGTTATGGGTGACTGCCAAATGGACCAGATCCCAGATTTGAGTATGGTAGAAGAATGGGGAAGTTGGTATAATTTTAGATAATTCCAATGTGGAGTGGAAGCTCTTACCACTGGCAAAAAGGAGCCTGATGGAATAAGTACTTGGCTAATTGCGTTTGTGGGGACACTTCACCTTTTACCTCTTCTATCGGGTAAACCTTGACCCCTCCAAATAACTCAAGTAGAGGCCTGAGGTACAATATTGACTAGTGCCAGAGTTTACCTTAATCCATCAAAACTGATGACTGCTATGATTGGACTCTCTAGCAAAGCACCCCATCTCCTAGTCATTAGCCCTATTAAAATATTTAGCCTTTAACCAACAGTGTTAAAACATCCTTGGTGTTTCTGCTTTCACTAGGGCAGCATACAAATCTCACTCAAGTTTACTGAGATTTGCATCCCACAAAAATCAATTGGTAAGAATGGTATGATGTACGCACTTAGTCCATCTTAATTACTGCCTTACCTTGTATACCACTGTGTGAGAAATGAAAGTCTGCATTATGAACATGAGCACTAGTGCATAAAATACCTGGCTAAAAGGTTCCTAAATTAGTACAAAGCTAACTTCCCTTTAGAGCTATTTTAAGCCTAGCCAATTATCCCTTGAGACTCAAACCCTGCACCTTGTGTTTGTAAGGCAAACATTAGGCCTCCCTCCCAACCCCTTGTTTAACTTAATACATTCCCCCCCCCCATGGAAATTAACATGGAATGGCGTACGACTGGGGTTTGGAACAGATGAGATTTTCTTTAAAGTATGTAGAGGCTTCATTAACTCAAAAGGAAAGGGGGACAATCCTTGCAGGTGGTAGAGGGTTAATGCTGTAAGCTGCACTTAGTCATACAGAGCTTTATTCCAGCCTAAGCTCCTCGGTGATCCCCTGGACTTCAAAAAAACTGGTATATAGCTTCCTGTATCTCCATCTTAATCTAAAATCAAACTAAACTTGATTGCATAAGTATCTAGTACAAACTCTGAACCCATTAACTACTCCTAATTCACATTTGCATCAAACATTTTACAAGATAAAAATTTTAATATTTCCTGAAAATCTGCTGCTCTGAATCTTTAGCGTACTTGGTAGAATTCGGTATAAAATCTTGGTTGAATAGGGGTGAAGTGGTTTGGTAATCTATTCAGATTTTTTTTTTCCAGTGGATATCTTTCTGCAATCTAGGAACACAGTTCCTTTAGCATCTGGCTCCAAGACTTAAGAATCGCCTTCATGCAGTAGAGGCTCACTTTAGTGAGTTAAGCTGCAAGTAATTCTTTCCTAATTGCTAATGGCACTCTTAGATTCTAGAAAATGCAGAATTTAATGGCTTTAAGCTCTTCATTGTCCAAACTCTTGCCATATAAGAAATTGGCACTTGGAATAATACTGTTCCAATATGACAAATGCCTATAACAAACACTCAGTGCAGCTTTTGAAAGTCTCAAAGCAAAGGCTGTATTTTACTTCATATTCCTACAAAATTGCAGACCTGGCATTTGGCATTTTGAGCATAACTTGTGCGTGATGTCTTCATTATCTGCATGATTCCAGTTTCTGAAGTCATTCAAATTCAGAAAATCTGATGTGTAGTTCTAAGCTGCTGTAATGAGCAATATTTCCATTAGACTGGCATGTTTCTCCGTAGTACACCTGGTACTAGGTCAAGGATTAGATTAAGCGAGGAGCTGGACAGCCACAATAGCCATGATTGGTTATGTTGCCTGTAATTAAGCTTTATCTCTGCATGCCTTCTGCTTGGGGAAAGTTCTCCCCCAGCTGTTGCTCCTTTATCTGTCTCCTCTGGTAGAGGAAATAGTTTTTACCACATCAGGACCCTGTCCAAACCTCATATGCAAATTCATGATGCTAAGCCTGTACTATGCAAATTCATGATGCTAAGCCTGTACTGCACCAATAGAGCTGCAGTGTCCTTTGTGGGGCTGCAGTGTAATGTGCAAACTTGCATCTACAGCAGTATGGCTTCAGTCTTACTGAAATGATATGGCAATAAAATGAAACCGCTGAAGCTTGGTCTTAACTCAGTAGTGGCCATAAGTAAAATTTGCTCACTACCTGTCAAGTGGGTTATAGTTTGAGTAGAAAGCATAAACCCCCCCAACTTTGTATACTTGACAAACTTTACCTAATGGGTACAGCAGAATTAATAGCCATTAGATTGCATTGATATCCTAAATATCCTATTAAGCAGTTTTAATAGGTAAAATGGTAGCTTTTGCATGGGGGTTTCAATTTTCACGTACATGAAATGTGATAAAGGTGCTAAACATCCAACTTGTTTTTATGGGAGGGGTTTTACAAGTTGGGAGGGTGGCCTAATGGTTAATGTGTTGGCTTTAAAACACAAGGTGCAGGGTTTGAGTCTCTAGGGATAATTGACTAGGCTTACAATGGCTCACAAGGGCAGTTAGCTTAGTACTAACCCTAACCTATGAACCTTTGGCACAATCTGAGAAAGCCACAAGTTTCAGAATATATTTTTACTTATGAAAAATTCCAGCTCTGATATAAAGTGTTCTATACAAATCCTCCTCCCTTTTTTTATAAACATGAGGTGACATGCTAAACTGCATTCTCCAAGACTGGAGTGGTACTGTACCTTTCTCTTAGTTTTAATATCTGACTTGGACTTTGTATGCTCTCTTCCAGAACAGAGAAGGCAGGGATTATTGCTGAAATTAATTTATCCTTCAGTCTCCACTACCTTCATGAGGTGGACCCCATTTACAAAATCTCCCAAAGACCATACTGATGTACACTAAACTTCTGTCCACATATACAAATACACGCTATATAAAATGGAGTGCAGAATCCTAAAGATACATTTATACAGTATGATTAGGCTAGGCTTAAGAGGATGGCCCCCTGTTGTAGATGGTCAACTATCTTTATGGCCTACTATCTGTGTATGAGAAATTGAAATTGTGAGCCAGAAAGTGCCCAAATAGGGAATGTTCCCCAAACATGTAGAGTAGAAGTCTGAAGTGGAATAAAAGCTGTCATTGTGCAGAATGTCCATGTGTTATGTTGCAGCATAACAAGTCCCTAAAGTAAGAAATGGGTAAGAGCAGGAAACCTCAACCAGGGCATCCAGATATGGAAAATTACAATACAAAAGGGGATGGAGAAGCTTTGAAGGTATGGATTACCTGTGAAATTGAGGGATCTGGTTGTAGAAAATACAGTGAATTGTGTGCAACTCTGAACAATGACACTGAACAGTGTCCCCCTATTGAAACGAAGCATCTGATATTTGCCACACTGAGCTACTCTTGAGCCTTTAGTGGGGAAACTAGCACAAAAGTTCATTGGAATTGCATAGCAAAGGAAGAAAACTTGGATGCAGTCAATGTTGAGAACTAGTGAGTTCATAACTGGATGGTGTAGGATTCAGCTGAGAAACTTCCCCCTGGTAAAAGGAAGGCTACAATTGCACCCCAAAGTACCAATATGATTTGGCATGTGGTTGTGTGTGTCAAAGGCAGGTATGAGCCTAGTACTGAGCAGCATTCAATACTTGATGTCCCAATACCAGCACAGACTAACAGCTGGCTTAAGTTACTGGGTACCATTCAGCCTGGTAAGATGGCTGATGGGCCCATGCTGATTTACCTGGGATAATCACCAGTCACATCTAGGCTTTTGGAAAGTTGCCAGACTTCCACCCTTGGTGCCTTTTTAGGCTTTGCCAAACACACAAACCTTCCAACATATAAAAAACAATGGACAGGAAGCTAAAGTGTTAACTGCTCCATGCTAAAGAGTGCACTCCCTGGAAAATAACCTCTGCATACCTCTCAAACCTCTTAAAGCAAGAAATCTGAAAGTCAAAATGGGGGGACAACCCCCAAAATGGGGGCACTTTTTTAAATATTGCTCAAACATTTTAAAACGGGATAAAATTTATGCCGATGTCACTTTCTGGCTTCAACCAACTCTCTTGTTGCCAGTGACTTCCAAAACAAATGAGAACCAGACCAAAAAATGAGGCAAATATCTGGACATTCTGGGGAATCTGTACAATTGAGAGGTATGGAAGTCTGCAGTTACTGCAACCTGGTTCACAGCTGCAAAGCACTCTTTAGTGCATGGCCCTAATATTCACACCTACCTACTGACCACCCAAGGATGAACTACACCATGCCCGAACAATGTGGGTAAAATGCATTATATTGGCTACAGGTCCCCCACAAAAGCCCATAATTCAGTCATAAATTTTAACCACCAACATCCAGGCCTAAACTTTCTTGAATTTGTAAAATCAAATGCCCTGGAGCAGCTAGCCTAGACTACCACTGGAGAAACATGATCTGTTACAAATATGGGAAGACGCTAAGTGCCATCTGCTCACTGGTTGAGATTTATCATGAAGTAGTCTCACTTGAAATAAAGGTAAAACTATTCTCCCCACCTAACCCTAAACCTTATGAACTCTTACTTATTGGGATTCCAACCAGGGGTATGTCCACAATCTTGAGGGCAACTTCTAAAGTGTTGAATTAGTTGCAGATGGCATCTCTAGGATATCAGCCAGAAGATGCAGCAAATGTGCTGGTCCACAAATATTCAGCTTGCATCTTGCCTCCCCATCACCCCCAATTCTCCCAAAAGAAATGCTCTTCCAACTCCAGTTACCACTGCATACTGCTACAATGGGCCCTCCAGGACCACAGGCATCCCTTTTTCATAAAGTACAATCTACTGACCCAGTTTGACTAGTCTAGTTTTGTATGCAAGGCTATGGAAATCCTATTCTGGACCTAATGACACTGGACCTGACTTTGTCAAGGACTGGTCATGCCTACTGAATCTGGATTACAGGCCATGGATGAGGGCAAAACTATACTGGTTAAGGCAAAACTATACCACCTTGACCTGGTTAAGGCACTTGACCACTCCAGTAGGTTCTAAAACTGCATAAATCCCCATGTCATTAAGAATGGTGGTAAATTTTTATTCATGGACAGTCTTGGTTGGCTGGTGAAATCAAGAAGATGCCAGTTACTAAGTGTCTTGTGGCTCAATTTGGGAAGTCAAAATTACAACATCAATAGCACTTCCTCTCCAAGTTGTAGTCCCACAGTACTTTGCACTTTGGTCTAATGAGCCATGTGCCATTTGGTATGTATTTGACTAGTTATATGAATAGACTTAAGTCCTATCTGACTCCTACCAGCTAGTAAGGACTAACCTATGCCTGACCTACAAGGCATTAAGGGTCACCTACTCCAGGGATACTACATGGATAAATGTGCCCACTTCATTTAACATTCATGTGATAACAAATGTGATACATTACTGTGTAGATTAAAGGGCAATAAGGGGAGGGGAAGAAATCTAAATACCATTATGGAACTGAGTGCCGTATAGTAGATGGGGGAGAGCAACAAATAGATCTTTAGACATGGTAAAGCAACACAAGCAGCACTATTGGATCAGACCAAGCTTGTGTATAGTAATGTGAATGAAATCTGCACAGAAAGATGTGCAGATAAATGAATATCTGAAGACCTTAGAACAAGTTGAATGGATGGTAGGAAATGAGATGCAACAGCCAGAGAAACTGAAATAAAACTCCTAACTCGAAGACTCCAGGCCCAGATGTATTACTTTCTGGCTAAAAGTATTGATAATTTAGTCTCTAAACCCCTTGTATGTGCACCTTGAATAGACACCAGCCTTGAACCTGCAAGCTATCCCAAGTCATAACTTGCCTTCTCTAGTATAAACGCTAGAGTTTTTTTTTTTTAATCATGGCTATACACCTATGGATCAAAGTATCCTTTGTAGTCATCCTGGAGAAGGGGAAGAATCTCGAGTATGGGACGGGTAGATTACAAAAAAGCCTTTAACAGCATACCACATTAATAAAGTACCAAGATGTGCAAGATGACTACATTGATTTTAGAGCGCACTAAATGGTGAATCACTTGGTAGCCAAGCCATAAGACAAATTTATCCCAGGGGATGATTCAAGGAGGGATATGCCTGGGTGACTCACCACAGCTCTCTACCCCCCCTCCCTTAGTCATGGTTATTTGGCCACCTGTAGTTCAAGAGATGAAAGTTTAACCGTTAAGTGGTTAAAACTTGCTTGGATGATGGAATGTCACTTGTTGCTTTGCACATTTCTCAAAACTATTTGTTTTAAAGCAGGAAAGCAGCAGCACCAAGAATCCTGTTTAGGACAGGAATGTGATTTTATGTGATTTTATGAAGGAACTTTAGCAGGAGAGTGGAAATATTTTGGAATTGAAAAATGTCCAAATGTGAAACTTGGGGGGGGGGGGGGTCAAAAGCTATAAACTAATTTGCTCTTAGTTTTGAGGTGATGGTCCCAAAAAGTTGATGGCCCTAAAGTATTTGATCATTTGGACATGTCATGCTTATCTGATATGTATACCAAGATTGTCTTCTGGTATGGATGACCACAGATCCAAAAACTTCCAGGCAGGCAACTGAATGTGCCATAAGGCATAGTTGCAACTCCTGGAACTACCTCACATTTCTCAGTAGTGGCACTAAAATCTGAACCCTGTGACTACTTGCTCTAAAACCTGCTGGAAAGCACTAAGAAGCCTTAAACTGATAAGCACTCAACTCTCATTGTTAAGGGAAATTGTAGGCACTAAATGGCCTAGAATTGCAAACTACCTTGCAAAGGTAAGGGAAAACTGCCTTTACTTTACAAAACACCTAACTGGCATGTCCAATGGTCAGCTTCTGGTGATTTCTCCTGTCCACCTGATTGTCCACCTGATGAATCTGGGCATACTGGAGCAATGCAGCAACTGCCTCGTGTACATAGACAACTCTCCCTCCTACCACCCAACACTACAACTTGCAAGAGATGCACTTGCATAGCCAAAACTGGAAGCAAAGCTCTCCAGCCAAGATTGTGCTAGACAGTCTGAGACTCACCTGCACTACACCTCAAGAAATGCAGCCTTTCAAAACCCACACACAGCAACACTAAACCCACATATGCAGAGACCGTTAACATTAACCTGCCCAAGAAACAAGGGCCACTGTCTCAACCAAAAGTGACCCAGCTCACTCCAATGTGCCACTGATGTGACTAGTCAGGCACACAGATGTCCCTCACCAGGCTGAACAGGGAGAAAATTCAGCTGCCTGTTGAGTGCATGTGTTGTGTTGATCCTGGTACTAATCAATCCACAAGCACATACTACTGTCCTTGTCCATGTTGAGTGAATGACTTTATGTACCTCCCTGGACTACAAGACATGGAAGAGCTCTCTGATCATGTGGGCCAGGCAGGTATGACTCTAGCCCTGAGTAGCATCCTGCCTTTGCCCAGAATAATACAACAGTATAAGGACAAATTTTGGTGTCATTCATAGAGGATCCAGTATGTCTGCCTGGGATGATATGATCGACAAACCATGAAGCTTTGCCAGAGATGGTCTGCACCAATCACCCCTGGGATTCCAGTTAACTGGCTAAACTCTTGCCACGCCTATAGTGCCTTTTTTAGGCAAGGTTCAAAGGACAAAACCACCACTGTAAAAGATACAAGCATGCAAAATCTGAAGGCAATGCTGTCTAAACCTCAAAATGCACTCCTTGAGTCACTCCTACTGAGGCCTGGTTAACTCCCGAGAGCATCCCTGCAGTACTAGGCTACAACTTGCCACACTTTAGCCAGCAAACCAAAGGTGGAGTGTCCATATTTGAGAATATTCACACCTCCAGGCTAGGTGCCAAACACAATGCATCCTGAAGTTCTCCAGGTGCAGCTAGCACTAGGTAAGACTGCAATACAAATTGTAGCTTGCTACAGATCCCCACCATGGCCAAAAATTCTCACTACACCTTTCTAAACATACTGGAAAATATTAAGATACAACCAAACACCCTAATACTGGGTGATTTTTCACCTACCCTGCCATTAACTGGGAAAACTACTCTGGTACAAATGCCTTTTCCCAACAGTTATTGGAATTCATAAATTCCAATGCCCTGGATCAACTAATCCATTGTCCCACAAGGGGCTCCCAATATGCTAGACTTGGTAATTACCAACATGGGAGATGCTCTACACCAGTGGTCACCCCCTAATTGGTCAGGTCTGACCATAAGCTAATCACCTTTGACATCCACATCCCACCAGTAAGGAAACCTCCATACTTCTCCAAAGCCAACTTCATGTTACTCCTCAGTGAAACTTCATGAAACCCATGCAGATGGGAGCTGAAAGTTATCAACTGAATCCTACACTAAGGCACTGTATGAGCACTTGTGCATGAATCGTGCCATTCCAAATAGAACAGAGGTGTTCTCCTCAAAAAGGAAGCAAATCTGGTGGTGCCCTGCCATAAACTAAATGGAAGGAAGAATTTGATGCAGAAGAGGAAAATTCCAGGATGCAAAACACTTACCAGCTTCTGTAAGAACCTGAGATCCCTCATAAAATTCTCAAGCTAGTTACGAAAATAAAATTGCCAAAGTTTCTAAACGCAACCACAAGGTCTAAATGGCAATGCTCTGAGCTACAACAGAATGGCATTAAATATACTGATCCCAAGGATATCCCAGTATCCTGGCAGATTGATTTTTTTTTTTTTAGTGCCAACTTCACCCTCTAAGGGCTCATACCCATACCAAAAGATTGCCAAATTCCTGTAATCATGGCCACATGGGTAGAAACAGCACTCTAGCTGTGAATACAGCATCCATGGCACCAGATGACTACCTGGGCTGTGTACTACATTAACTACAAAATGAACTGGTACCTCCCATGTTTAATCATAGCCTCCCATCAGGCTTTGCAAACATGAATGGTGCAAGGGGGGGGGGATCCACCTTTGATCCTGGGAACTACCATTCCATCAGTGACTAGCCTGATCTGCAAGGGCATGGAACATATTATCCTGGAACTTGTAAACAAGACATTGGCAACCTTCAAACACTGGACCCCACCCCGTTTGGGTTAGTGAAGGTCTGATCCTGTCTCCTGAACCTGATTGACAATCTGTCTCCAGAGCTGTGGATGAGGTTAAGGTGATCCACACATCTGGACCTCGCAAAGGCCTTTGACAACATCCCAACTCTGGAATCGTAGGGATTTATGCCTAGCTTAGTAAGTTCATCTGTCACTCAATAGGTTACCAACTGGCTCACTGAATCCATACTGCAAAAGTAGCAGACTCCAGATCCAGCTCCAGACAATGGAGTACCAGAGTCCTGGGACCACTCTTGTTTTACAGGCCAACGCTGAGGACTCTGGCTGAAGTCTGCAGAGGAGTGCAAACGGCGAGCCATTAATGAATCTCCAAATGATGTGGATATTCTACAAAAGGGCCTTACAGAATGGATGCTTGGTGCCAGAGCCATGGGCTCAAGCTTATTACCAAAAAATGCAAAAACATGTACCCATGAATTACTACATGTAGACTTGGACACGGGTGGACAATAGTCTCACCTTTGATAACCACATTTCCACAACAGGCAAAGCCTAAGCCTGTGGCACACCTCATCACAAAGGGCTTTTCATCTGGAAAAAGGTCAGTCTCACTGTAATTGTACCTCACAAGACCTGCAACAGCTGGAAAGGCCACAAATACCGCACTAAAGGCTTAAAGCAGATGCCCTATGCTGACAGGCTAAAAAAAAAACTCCAGCTATACTCTGTCCATATAGACAATCTAACATACAAGGCCATGCCAAACCCTGAGCTGTTGGGACATGCTCCACCTCAGAGCCGCACACTCCAGGATCTAAACCTCCTCACTGAACAAAACATGCTGGAGGGATAAGTTCCTGACCCAGAGACTCTGCATACTCTGGAATAGACTGCCCATGCATGTCAAGCAGAGCGTCTCCTTGGCCCTCTTCAATTAGCCTTTACTATTGGATGGAAGATGGGGAAATTCCACGGGGATCATGTCAGTCATGACAGTTGCCCTGCTAGATAGGGGTCCAGGGAAGTAAATATTGTGGGAAGAAATATCCAGGGAATTGTTATGGCTAGGCTTGTATAGGCCCTAGGGCCAATAGCCTAGTACCACCCTATGGTCAGTATCTGACACTGGAATGCTTAAGAAGTAAATATGAACCAAAAGATGAAAGTTTTAACATTAGCAGCCCAGGATAGTGGGCTAGAAGTCAATTTAACATTAAATGGAACCAGAACAGTATTGCAATTTGTTGCTGCATGTCTTGTACTAATGGCACAAGCTCTGTGGCAAGACCGTCGTAGAGATTGTGCAAATATTGCAATATTAAAGCACTGGAAAATGAATGGGAAAAGCATAGGAGAATGAAGTTTATCCAATGGGATTACCCATTATCAAAAATTAGTGACATATCTGTCCATGAAAATGCAAAAGTAGCCTTGATTGGGAATTGCTATTGCTGCACTTGTAATTGTGTCTTTCATACAGACTGCAAATACCAGGATTTGCAGACCGGAAAGAGTAATGTTGACGTAGCCATACAGTTCAATAACAGCAATGGGTCTCAATAAAATCTGTCTAGGATATGCTACAATACACAGCTTCATAAGAGCCAGTGAGCACTGAAATCCAATGTGTGCTTTAAATAGAGCCAATTCAGTATGTGTATTTTCATTTTTTACTTTATTTGTAGTGTTTAGATAAACTGATTATAGTCTGGAGACTGACTTATTTTAAGCAAACTGTAGCTCCACAATTACCAGGGTGGGACACTGGCTTTACTGACTTGGTATGTGCACTTGGAATTATCCATAAGGGACATCAGTCTTCTAGCCAAAACCTGTCCGATTTAAGCAAAGTAGCATTCCAGTGGGCAGTTGTCCAAATTATTGAAGGCTTGGAGCATATTGGGGGAAGAATAATGACATGACTATTTGAACCAATTTATAATGCAGGACAGATGCCAGATTTGTTTTGGGTAATGGCCCACTAATCAGTCAAGACATTCAAATGAACAGTTAATATCTGAGCTGTGGTATGAAGTAGCATTCAATAAGAATTATGTGGCAAAACTTTTAGCCACTCAAAGAAGGATATTATCATTGCCATGTAATGATGACCATCGCAGTGTTCTGAAGAGACCACTTAATGGACTTTCTAGCCACCCACCCATTAGTCCCACCCATTAGCTTTATAATTGTACCTACAAGCAATATACCCCAGCCTGTAATGACCATTGTTCTTCCCCCCCACCCCATTTTCCAGATTGTCATCAGTACAGATATAGCAACAAAATATAACAACCCCTGCTTTTGGACCAGAATGTAAAATATATTAGTCTTGTATAGTGACCTGTTAACTTAATTACCTAACCTGATATCAAACTACAGCCGTTTTGCCAACTGTTCCTATTGATGGAAAGCATCATACCATAAGACTACATAGCCAAAACCACATGCTGCAAATATGAGTGCCAAGAGGAAAATTGGAAGTTTTGAATATAATGGCAAATTCTTAAACTGTTCTCCAAAATTATTAGTTGCAATGAGCCATTAAATGCATAGCTGAATGTACACTAGCCTGAAAATCCATATATTCATAAGTTTTTACTAGGCTGATGACCACAAACCATTTTAAGCCTAGCCATGCATACTAAATCTCCAGATTTCCTGTAAGCATGGGCTTGAGATGGAACTGTGCCAAAACGGGGATGAATTTCCAGGTCCCCTTCAAATTGTACAAATTGCACTTAATTGGGTTAGGGAGGCCCAATTTTCTCATGGATTGGGGAGCCTATTCCATAAACTGGGTAGTCTTTCTCCAGCAGGTCCTATTTATATCCCAGGCAAGTCTTTAGAACCAGTAATTCTGGTGCAGTTTGGATATGCAAGAGATCCATCAGGGTGGGGTCTGACCAGTGGGAGTGTATCCTAGGTTGTTCTTGCCACAATACTTGGTACATAGGACAAACAAAAAGAATGGTCGTGTTTGAATCTTAGAACATTTAAGACATTATGAATAAATGAATTTAGTCCTGTGGCCAAGCACTTTTTGGAAAAACATAAAGGTGACCCAAGCAGTTTAAAATTTTGTGTTTTGGGTAAACCCTTTAATTGTGAAAATGGGGGATTATTTGCTCAAAAATTACTTTAATTGGAGACTAGAATGATTTTGAAATTTAATACACTGAAACCACATGGATTATAAATTTAGAATTAAGTATTTAAACAATAATAACTTTCTTTACAGATAAATGTCATTAAGAGATTATAATTTTGTTTAAAAGGTTGAATTTCATGAAATTATAGATTATCAAATATATGTTATAAATTTTTATATATGTTATACAATTTATGTATTTTGATATGTAGTAAGGGAATTGATATAAAATTTATACAGAGTATTTAATTATTAGTACTTTGTTTTAGAAATAGCATGAATTATTTAGAAGCAATTTATTCTTTCATACATTTGTTAAACATGTGGAACTTTATAGTTCAAGAATATTTAACTTGAAGGCATTTTGACTTTAATTGTATTTTTAATTTTAATTCTGATATACAAGAAAAGAAATACTGCAAGAGCACTTTAAAATATGATTATTAAATGATATAATGAGTTAATTGAATTATTAGTGCTGATTAACTTTTTTCTGTATAAATAATAGTTAACTGCACATTGTATCTGTGATCCTTTGAATGCGAAAGGCCGAGGTACCGGATAGCAATAAACTCTTTACTGGCATGGTGTTGGTTGAATTTGTGTTTTCCTGGGGTCTGACCATGCCCTGTATGCCAGGCATATCTCCTCTCTCAAGCCTTAAGGCAGTCTACATAGAACATTTTAGTGCCCTGCACTCTAACCTCTGTGGGCATTGCAGTTGTTGGATATGCCTGGTTAGGTACATAAAAGGGGGAATTGTACTCTGATGGGTCTGAATGCCAAATATAGTAAGTTTCAAGTCAGACTACTGGGTCAGCCCTTTGGGGAGGGGGGTGTTGTCAACATAGCTCCCAGGGTGGATGACTTCCCAAAGATGCTATTATGCATTTCTTAGCATTTAGTTTGTCTATGGCTCCGACACCAGTTTCAGTCCATCCTGGATAACATTTGTGTTGTGGAATTCTAACTGTTTGTTGTTGAAATTTACAGATTGCAATAGACCATAGGGCAGTTCTTGCCAATTATAAAAACTGCCCCATACTCATCCAGGCCTGCATCCCCTCTTACTTTCTTTAATTCATTAAAATCCTTCAAATATACCTAGACACCACTAATCAAACTTGTTTGTGGCCCAAATCTAATTCCACCTTGGAACTAATCCTAGGAATCTGTATAACTGGACTAACTTTTAACCAACTTTCATTACTCTATTTCTAAAATAACTTTTTTAGCCTCTCTCATCAGAATATATATGAATAGATTGCCATCAAGTGAATATCCAATGCTTACTTTAAATGTATCAATTTATGTTTTAATGTAAATGGAGCTTTTCTCCCTGGACCTCCACTGACCATGTTTCTGACCTAGTGGACTTTCCTGTCAAATTCAGAGAGCCACCAGAAAGGCATGGTCCAAGGACTGATCCTTGAAGGACTCCACTTCCCATAATGTGAAGTAACCTAAAGATACTTGGTGTTGGCAACAATCTCCTTTTTCTTTCAAATAAAGATGTTGAGGTGAATGACCAAGTCCTCAAGAGGAGGAAAAATGTATGACTTGGATTTTGCTGCTTAGGAGAATCTTGGATATCTGGCAGAGGTCCACTCTCTAACCTAACATTTCTGAAGCCATTGAGTTGGAGTCTCTAATTTTCCTAGTGAATTCCTCAAGTTGGCCTATGAGAAGGCTACAGATGTAGCAATGAATCTGCATTGAGGGAGGCTAACACTCCTCTGATCTTAGACTGTCCAATGTTTGGAATTGGTGAGATACCATATGCTTTCTGAACTGTACATATTGGTCCTAAAGTGTTCTTGGATTTCTAATTCAGGTCCTTTTGATTCAGCCTTTACTGACCACTGTCATTTCTGTACCATGTGGGGTTTAATCTGTAGCTAGCCATAGTATTAAAAAATCCTGCAGCTCATGCTGCACCAGAGTACTGTTGAAAAAATGTACAGTGACTATTTCAGCAATTAAAATAGAGCTAAAGTGTTAACTAACATTTTAATCCTAAGATCAATGCCAGTAGTTTAGTCCCCATTTGAAAATAAGTTTGGATACATAGGTGCATTAAACTGGAATTCAACCCCAGGAAATGTGCAGGGATGGTGAACCTAGATAGCATGGTGTTGAGAGGGCAGGTATGGCACTCCTGTGTAGACTCTTTGCTCTGGACAGCCTCCACTATCTGCAGCATTTACAGGGCAAATAGGAGACAGCCAGTCAACCTGAAAACACATACCAGTCCTGCATAAAGGCACTCCAGCCAAGAAATGAGCCAGAAACACTCTTGTTATTTAAAGACTAGTACTAGTATTTTGACTGCAAAGTGCAAGAATGTTCACTTTGCCAAATGGGAATTTGCACATTTCTATGATGTGGGTGTGAAGGTTCTAGGTCCCTTAATGTTTCCTTTTTGTATTTAGAAAAGTGAGAATGCTGAAAAAGACGGAGCTGCAAAATCCAAATCAAAAGGTGGAAACAAGGCTGTAGATGCAAAAGCTGTTGCAGAGGATGAACAGACACCTGCTGACCCAAAGCCGAAGCGAGGAAGAGCAAAGGTACTATTTTATGCAGAGAATTCTGAACTTGGCTATGTTGCAGTATATTCTGAGGCTCAGTCCATTTCTGAATAACACATTAGCTTGCTAAAGTAAATTCTAACTCTGAGCAAGAAATGTGGCAACCCCAAAGTTGCTACAATAACCAGTTTCATTTAATGTCCTTTCAGAAGGATATACAGTCTGAAACTCTGCAATATTTGCTGTTTTTTCAGTGATTTGCCAGAAGGAACTGATCCACCATTGGTATAATTTGTGGAAAATGAGCTCATTTAGTATGAATGGATTTCTACTGTACAGTTGTGTAGTGAATTTCACTAAACTATAGCTGATGGTGGATGCCTGTTTCCTATACATAGCCTAGTACCTATCTGCCAGAGGGCATTTATAATCCTAGCCAGTGTCTGCTTTGACCACCCAGGGTCAATGAAGTGATCCCAGGGGTGTATTTAACACTCAAGAGAAGCCTTGAAGAGTAGATGGGTAACTAGTCAGGGGCTCTGCCTAATGTAGTTAGGAATTTGCTTTTCAAAGCATGGGGAGTCTTGACGGAACATGCTGGAGGGATAGATTCCTATTATTGTGGCGAGGTTTAGCTCCCTAGAGTGCGTAGCTCGCAGTGATTTTGAGCATGTCCATCAATTCTGAGTTGGGCATGACTTAAGTCAGGCAGAGATCACCTCTGAGTAAGCGATATGCCACTGAGTACAGCTGGAGTTTGTCTGGTTGCATAGGACATATGTTTGAGGCCAGTAATCCTCTTGAGGTGCATCCAAATGGGGCATTGTACTCTGGGTCTGAGTGACAAGTAGAGGGAACTAAAACTTTTTTATTTCTAGATGCAAACACCTTGGTAATTACATAGGAAATCCTTCTGTGGCCCAACTACTTTGGCAATATGATTTGTCAAAGGAATCTACCTGGGTCCCCAGATCTTAAGGGGGCTGCCACCTATGTGGTAACTTGTGGAGTTTTTACCCAAATGGGATGACTATGCATTTTTTTGGCATTTAGCTTGAGGTCATGACTGATGCCAGGTGTCCTTTTGAAGGATGTCTGTCAGCTGGAGAGTCCATTATGGCTCCCAGTTTGCAGTAATCAGCGAACTTTATTTAGCCATAGTCCTGTTTTGCCTGTACTTCTGAGAAATATATACTGAACAGTAGGGGTCCCAGAATCGAGCCTTGCGGGACACCACTTGTGACTGGTTTAGTCTGACCTGGAGCCTGCTATTCTTACCGTGCGAGTTCTGTCTAGAAGCCAGTTGGCAACCCATCTTGTGATGTAGGGGTTTATGTTCAGGCTGGTGAGTTTTTCTAGAATACCAGAGTGAGGAATGGTGTCTTAATGCCTTGGCAAGATCAAGGTAGGCTGTGAACAACCTTTCCCTCATCTATGGCCTTGGTGACTGTCTCTCAGTCAACCAGGTTTAGTAGGCATGATCTGCCCTTAAAGCCGAACTAGGTTGGGTCAAGTGTTTAGAGGTTCCCAATGTCTTAGTAAGGAGTTCCATGATGATGCACTCCATAGCCTTGCAGACCAGGCTAGTCAGGCTTGTGGAGTGAGTTACAAGGGTCAGTTGTGGCCCCTCCTTTGTGGAGCAGAATAACCATTGCTGTTTCACCTGTGCTTATGTGATTTCTGGGACACTTTCTGGTATTGTTGGCCCTTTTTGAAGGTGAGAGGGAGGTGAGGTTTGCACTAAATATCTGCCAGGATGTTGGCAATATCAGTAGGTTCAGTATATTTTGTGGTATTTTGCATTTGCACTAGCTCGGAGCATATCTGCAAGTTTCCACTGATATTCTTGACAGCTAAAGAAGGCTTTGTGGTTATCTTTCGAATCCTTGGAGATGTTGGCCTTGGCTGTTCTTTCAAAGTTAGCTTTGGATGATTTTTGAGGGACCATTTCTTACTGATTGGGATGTCTTTTTTTTTTTTTCTTGGGATATGCTTTTTTCTGAACTATTTCCTCAAATCTTTTTATGGCAGGGTTCCATCAGACTTGTTTCCTTCTCATAGGGGAGTGAGTCTTGGTTTTGCTAGGGCTGGCACAATCCATGAATCCTTGTAGGTGCTCGGAGTGCAATTGTAAAGGTTTCTGCATCTTGGGCAGTGTTTAGCATGGGGGCTGTGAAACTTACCACCTCTGCCTTAAATAAGGTGGTTTGCTTTAGGAGTTTCACTGGTTTCCTTGGCTGGGGGTGGTGGGGTGTAGACATCAGGGTGACTGGTCTGATCTAATCTGTGACCTCTATTAGATATGGAACATCTGTCTACCATGTTGGTGATGACCAGGTCCAATATGTTGCGGCCTCTGGTAGGGGGGTTTACCAGCTGATCCAGGGCATTTAAGTTGATAAATTGCATTTACTGTGGTGTGTCTGTGTGTGTGTGGTGTGTCTGTGTGTGTGTGGTGTGTCTGTGTGTGTGTGGTGTGTCTGTGTGTGTGTGGTGTGTCTGTGTGTGTGTGTGTGTGTCTGTGTGTGTGTGTGTGTCTGTGTGTGTGTGTGTGTCTGTGTGTGTGTGTGTGTCTGTGTGTGTGTGTGTGTGTCTGTGTGTGTGTGTGTGTGTCTGTGTGTGTGTGGTGTGTCTGTGTGTGTGTGGTTTAGTAGATGCTGGTCAGGGATTGGTGCTTGAAAGCAAAGTAAGCTTTAACAGGAAATCAAATGTTAGTTGTGACAAGGAAGTGAGATCCCTTTTATAGCCGTAATCTGAAATGGGTCAGTCTGCTCATCCACTTGCTTTATATCCACAAAGTGGATTTGAGTTGTCAGCACCATGACTAAGTGATCAGTGTTTCATTTCATCGTAACATCAGTGGGCTGCATAGGTGGAGTGCATGTCCAAAATCAAGATTGCAGTTATCAATTACCTGGCATCACAGGTGTCTGCCTTTCTTTGTGGTAGGGGTGAAGCATGTTGAATGTGTAGGCAGGTAGGGGTGAAGCATGTTGAATGTGGAGGCAGCATCTCATTATGGAAAAGTAGGTAGAAACTTGCTATCCTTTTACTGAAATGTTAAAAGGAATCTCAAAGGTAGGGTACCCTCTGGATAAGCATATAACTTCTGGATTTATTTGGATATTTGTGGGCTATTTCAGCTTTTGCATGTCAAATGTGCAATTTGCATTCTTTCAGAAGTAGAACGTTTACAACGTGGTGTGGTTACAATGACATGCTTTCCAGTCACTAGAGCTGAGTTCAGAGGTGTACTGCTTTAGAAGCAATGAAATTAGAACTGCAGGTGTTGCAGAACTATTACCAGAACAGTCATTGCCTCTAGGCACCACTGATGGTCTTGGACATTTGGGTGCATTGACTTTGAATCATATTGAAACCAATTTGTAATCCTGTATAATGTGAATTGCAACCAAAACTAGTCATCTAGTATATGTTCTGAACTATTCCCATACTTGCTGTCTATTTTATAAAGGGTTATTGTCTTCAGCTGACTTCTGTTTAGTCCAGTCCACCTGGCTTATGGGACCATATCCCAGTCTGCTCTCTGAATGGGACACTAGAGAGGCTATTTGGAGATGTAGGGTTTAAATGCAAAGGGCAAAAAGCTTTAGCACATATCCAGTAGTTAATGGGTTCATTTATATTGAAAAACATGGTGTGCCAGACAGAACATTGGCAGTAATGCAGCCAAGATGTGAAGTAATTGTACTGGGTGCTTCTATAAAGTGTTAAACGGAGATGGCATTTTCTCAAACATTACCTTGGTGCTTGCAAATGTTGTACATGGAATTTTGCCTCTTCTTTCCATAGCCTAAATATGTACCATGGGAAAGGAGTTAGTGGGCCAACTGTTGGGAATATCCAAACACCCTTACAGTCCCCTTGTTCATAGCATCTGTCCATAACTCCTTAATAGCATCATAGCCTAGTAGTCATTTGAGCCTAAAATGAGCTTTACTAGGGCTGGTGAGGATACCCTCAACAGAGCTGCTCTGCTTTCTGGTATCTTTCTGGACCAAAACATTTCTAGCTCACCATCCAAGTAACTGCAGACTTGCAACACTTTGGTGCAGCAAAAATTGCCTTGCCTTAAATATAATCTTGTGCGGACTCCCAAGTTGTAGACCTAGAGTCATTGTGCCAGTTAAGTTGTGACTACAGATCATAAGGTATTCATTTCTTGGTATGGTTGACCCTAATTTCATGTTCCTAGCAATTTGGTAGAAGGTTCAAATACAGATAATTCCAAACTAAATTTGTAGGTAGGCAGACTCAGGAATTCTATAGCCTGAAGAGAAGGCTGTTGGCTTTTGGTGGGGTTAATATGGCATAGATGTCTTTGGAAGGGCATTTGTATAATGGTGGAAATTTGGCCTAGAGGGTTAATTTTGTTGGCTAAGAGTACTCTTCTAATTGCAGAGAGTTTGTTCAAAACTATTGGACCAAACTAGTGTTGAAGGATGCCCCTCTCTCATGGAGGCTTTAAATTTTGGGGCTAGAGGGTTGATGCATAATCAAGATCATCTAAATGCATAGCTGTACTGTTCATGCTATTATGAGGTAGAGTTACCAAGCTAGATTATTTTTAAGCTATACACTGAGGAAAGTAGCCCAGTGCTGGCCAGACCAATCATGAAATTAAGTAATTCTATAAAGAGCTTGTCTCCCTGAGTTTGTAGAGACTTTGTGGCAGTGTTGAGTACCATCTTGGTGACTTTTTGTAGTTTCATCTTCCTCCAAGTGGAATGACTGGATGAGGCATGCTAGAACTAACTTATTCTATAGTAACTTCAATGTACAAAAACTTCAAAGTGCTGCTGAAGTATCCATTTGTCAGACTTGCTTGACTCAATCTGGTGATTGATGCAGGGTTCTGTTTCATATGCCCTCAGGATGCCAGTTTCAAGTTAGAAAACTTAGTGTGGGGAGAACCTGGCTCCCAGACTGGTTGTCATTCACAATGTGAATCTTATCGGACTTCCTGGGCCACACCAAAGTAGTACCACACTGCCTGACATAATAGCATTATTTGCACTGTTCAACTGCACTAAATTACAACTGCACTAAATTACTGATACCATTTTAAGAATCCTGTAAGGATTGGCATAATGTATGATGGGTCACATGATTGTCCTGTTGTAGCTGTATGGTGAAGAAATGCTTAATGGAACAGAAGCCAGACACCCACCAGTATGTCTCGGAGGCTGAAGTAGATTTGTAGCTGTATGGTGAAGAAATGCTTAATAGAACAGAAGCCAGACACCCACCAGTATGTCTCGGAGGCTGAAGTAGATGCAGTGCTGACAGATGCCACCAGTGAATGAATCCATTAGACTTAACTGACTCTTAGTTGATGAGGGCAAAAGTGACTCTCTTTGGGCTACCAAGTCTAACTTTTCATGCTTTTGCACCAGGAAACTGATTGCAATGCATCAGTCGAATTTTTGATAACTCAATTAAGTTGCAGAGGCTGAAACCAGCCAGTACATGTGAAACAGCTGTGGAGATGGCATGATGCTCTTCTCCTTGCACTCGGCAGAAATTTAGCTGATAATGCTGCAAATGAGAAGGGCTTGCTGCAAAGACAGGTGTAGGGTAAACTATAGAGTGCTTGGCCTGTTGCCTTCAAAGTACCCTTTACACCTTTTACTTGTCAGAACTAGTTCTATTTCAGAACCAGTTTGTGGGGAAAGCTACTTTAAGGATTACATTGCAAGGAGTGTCAAAGATAACCAAGCTAGGAAAAGGCTACTTTAAATTGTTTGGCCTGTAAAATGTTCACTTGCAGTGGAATTCTGTATAGCTTGGGTCAAGTTGCATTAATCGTTGCTACTCTATTGTAGAGAACTATTGTATTTCTGCTTAATATCCAAGCAAAGCTTTTGCCAGACCCTCGCAACTTGTAATTGATGCTTCATAACTGCAGTGCATTTCAACAAAGTAAGTTGGATTGGAGGAATGAACTGGGTCCGCCTAGCCTTGCATGGTAAAATACTAGCTCCAGACTAATTGTATAATGCAAAACACTTGTGCATTACAGATAATTAAATGTCCCTTGCAAGACTGCTCTCCGAGATGCTGATGGGGCCTTGCTTTTAACATCTTGTGCAATCTTTTTCTCTGGACAGAACCCATAGACAAATGTGCTATCTGCTACTGAAACTAATTAGATCTGACAAATCAATATGCTCTTATGTTTTCATCCAAAGATCTACAAAATGGAAAGTTCTTTTTTGAACATGGCAAATGAGAGAATCTCATGTGTGCACATGCAATTCCTAACCAAGCTTTCTGACCTTGTCATACGGTCATTACTGAGGTGATTCCCCAACCCAAAAAGTATAGGGAAAAAGGTGGTGTAGATAGGTATGAGGCTAGCTAACTGCCTCTGTGGGCCATTTTTAAGCCTAGCCATATCATCAAAGGTGAGAAACCCTATACCTCATGTCTGCAAGGTAAACACCTTAACCATTATGCCAATCCCTCTCACCCCACAGGACTTTGGGAGTAGTAGGTTTGAGTGAGTTATGCTGTAGCTGTGTAGTTACAACAGAAAACTGGTGTGCCTGGGGATTTTTATACTTGTGTATTCCGATAAATTGACTAGTGAAAGAAATTGTAGTGAAATAAAGAAATATTGTCATCAATGTTAAGCTGCCTTGGGTGGAATAACTTTTTTTCAATTCTTTAAGAAATTGAACAGTGAACAAGAAGCTGTTGCTACAGAAGTCGATGATGCTTCAAAAGAGAATGTGCCCACTGAAGATGTTGGTGCCTCTGAAACTGATAAGGAAAATGCAACAACTGAAGTGAAGAAAAGGGGAAGAAAGAAGAAAGTTTAAACTGGAATAATTATTCTAGAGACTGAATTCTGCTATTCCTGAATGGTGGCTTACATTTCCTATGCTCTTGCTACATTTTGTATGTGAAGTCTGTTTAAATGGATTTTTTTTGTGTCTTTCCATTTTTGGAAGCCTTTTTATACATGAAATAAAAGTATACTGACTTGCATCAAACAATACTCCCACATTCTGTAATCAAGGGACTTTCTGACTACTGTGGTCTTAAGTAGAAAGTGCCATGACAATTTATCTCCAGTGACCAACTAGGGCACTGTCTTCCCTTGCATCTGAATAGGTGTATGATGTAGCTAGACTTAAAGCCTTTAACTGTATTTTATTTCTTGTGCCTTGGTTTTAAATGGAAGGAGCCTATTGATTCAAGACTCTTGACATTACATGGCTGCTTTCCGGTGGTGTAACCCATTGAGTTGATCCCTTTGATATGCTTATTCAAGGTAAGAAGGCTTGGCTGAATTGAGTCCAGCATGGCCAATTCAATTGTCAGTAAAAATCATAAGGGTCAGACTAGTGACTGTAGGGTAAAAAAAAACCCCAGCAGGCCAAATTTCTTAAATTTTCTTTAAATGTTTGCTCAGTGGTATGTCCAATACAGGCATTCGTAACATGTTTACTGCTTACTAATGTTCTTTGCTCTGAAGTAAATGCATGTGAGACCTGTCAGGCTTACAAAACTAAGGGAGACTTGAGTTTTTAATTGGCCAGGGAACTTAGTGCCATTAAACTGAAGGTCCTAAGGAGAGCACGGAGTACTGTGTTCCGTTGTACAGCACTGCAGTGTCGTGCCAGTGAACTTTTTTCAAAAGTGAGGGCATAGCTTCAGCCACTCTTCCATTCAGGGTCTGGCAAACCGCCTGTGCTTAATTAAAGTTGAATCGAATATATCCAAGATGGATGGAAAGTATATTTTCATTTTACTTTCAGTTGTCCCTGCTTCATGCTGGTATGGACACAACTGTACCATTAACATTCTAAATGGGGTAGCTCTATTGCTGCATTGTAACAAATTAAACTGGTATGCCTATGCTTATGGAAACCATTGTTGGCTTCATTTGTAGCGTCTGAATTTACACTCCCGGTGTAGCCTACATAGAATGTGTGCAATCAAATAATTTGTAGAGTAAGAATTTTAAATGTCATTGCTGTTTCTCCCCCCCTTCTTGCTCCTCTGTTTCTCCCCCCCCCTTCTTGCTCCTCTGTTTCTCCCCCCCCTTCTTGCTCCTCTGTTTCTCCCCCTTCTTGCTCCTCTGTTTCTCCCCTTCTTGCTCCTCTGTTTCTCCCCCTTCTTGCTCCTCTGTTTCTCCCCCCCCTTCTTGCTCCTCTGTTTCTCCCCCCCTTCTTGCTCCTCTGTTTCTCCCCCCCTTCTTGCTCCTCTGTTTCTCCCCCTTCTTGATCCTCTGTTTCTCCCCCCTTCTTGATCCTCTGTTTCTCCCCCTTCTTGATCCTCTGTTTCTCCCCCCTTCTTGATCCTCTGTTTCTCCCCCCTTCTTGATCCTCTGTTTCTCCCCTTCTTGATCCTCTGTTTCTCCTCCCCCTTGTATGATAAGCTCCAACGTAGTTTAAGACTTTCTCCTTGGGCCTCTGCTGAAACCCAGTCAACAAATGTAAAATAAAATTGCATACAAAACCATGCACTAAAGTAGAAAAGCTGGCAATGTATGCATTCTTACCTAGATACGGACATACCCACACAGTGAAGCTGCAAATAACATGTACAAGCTAGAGAAGCAGATCATGCCAAACCTATAAAAAAAAATCATGTTTTCCAGGAACATGTCAAGAAGTACAGCTTAAAGCATAAAGACAAACACATGCATAGCTTTGAAAGTACTAGCAGAAACCAGCATCTGTCCTTGTGTTCTAGAATTTGTAAATGTGGTCTCTATTCTAAAATTGAAAATGGAGCAAAGGTTTGAGAACAAATAAAGGGTGGTGCCTAAGACAGTGAAGTAAAAAATGGACTAACCTAAATCTGTCCTTTGGTAGTAAGGATGCAAATATTCCTTATTAATGCAAGTCTGAACATGTGTTAATGGCTAGAAAATGTGGCTTTAGACTTGTACCTCTGGCTGGAGAATGTTACTTTTATACTGATCAGACTTCTCTAAGCAGGGATGGTGCAAGCTGAGCTAAACAGGAAGCTTGCATGACCTCTTGCTGAGTACAGCAGCTACATGCTGCCATTGCATCAGCTCTGCTAGGAATGAGCCCTGACCCACCTCCAGTGTTCATGGGAGAAACAAATTGTGGTAGTACCTGTCTGTCTTAAGGGAGGTATGATAGTGTGGTCCTAAACACTATGATAGTGTGGTCCTAAACACTTGCCTTTGAGTGCAGGAGAGCAGAAGTAATGGGCAAGGCCTGAAGTTTTGAATGCATGCACATGTTTCTCCTTTGGCAATGTATCATGGTATTCCCATATGCAGATGTCAGCCTAGCACATTATTGAAGAAAAGGTCAAACTTCCTGAAACTGCTACCCTCTGTATAACATTGCTGTTCAACAGACTTTGAGCTTGCACTGGAGTTGTGACCTGCCCACACAAACTTGTCCCAATGTTGCTAAAGCAGAAGTCCTGAGCTACTAGACAGTGGATGAAAATTTTAATTTGAAAGGATCTAATGAAGCTGAATAGGGTAGAACCAAGTACTGTTCAGTTCCCCGAATCTTATCTTCCCTTGTGAATGACAAAAGACAAATTGCTGTCTACAAATATACCAATCAACCGATCGCAAGAAATCTAATGGGGATGGGGACAAAGGCCCAAAAGTTGCAAGAATAACGGGTCTTTCATTGGCAAGCCTGTTCTGATAGGAAGGATGAATCTGAAATGTTTACTTCAGTCCAACATTTGCCAGCAAAGTGCTTATTTTTGGTTTGTATTAAAAAAAAAAAAAACAGTCGAGCCACGACTACAACCCAGGAAAAAAGTGGCTTGGTTGACTGAGGATGGGTATGCTAGTCCCAGGGTGAGTTACCCCATCTTCCCAAGAGGGCATAGTGCATTTCACTGTAACCAAGTGACTAGTATGGGAGGGGTGAGTAGGTAGGGCATATAATGCAAAAGGAGAGGGTAGGGCATATAATAGAGAAATGTATGAGCCTCCATGATTCCCTAGGCATCCACAATGAGCCTCAGCAATGCCAGTTAAAATACAGGTGCTGTAGGAGGCTAGTGGGGCTAGAAATCAAACTAGTCCTCTTATAGGATTGTAGTGTTGTACCTCCCTAGGCAACATTTTGAAGCTATCTTTATGAATTCTAATTTACTACTCCACCCAGCTCTTGTCTTGCGAGAGCCTGTTAAACTTTGCGTTCATTCCTTCCTCTTTCATATCCACTACAGTCATCCTTGTCTAGCATTCTGTTAGCATAAAATGCTAAAGATTCCTACTGCATTCAACTCACACAAATGGGTATTTTCAACTGTTTGCAGTCTGCCTTGTCCACTTGCTATCCTAATGGCACTGTTTAGCTTAGCACTCCTTACAGTGCCTTGTTTTCTGTACAACAAATCCTTTAGTGGGAGAGTAAGAAGGTTGAGGTAATGCATCAGGGAACTTGTACAAATGGCCCCTGTGTTTCAGGCCATTCTCCATTTCCTGCTCCTCTATGGCTCATCGTGGTAACATGCAGGTTTTTTAGCTTCTTGAATAACATGCATGTGTACGTAACTTTTGTTACCAAGTATGACTATCAAAAATCCTCAAGTTAAAGTTCAGATGAGTTCCAGAGATGCAAAATGTGCAAAAAATATGCTATCAAATTGCTAGGAATTTAAATGGGTTAGAGTTGCATTGCTTTAACATCCTCCATTTCTCATTGCTTGCAATGTGATGGAAATTGATATTTTTGCAGAGCTGTAGTATGCAAGTACTATCACCTATTCTCCTGCCTAAACGTTATTCCCACTTAATACTAGTGATCCTATAATTGGATGCATTATCTTATTTCTTGGTTAAATCAAATTGCATTTCCTCTGCCTTGAGACTAGTGTAGAAGTCCACAAATTTGAGAAGGGAAGTTGCAACTTGAATAATTATGCATCCTAGTTGGTAAACACTTAAATAGGATGCCATTATGCATCAACTTCTATTAACAGAATGGCATGTATGAAGGATTAAATATTGCATGTACATAGTCAGTAATGTTGCATCTAGCACCAGGTAAGTGGAAGGAATTGATGCAAGGGGGGGGGGGATTCTGCAGTGTTTGTTATCCCCTCTGGGGATTCGTAAGTTTCTGAGCTCCAATGAAAGATGGTTACGTGAGCTATTCTGCCAAAGCTTTTTCACCTAGAACCACTGTCTAGTGGTAGTGATTTCCTATACGAGTGTGCAGGGAAGGTATTGAGTAGCAATAGAGTACTAATTCAAATATACATGAGAATGTAGCTAGTTAGCATTTTGTAGTGTTGAGATATTGGGCAGGAGTCACGAAGGCTTGCACAGAGTCTGTGTAAGACTCCATGCAGCCCTTGTGATCCAGGAACAGCCTGAAATCCTGTGTAAGACCAGCTAACGTCTCTTACACGGACTGGGCGTGGATATGCTACTCACTCACTTGCAGCTGAAAGGCATGCAAATGAGGTAGATTAGCAATCCACAAAGCTCAAACCAGCCCGTGTAAGTCGTGTTAGCTGCAGAAATGTACTCTGATAACTGAGTACATTTCTGCAAATAACACAATGGAGCCATGGCTCCAAATAAAGGGTGCATATGTCTCAGGCAGCATGCCAATGGCCAAAAATGTGGGCATTGGCAAGGTACCCCGATGCAAAATTTTTTTCGGCGATCGCCAATGTTTCAACGCAGCGCAGCCCCCCGCAAATGGGCTGCGCTATATAAAACAAAATGCAATACATGGATTTACAATGCAGGGACCAGCAGACCAAAAACAACATGGCCACCGTTTAGAGGATGCTAAGGGGGGAAGCTGTGTAACTAAGCATTGGTAGGCAATCTTATGTAAATGAGTGTTAGAATACTGAATCCCACTGTCAAATAGCAAATGAGCACATTCAGAGTAGTGTAAGAGTTGCATAAAGGGGAGGAACAGAGTAGGAGATAGGTGACATCACAGGGGGAATGGCAGAATACAGTTCATTGGAGGACAGTGTTGCGTGACAGATGTCAGACATCATGGAAAGAGGAGTGCCACAAGATAAGCATGGGGAAAGTAAAGAAATGGAAGGTGTACACTGTAGCCAACACCAAAGTTTCTTGCTGGGCGTGCATGCGCACGTGTGCCCACCAGGAGGCAGGAGTGGGCAGTGTGCACACGTCCTGTTGGCAGACTTGTAAGACTGTTTGCACTGGTGTGCATGCATTTTAACCCGAATAAGTAGATTCTGAACTGTGTAAGCATGTGTGCATGCTTGTAAGCCACTGAGCGTGTTTCCGCTGGTATGCGCATTGCTCCCCCTGAGGAAACCAAGAAAAAGGAAGCAACAGAAATAGTAGGAAGCTAGCAGGGAACACTGCTGGAGCTAACAGGTGAAAACAATTAGAAGCAGGCAATTACACAGGCAGAATACTAGCCCAGCACTTAAAACTTTGCAAACAGCAGTGCAGGATGTTTCTCAGACACTGCACAGGAGTAAGCTATTAGAAGTGAAAACTGAAAAAGCTTCGCTCGGAGCAGAAATGCTAGGGGCTGCCATAGCTGTCATAAGGAGACATAGGCGACTTGCTGAGGATGGTGACAATGCAAATGCTGCCAGACAATTCACAGTGAGGAGATGAGGAGTGTACAGGCGCAGGGTCACCTACCAGGGGTTACATGAGCTGGAGATAGTAGAGTGCTATAGAGTGGACAGAGACCTCCTGCAGCAAATTGTTGAGCTGTGTAGGCCATGCCTCACACACAACGAACAGAGGGGAACCCATCCCAGTGGAAACCAAGGTATGTGTTTGCCTAAGAATACTAGCAATGGGTACCTTCCAGAGACCAACTGGTGATATGATGGGGATATCACAGGCATCAGCCTCCAGGGTAATGCACCAGTTCTTGGATGCCATGTCAGGATGCCATGTCAGCACGTCTGTGATCATGTATATTTCCCCAATGCCCATGAGGTATTGGCCAGCAATATGCGTCTCTTCCAGCAAATAGCAGAATACCCGGAGGTAGTGGGTGCAATAGACTGCACGCACATATGCATCAAAGCACCAGCCGGTGATTGGGGTAGGGCCTACATTAACCGCAAGGGCTTCCCCTCCCAACTGCCAGGTCGTGTGATGCCCAGGGCATAATGAATGTGTGTTCTGGCTGCCCTGGAAGCTACCATGATTGCCATATTTGGCATCTGATGCAGCTGTACCAGATATTTGCCAGTGGGGACATCCCACATGGTCACTTAGTAGGGGATGCTGGATATGCACTGGAGCTGTGACTGACACCCATCAGAAATGCACACACCTGAACAGGAACACCATAATGAGGCACACGCATAAACACAATGTAATTGAGCGTGTGTTTGGGCTGCTCAAGTCATGGTTCCGGTGCCTGGATACATCTGGTGGAGCCTTGCAGTACTCACCAACTACATGTACCCAAATCGTCATGGTATGTGCTATGCTACATAATATGATTGTGAAAACAGCTGCAGCAGGATCACCATAGAGCTGGGCCAAACAGCCCCCCACCATTGTCAAGTCCATCACAGGCAGAGCATGACTCTAGGAGGAACAACCTGAGCCTGCCCCAGTAGGCAGAAGGTGTGCCCAGTATGCCTTGGCAAAGCATAGCACATTCCCGCACATATAGTAAAAGGGACACCTAACTTGACACAACCTGATCTCAAACGGAGTGTCATATGTGCATCCAACATAGGCAGCCCTGCAGCACCACCTGAGGCATGCTTGCCATGTGTTAAGCAATGTAACACCATGTAGTATATGCAAACTTGATGACCCTGACTAACATCCTAACCTCACCAAGCATGATGCCATAATATGAAGATGAGATGATCAATTGCAATAATTGGCTGAAGTATTGCTGTTGGTCAAAGGGGATCCAATGTGTTCCAGTCTGGGATGACATGCTGAGCACAACATGATGCTCCACCTGCTAGGGGTGGCATGCACCTATCAGTCCTGGCCTTATGGATACTGGCAAAGGCGGTTACCCCAGCGTGCCTTGAATAGGTAAGGCTCAAACACAAACCCACCTCCATAGGTATCAAGGGATAAGAACCAAGATGTAGTGCTACCCAATGCCAGAAGTCTAAACAGCAAGATGCATGCAAACTAAACTCCCCCAGCATGGATAATGTTGATATCTGTTCTGTAACAGAAATCTGGGTCAAGGCTCAACAGCACCCTAACACTACCAGGTTACACCTCATACTGTGCTGTACAGCCCCAAAACATGGAACAAGCTACAAAAGGCAGGTGACTAGCAATAATTGTCAAGGATAACCACACCCCCATGTTGGTACCACAACAAGAAGCAGCATGGACTAGCCATGGTCAAGTAAGTGGATAAAACTGCCTCCCAGGTTATAGCCTGCTACAGACTACAGTCCCAACACCAGGAACTGCACTTGGCCTATGTTGGAATACATGAATATATCAAGCTCTCCAAACCACATATTGGGTGACTGAAAATACCCAAACAGACTGGGAGCATTAATCTAGCTCCAACACCCTAGGACAAAGGTTCCTAGAATACATAAACCAAAATGCTCGAACAACGTACCACTCCCACAAGAGGGGTGAGCATACTGGATGTGATAAATCTGCAACATGGGTACTGGATGGCAAGAAGTGTATCCCTCGCTGGTAAGATCTGACCATAGAGTAATCACACCTGATATACACATCCTGACCACAGTCCCTGGCCAGAAAACCAGTGAAAAACATGTGTAAAGCAAATGTTGCACTCCTCCAAACTGATGTGGAATCCATTAAAGGCCCTGTGCATGTGCAAAATATGGGCCACACCTCTGAACCCGTTATACAGGAATTCCACAAACCCTGCCAGGAATGCATGGTTTATGCAATCCCTAATAAAACAGACAATGCCATACACGCAGGCATCTGGCATGGTGGACCCCAGCCATTATCAAACCATTCAAGAGAATGAGGAAGCTACTACATGATAGAGCAAGTAATCTCTGATCAGTATTATGGCAATAAAATATGTCCACTCATACAATCCACTAAGGCCAGCTACAACAAGTTGAATCTGTGAATCTTGAGGCAATGTTACACCTGCCCCATGTACACAGACAACCCCCCCCCCCCCCCAAGAAATACAAATATATGTGAGAGATGCAACCATTTATCCAAACCGGATGCTGAGTGCTCTCAACACACTACTGTCACCTTCAGGAGAAGGTAACCACACACACACACACACACACACACAGACCTATCAACTGCAAACCAAAGACATAAACACAGAAACATTCCTGGAGGCTCTAATTACAAACATACCACATCAACAGAGGTCTCCAAAGTGTGGACACCCAAGCAACCACTACCTCCAAACATAGCACATGCAACACATAATGCACAAAGCTGGTGTGCCAAACAGTCACAGGCCAGAAGGAGAATCAACATGCCTGATACAGTTGTAATAGGTGACTCTCCATAGTTGGACACCACTCACCAGACTAAGGGAAAGGGTACAGTAAGCTGCCTGTAGGCTGCTACAATACACCACATAACACAAATATGCAGGTCACCCCAAAGCAAGTACAAATATGATGCAGTCATTGTCCATGCTGGTGTGTGACTGGAGAGGTACCTCCCCAGACTACAGGGAGACATAGAGGAGCTCTCCGATTATATAGTCCAGGCCGGTATGACATGGACCTTGTGCAGCATCCTGCCCTCACCAAGAATGATGCCACAGTACAAATACAGAATGATCAGCTTTAACAAGTGGCACAAGTACCGGTGTCCTTCCAAGGGGATCCAATGTCTGTCTGCTTGGGATGTCATGCTTGACAAGCCACACTACTTTGATGGCTTGCACCTGTTACCCCTGGGCGTCTGGATATTGGCTAAGGCTCTTGCCACCTGAAAAGACAAACCCACCTCCCTAGAAAACATAAGTGGAAAGAAACATTAGGGTAATGCTGCCCAATGCCAGACATATAAACCTCAACATGCATGCTCCTAAGGCCCTCCCCAGTATGTGGGGGGGGGGGACATCGATGTTTGTGCAGTGACAGAAACCTGCAGCAAGGCTCTGAGAGCACACCAGCACTACCAGGTTATACCTCATATCATGCATTATGGCCCCAAAACCTGGACCAAACCATAAAAGGAGGGGGCGTATCCATATTCGGCAAAGTTACCCACACGTCCAGGTAAATGACAATGCATGAAGCATCTGAGACAACCCATGTGCAACTAACCATAGGCAAAACTGCTGTACATTCTGTAGCATGCTACAGACCACATGCACACAGGAACTCCACTCTGCCTTCTGGAAGGCACTGGACTGTATGAATGTCTCACCAAATACCAGACAAGGTACTCACAAATTACCACATAGGTGGTAATCAGTTACGTATGGAAGGAGTAATCAGGGACCTAGGGACACAAGTGGACTGTAACCTGTCATGTGACACACATTGCCAAAGTAGCTAGGAAGACCTATATTGGCCACCTTATGAAAGGATTCACATCTATGTCAACAGAGGTCATTGTGCACCTATATTGTTCTCTTATCAGGCCCATAATTTAGTACAATGCGTCATTTCGGATGTACCTTACCCGACACCTGCAGCAGTTAGAAAAACCTCAAAGGTACCTCACCAAGAGGATAAAGGGTCTCAAATATATGTCATATGCTGCCTGGCTGTAGACACCTTAGCTGTATGCTAACATACTGCCTACGTAGAGGCGTTGTATGCCTGTTGTACAAGGCCATGTCCAACACAGGATTAATGGACATGCTCCACCCCAGAAAACCCAAATCCATCAGAGCTGTGAGAGCGAGAGATGTCAACCTCAACACATAATGAAATAGGATGTGCTGGAGGGACAGATGCATAACCCAGAGGCTCCCTACACCCTGGAACGGAATCCCACTCCATGTTAGGCAGAGCCCCTCACTGACTCTCTTCAACAGGAATCTTGCTAAGTGGATGGGTGATCGTAGATGTACACTGGGGGTCTTCACTGTGTCACGTCCAGACAGAGGCACAGTAAAGTAAATCCTAAATGGCCATAATAGTCCCATAGTAAGGGGTGGTGAAAGCCACACACTCTGGCTAGGCTAAAATGACTTAGGGTGGATAGCCTAGTATGAACCTATGAAGATATAAATTGTACAGAACACTAAGGATAATCACAAGGCTTTCTTAACTGATGGTAGGAACCTTGTTGGGAATTCACAGATATGCTCTGAATCACTCAAATATTACAAACAATATACCAAACACACACACATTGCCAACATCCAACCGGACAGGTGCAGTGCAACCCCCCCCCCCAAAATGCCAAATATCTATACCAGCAGAGTGCTGGCCTCCTGTCATTGCAGATGCTGAGGTAACAGCCAGCATCTACAAAGCAAAATACACAGCATCAATGGTACGAGATGGTGTCCTGGGCTGAGTCCAAGATGGACTCCCAAGAAGAATGGAACGCCAAATAACACTACTGCTCAATGTCAGCCTTACCACAGGATATGTACCCAAAGAGCAGTGTACAACAACAGTAGTCCTTCTCCACAAAGGTGTTGCCTGAATGGATACTGCAAACTACCACCACAGAATCCTGACAAGCTTGGTCTGCAAAGCTATGGAAAGGATCAGCATGTACCTCAGACATAAAGATATTGGGGACCTACTGACACTGGACCCTACCCAGTGTGGCTTTAAGTGCAGATCCTGCCCCTTAAACATGTCTGACTAATTTGAAATGGTCAATAAGGCCATTGATGAGGGGAATGTGGTCCACACAGCCATAGCTGGACCTTGCAAAAGGCTTCCATACAATACTCCATGTGTTCATTATAGATAAGCTCACCAGCTTAAATATAAACCCCTATGTCAGTAGAGGGGTTGCAAACCAGACCAAGGACAGAGCTGACATGGTCAGAAATGCTGCAGCCATGTCAGACTACAAACCAGATACAACTGGCATCCCACAAGGCTCGGTTCTGGGACCTACCTTGTTTGGTATATATGTACCATAGGTACAGGCCAACATGGAAGGACGGTCTCTGAACAAGTTTGCAGAGGACTACAAACTGGCCACCATATCTGACCCTCCAGCTGACACAAGCATCCCACAAAAGGGCCACATAGAAACAGACAACTGGTGCCATAGCCATGTCAGCAAGCTAATTGCAGAAAAGTGTATAGTCAACCCCTGTGGATATACAGTAAGTGCCCACCAATTACCACATAGGTGTTAACCTATGAAGTACTTAAGATGTAATAAGCGACCTGGGGACACAAGTTGATAGATATCTTGCATTGGACAAGCATGTGGCTGTAGTGGTTACAGAAACATACCATATACCCACCTAATCATGAAGGTAGTCAGATCTAGATCAGGGGAGGTCGTTGTGGCTCTGCAGTCATCAGCCTCACAATTGAGTACAATGGCCCCTGTGGGATGTACCTCAGCAGACACCTCCATCAACCTGAAAGACCCCAAAAGTACCTCACCCAGGAGTATCAAAGAGCTTGAACAGATGCATTGTGTTGCCTGATTAAACAAACTGCAGCTCCACACAGTGTCATACTGCCCACCCAGAGGCAAGCTGTGCCTGATGTATAAAGCCATGTCCAAGCTGGAATCAATGAACAATGCTGCACCTTGTACAATCTGAATGGCAGTGAGCTATGCACATGAGACCTGAACCCCAGCACTGACATACATAGGACATGCTCTACTGATTTATCCATAACACAGAAGCCACCCCCACTCGAGTAAACTCCCAGTACAGGTTAGCCAGAGAGTCACTCATTGATACCCTGGGTATCACTGTTATGTCACGGGTAGACTGAGGCACAGTATACTAACCATGACATATGTCACGGCAAACTCCAGTTACAATGTGTCGAAGGGCAAACGCACACTCTGACTAGCATTAGAAATGGCCTATCACACATCGCTAGTGTTTGCCAATGTCCACCTATGTTGTGGAATACACTACCAATGTTGGACAAGCCTGGTTTAAGTAGTCTATATCTGAACATAATGCAACATGGCCATATATGCACAACTGGCCCCTATCCAGTCTGTTGTGCTCACTATGAAAATTTAAAGCAGTGATAGGACTAAAGTCCAGGATACTGTCCACCACAGTGAAAGTACTGAACCAGTACACTATACGGTACTACAGTGTTTGGTCAGTATGAAAGGATGTTGACAACTGTATGCAAAGTATCCCATGCAAACCCTGCAGGCACAGTATATAATCCCTGTTGTATTCAGACACAAAGCAGTTGGCCAGTAAGTACACAACATGACACCCAACACACAACCATAAATGTGAGATATTGTTGAAGTTCACACTCATCCACAAATGTGGTGGACTGCAGATTTCAACATATGGAAAGCTCACACTGGGCATGCTCGCACACTTTGATAAATGAGACATATGTCAGACAACATGCCATGGAAAGCCTGAACTGGGCATGCTCACACACTTAAGCCATATCTCAGTTTAGCAGTTGGCCACACATATCTGGTATTTGTATGTGTTATTCCAGGAACCAACCACATTACAGCAATCTGCCCAGTACACACAGTTAAATGACTACAGAGACATTGTGATATAGTGGATCCCTCTCATATTCAAACATCTTCCACAGATACACAAGTTGTTCATAGAAACAGGGAATGCTATGGCAATAAAGACCTGCAAACAGTCTATCAGCAACAAATATTGTGCATCTGACAATTAAACATATGGGTGTAGAGGTCAATACTAGGCTGTTTGTCCTAGGGAATGAAAGCTTAGCCAGAGTGTGCTTGGCGTCTGCCTCCCCAGTACAATAGGCTACTGTGCCACTGTAAAGTAGGTCACATAAGACACCGTTTGAGGCTAGTGTGCTGTGCCTCCATCAAGCAGTGACAGTGGAGATCCCAGGGGTTGAATTTGCTATGCCACATCCATGTGGCTGGTGTTTGCTGGAAGAGGGTTGGTGAGGACATCTAACAGTAAGTGGGCATCAATAACAGACTGAGGGGAGCCTTATCTGCAGTGTCTGGACAATTTCACTGTCAACACTTTGTCGTGATCATTATGAGGTATTGAAGTGTGCCAGTACTGTTCAGAGATGTCCTCCCTCTGTGGGCTACTGCTCTGCAATGTATTAGCTCACTCTGTTGGACAGCTCATATATGGCTGGTGTACACCTGACAGGTGTCCTGTTGTGGAGGAGTTATGGGTATATTTGGGATAGCATGATCAATGCAAACTTTCCACATGCTCATAGAATGCAATTGTCAAGGATTATGCAGAGTGGCCTGTATACTCCCCCAGCATGGGTCCTTTGAAGTCTTCCACCCCAGTCTTCACAAGTGCAAAGTCTGCTCTTGATAAATACACTTTGTTTGCAGTGACAACCTTGCCTGGTGGTGGGGATGGGATATGGATGTCCAGGGAAAGATGGGTATGGTCAGATATCAACACTGGTGGTCTACCTCTGGTGTGGAACAGTGAGTACCCATGTTGCAGATGGTCAGGTGTAATATGTATTCCCCCTTGTGGCTGTGGTGAGTGGTCCTGCCATAGCACATGGACACACAAATTGTAGTGGCTGTAGGGTAATGTTGTAGAGGCCTGAGTAGTTCCCACACACAATATACCTGTACCTGACGTTGACAACTGGAATGGTGTATGTGAACACCTTCATATCTTGGCACTGTTCTCAGGGAAGCAAAGTGCGTGTCCTGGATGTGGGAGGGGTGGTCTGAACTGGTTGTGTTGTGTGTTACAGGTCCTGTGGTCACGAAGCATGGTATAAAACATAACCTGCCAGTGCTGATGTGCATATCTGACCCTGAAGTAGGTGGCTGCAAATGCATATATATGCTATCCCCCACCTGACAGGTAGTAATAGATGTACATACCTCTGTAGAAATAATGATGTCAGCACCCTATAAATACTGCAGGTGCAGAACAAATGCCCAGTAATTCAGATAGTGCACTCCGCTAATGCGTCTCCCTCAAGTGTCATAATATAGTTAGGTAGGGGTTTGAATCCTGCAAATGCTCAGTGTGTGTATGTGTGTGCAATTCTGTGTGAGAGAAATGTCCCTTTTGGCAACTAGGAGAACACACTACAGGATACACTTTCCCCTTTCTAAACACTGATGATGTCAGCACCCTATAAGTACAGCCGGAGAAAGGAAGCTTCCCAGTATTGTGAATAGTGCACTCTGCTAATGCGTCTGTCTTGAGTATCATAACATCGTTAGGTAGGGGTTTGAATCCTGCAAATGCTCAGTATGTGTGTTTGGGTGAGGGGGGTTAGTGTGTGTGCAATTCTGTGTGAGAGAAATGTCCCTTTTGGCAACTAGGAGAACACACTACAGGATGCACATTCCCCTTTCTAAACACTGATGATGTCAGCACCCTATAAGTACAGCCGGAGAAGAGAAACCTCCCAGTAATGCAAATAGCACGCTCGGCTACTGCATCTCGTACTAGTGTCATAACATAGTTAGGTAGGGGGTTGAATCCTGCAAAATGGCAAGTGTGTGGGGGGTGGAAGTAGGGTGTGTGCAATTACATGTGTAAGAGAATTGACCCTTTTGGCAACCAGTACAACACACCAGCTGCTGCATATTCCAATCTCTAAACAGAGATGATGTCAGCACCCTACAAGTACAGCAGAAGAGGGCAAATCTCCCAGTAATGCAAATAGCACACTCTGCTGCTGTGTCTGTCACTACTGTCATAGCACAGTTAGTTATGGCTTTGAATTCCACAAATGCCATGTGTGTTTTTGTCACACAGAATGCCCATGTGTGTGTGTTGTTCACAATAATGCATGACATCGATTAAACCAGTAATGGCAATGCACACATATGATGTATGTGTTTGCCAACTACACATATATACCTGTGACCTTCAATAGTTCCCATGTCTGAGGCCTGCCACATGTGAATACATGGTATTTGCACTGGCTAACATTATGACTGTGGTTTTCTGTGTGGGTGCTGCATGTGGTATGTGTATATACAGTGTGAGTTGTATATGGTATCATCCTAGCAGTGAGGGATACACATCTGGTCTGGGGCATATAGTCTACATGTTGTTGATGAACAGGTGCTGCATGTTTTCACCTGTTGTGAGAGTGGTAACAAGTTGTTCCATAGCAATGCAGTGACTACATGCTAGGAACCTTTCAGCTAGGGTGTTGTAGCTACAGTAATTCATCAGCATTCAGTAATACTTCAGCATTCTTGGTGAGGGTATGATGCCAACCAAGGTCAGGGTCATACCAGCCTGTGCCACATGCTCAGAGAGCCCTTCTATGTTCCCTATCATGTAGTCCAGGGAGGTACATCACAGGTCAGCCATAGTGGCATGGACAATGACTGAGTCATATGTGTCCATGCCTCTGACTGACCTGTATGCTTGTGTTATGTGGTGGACCATAGTGCCCCACGGGCATATCACTGTGACCTTCACCTTGTCCAGCCTGGTGAGTGGGACCTCACTGTACCAGACAATAAAGGTACCCAACACAACTGTAGCAGGTGTGTTGTCTATCCGTACAGGCTGTGACTGTTTGGCACACAGGATTTGTGTGCTATGTGTTGCACGTGCTGTGTTCCAGCTTAATGTATGCCTGCGTGCCAGCTGCAGAGGTGTCTGCTGCTCAGGCAGGATGCTATTCTGAGGCTCCAAGAATGCCCCAGTGTGTTCATGTGTTTGGATTGCTGTCAGTGTAGGTCTACATCAGACTGGTATTGTAGTCACTGTAGTATTTCATGCCACCTGCCATGTTATGCCAGTACTGGGTTCAGAGTGCTTAGTCCCCAGTTTGGCTATGTGGTTGCATCTCACACATGTGTTGTACATTCATGGGTAGGGGAGAGGGTTGACTGTGTACATGTGGCAGCTGTGACATTGCCACATCACTCTCATATTCCACAACTGTACCATAGAGGTGACTGACAAGTGACATTTGCACATGCTACCATAGTATTGTGATTGCCATGGTGATTAGCAGCACATAGGGCCAATGGGGAACAAGGTACAGACGGTGAGTATGTGAGGGTGTAGTGCCTGTGATTAGTTAGCGCTGGCATATATTACTGCTCACGTGGTCAAATGCCAGGTAAGTCATATGCAATGTGTCATAGGCAACGTACATACGAACAGGACAAACATGACGTTCTGTCAAGTGAGACATTGACATACATATAGTAAGCTATGCAGATGTCACTAGGAATCCACAGAAGCTCCGCAAATCTGCATTGCAGGTGGAATCAGTGTTCCAGGGTAACTGCAAGCAAACATGCATGCAAACAAAGCTACAGTAAGCAGGGCTGCATGTAGTCCATTGTACAACAAACAAGCTGTACCACTTCCAGTAGGTAACAGTGCAAATATGCAGGCACAATACACATGTACATGGAAATACATAGGTCAGATGGCCAGGGTCCAGTCTGAGCGCACACAAGTGTACAGACCGTGTACCGTCAGGGTGTACAATAACCGGATGGAAACCCAGGTGCTCATACCTGCACTAATACACATGTCAAATAACAGACCCTGAGCCTTCACTCAGTGGTTCCATACTTAGTAGGATGTATGCTACCTGTCCTGCCACCACAGTATCCCTGACAATTATGGGGACTCTCCCTCCTGTGAAAGTTAGTTTTGTGTGTTGGGGCTGTCTAGCATGGTATGAGGTGTGAGCTTGCAGTGCTAGGGTGCTCCTGTGTGTCCAGTACCAGTTGTGTAGTACTGCACACATATCAACATCCTCAAACATCCACATTGCAGAGTCCAGTGTGGGCAACATGCCACTTGCAGTTTACATGTCCATCATTGCGTATCAATACTTTCTTTACCTTATCCCCTGTGCTACCTATGTATGTAGCCTTCTGTTGACATCCTTACCACCAGTATGCAAACATGTGCAGATGATACACTATGGTACTTACCATGGGTGTAGAAAACAGTACAAGATAATCATACCCTTACTGCATCAGGCATGCTGGGATATACCCACAATTATATCAGCACACTGTACTGTTAACAACATGATACTATTATTCCACATCAATGTAGTCACCCTGTGCATCAGCAACATGTTAACCTGTACCTGCACTGATGTTACAGATTGCAGGAGGTGGCACAGTTTCATCATATGCACAGGGTGTGAATTTGGTATGCCTGAGTCTGCCACTGATACCACCAATTGACGTGTATGTGTGTTGGTGAGGGACAGCAGTACAAGGTGGGGCAATGTTGATGCAGTGTGTGCATGTATGCGGTAGCCCTAGGTGTTGTCAATTTGCATGTGTGTATGGATGCACACAGTTCCACCTCATGGCTGCCATATACCGGTGTTTGTGGACAGCCACAGACTGTACCTGCCATGTCATACAGATCAGTGTCTCTGGCCATGGACATGGTACCTGTGCCTTGCAGGGGTGCTACGGACTGTATTCGGTACTAATCCAGACTGGATACTGTCATCAGAAGCAGGTGTTCATTGACTGGACACAGATCCCTGTTGGCCAGAGCCACGTGCATGTGGTCTCCTGGGGCGGTCTGATGACAGCACAGACCCAGCATTGCTGGGGCTGCTGCTGGCACTATTGGGGTGGCTGCAGCCCTGTTGTCATCCGCGACAACTGCCAGCTGCTGCTGTTGCTGGCATACTCCCACGTTGATGCCTCAACCGTCCACCATTACCCTGGCTCATGGACATGTAGTTGTGGAACTGATCTAATATGTCCCCACAACGTCTGTCTATGACATTGGTGAAATTACGGATGGCAGCCGCAGTGTCACGCATACTGTCACTCATGGCTGTGCGACATGCTGTCAGCTCCCTCAGACCCTGTCTGGTGTACAGTTCCATACATGACTGTGCCTGCATGACAGCCCGAAACATAGCTCAGGTTGTAAGACCTCTGTGGGCACGTCTGACAGGGGCAGTACACCCACGGATGCTCCCACGAGAACCCCTGGACATTGTCTGTGTGGTAACATCTCAGGACCATGCCCATGGCTGCTGTGTGGGGAAGCATGTGCCACAGATACCACATTACCCTGGTCAATGCCCACTGTATCCTGTCCATCACCTAGGGACATTGGTGACAAAGGATGTATTGGCAGGATGACTGTGCGCATTGATGCTGTTGACAGCTGTGTACTGTCAATTGGCTGACCAATGACGGACCCTGGCACACCTTCCTGTGCCATTACACAGATATCATCATTATCACTACCCGTGGCACCTGATTCAGGTTCCCTGCTGCATGACACCAGAGCAGCACCAGAACCTGTGGGAGGGAAACAGGAAACACAGTTTACAATGTCTACACAATGTTACCAGTGATGCAGACATGCAGACATGCACACATGCGCACGCACACAGGTGCACACTTGCACACAGATGCACACTACTCAGTATGCGAGATATCAACACACAGACACAGACACACCTGCATGCATACACAGAGCACTACTGATTGAGCCTAATATTACTATTACTATCAAGACTATTAAAGGTAGGTTAATACACATTTACCAGCATGGATAGGCTGCATTGATGTTACACCGGAGGGACCTGCAGAAGTGAGGAAATTAATGTCAGTGGGCACAACTGTGCCATTGTTACTGAGTATGATACAGGTCAGTAGTACAACAGTTGCCTTTCACAGATCAGCTGCTGATATTGAGAATATCACACTTGCACATTAAATACTATGATGACAGCTACAAACCAAGGACACACCACACACATGCATTAACTACCAGTGTACACAACAGTCAACTATACATATGGCACATTACCTGCACGCTCGTAGTCATGGTGCTGTGTGGCTCCAGCCTCCATCATAATGCAGGTCTGCTGCTGCTGTTGTTGTTGGTGGGCTGGAGCCACAACACTTAGGAGTAGTCCCTCCAGTCTGGTGAGTGGGGGATGTGTAGCCACCCTCACCACCTGTGGCAACCTGTTGCCTGTGGATATCCAACGCACACTGATGGACATTTCTGATTAAATCACTGCAGTGATGTCGTACCTGCTCATATGTCCTATTATGCGTGCCTATGTCATTTACCCGACGGACCAGGTCTTGCCACAGTGCAGCCCTCTCCAGCTGATTCTGGCTGGTGCGGGAAAAGAATATTGCAAAATCCCGCACCAGGCTCTGGTGTATTTCCTCATTCTCGGCTGCAGTGTATGCCGGATTGCGCTGGTGAACCATGGTCCTGAAAAAGACAATAAAATGATATCAGCAAAATATGTCAGCAGAATTTGGCACACATATCACACATGCTACTCGACTGTTGTGATACAACATATCTCCCATATATAGCATCTGTCTGTCTATTGGTGGATACACATGTAAATGGTCAGGTATCAGTGCTCAGCCAACAACTGTGCAACAGTACCTGGCACACTCCATATGACATACTACCAAACCCCAGCAGTCAGCACACTGATTCAGGTCCAAAGCACCTCCTCACTCTGGGGGTTTGTATCGAGGTACTGTATGGGGAACATCATCAACTACTGTGATCTGACCACAAACTAATCTCCCTGGATATACATATCCCACCTCCACCACCAGCACAAATGACTACAGTGAATAACATTCCAAATGCAAACTTTACACTTCTTAAGACTGAGATGGTATCCTTTAAGCCCACTGGGCCAGTGGAAGCCACAACCCACAATGCTGACTCCTTCACAAATGATTTCTACGGACATCTCCGAGAATGCATGGATCATGCAATCCCATATAAGACCAAGACACTTTCCACAAAGGGAAAGCATCCTGTCTGGTGGACCCCAGCTATAAACAGATTGTATAACAAAAGATGAAAGCTACTGCAAGACAGAGTGTAATTCCATAAAGGGAAGGCATGTCTGATCAGCACTAGTAAAGAGCTATGTTCTCTCATACAAACATCCATGGGCAACCTTGAGAGGGAAATCACCAGGGACAGTACAGATAACCACAAGGCCTTCTTCAGTTATGTTAGAAACCTGGTCAGAAACCCTCCAATATGCTCATAGTTAGTACACAACAACAAATAATTCACTGAACCCACAGATATTGGCAACATTGTGGCAGACAGGTTCAGTGCAATTTTCCCCCCTCCTTCTCCCCCAAATGAAGACATACTTATCCCAGCTGAATGTAACCTCCCTGTCATCACAGATGTCCAGGTGAGAGCCGCCCTCAGAAAAGCAAAAAACACAGCATCAATGGGACCTGATGGTATCCCCGGTTGCATGCTACATGAACTCCAAGAGGAGCTAAACCCGCAAGGTTGGGAGGGTGGCCTAATAGTTAAGGTGCTTGCCTTACAAACACATGGTGCAGGGTTTGAGTCTTGCAAGGGCTAATTGGCTAGGCTTAAAATGGCTCACAAGGGCAATTAGCCTAGTACTAATCTATGAAAACTATGAAAACTATATAGAAGTGCTATGTAACACTAGCCTGACTACAGGATATGTACCTGTACACTGGCGTACAGCAGCAGTGGTTCCACTCCACAAAGGAGGCACCTCTACATACCAATACAATACAACACAATACAATACAATATGCTATTGCCCCTGGGACTACAGCAAACAAAAAAAAAAATATATATCTCTCTTGTTTTCCCACCTTGCTTAAGTAGAGTAGTCCAGTTTCAGATTTGCTGATCCCTGGACTGTGTATTTTAGTTCCTGTTACTGATTCATTGCCTTGCTTGGGAGGAGGGAAGTTTCTTTGCTTACCAGTGGGAGTGGGAAGCACTGAGCAACCTTTCTGTCTGTTTTGGTAAGGTTTCAGCCAGAAACTAGTAGCCCATTGGTCGTTTTGGGCCAATTCCTAGCTCTTTTCAGCCCCCTGCTATAAAACGCGGTATACGCGTTTTCCAGCTTGTACCAACTCAGCACAAGATCCTCGTGGTGGCCTGCAGAGTGTTCCAAGCAGCAGAGAGCTAAAGGAGCGACTTTCTACCTGATTATAAGTATTTTTGTGGCTTTACCTCTGTGAATAAGCGAGCGACTGCATTTCGCCTGTTTTTGGGAAGTTCTGCATTGCTACATTGTTTACTGCACTAAGAGATAGTAATTGTTGCTAATTGTTTCTGTAGGCTACACACTAAAGTGCGCTAGCCGAGTTTTAGCATTTAAAGCATTTACTGACTGTATTTTTCCCTGTCTGTGTTAAAAAAAAAAAAAACAAAAACAAAAAAAAAATATATATATCTCTTGTTTTCCCGCCTTGCTTAAGTAGAGTAGTCCAGTTTCAGATTTGCTGATCCCTGGACTGTGTATTTTAGTTCCTGTTGCAGATTCATTGCCTTGCTTGGGAGGAGGGAAGTTTCTTTGCTTACCAGTGGGAGTGGGAAGCACTGAGCAACCTTTCTGTCTGTTTTGGTAAGGTTTCAGCCAGAAACTATTAGCCCATTGGTCGTTTTGGGCCAATTCCTAGCTCTTTTCAGCCCCCTGCTATAAAACGCGGTATACGCGCGTTAGCGCGGAATTGCTGTTGTCGCACACTAGGGCAGTGCCGGTTAAGCAGGTTTAAACTATTCGGGCTACCTTAAGTCCACTCTTCTAATTTTCCCTTAAAACTACCTTCCTCAAACTATACTACTGATCTAATCAGCGTATCCTTTAACTAAAAAGATCATCTCTACTTGACTCCAAGTAGACTATTCTCTATCTGTTTAACCTAGCATTTGGTCCTACAGCACTTATTTCCTTGATACGGCACTCTTATAGATAGCACCCCAAAAAGCCAAACCCCCATTTCTCGGTCACCCACGTCCCCCGGAATCTCTTTCAAAGTATTTTTGTCTAGTCCTTCTAGCATGTCGAGGGATCAGTTGCTAGTGTCCTCTCCTGCTCAACTGGTGAACCTGGGAATATTGAGGCAATGTTACAACTGCCTCATGTACACAGACAACCCTCTCCTCCTCCCACAAAACACAAATACATGTGAGAGATGTAACTATACGGCCAAACTGGAGGCTGAGCTCTCTCAACATAGGACTGGCAAGACCAGTCAGGAGGAGAAGGTTACCACACACTATAGACCCAGTCTCACATAGTACCATCACAACCTCAAATCATACACATAAACACACAAAGACATACTCGGAGGCTCTGATCAAAAATCTACCAAAACAGCAGAGGCCACCAAAGCAGACACCCAAACAACCACCACCTCAGAACACAACACCTGCAACACATAGACCTCACAGTCAGAGTGTCAAACAGTCACAGCCCTTAAGGCCAAACACAATGCCAGACACACTAGTCATTGGTGACTCCATAGTCAGACACACTGACGTCCCGCTCACCAGACTGAGTAAGGAGAAGGTCACAGTAAGCTGCCTGTCGGGCGCTAGAATCCGCCACATAACGCAAGCACTCAGGTCTCTCAACAGCAGGTACAAATATGACTCAGTCATTGTCCACGCTGGTGTAAACGACCTGAGACGTACCTCCTTGGACTACATGAAAAGAGACATTGAGGAGCTCTCTGATTATGTAGCCCAGGCAGGTATGACCCTGACCTTGAGCAGTATCCTACCTTCACCAAGAATGATGCCACAATACAGAGATAAGATGATCAGCTTTAACAATTGGCTTAACTTCTGGTGTCATTCAAAGGGATCCAGTGTCTGTCTGCTTGGGATGACATGCTGGACAAGCCACGCTGCTTAAGGGACGGCTTGCACCTGTCACCCTGGGATTCGGATATTGGCAAAGGCTCTTGCCAACCCCATAGTGCCTTTTAGGCAAGGCTCAAATTCTAAACCTACCACCCTAGAACACAAAAAGGAAAAAACTAAGGGTAATGCTACTCAATGCCAGAAGTCTAAATCTCAAAATGCACGCACTCAGGCCCTTCTCAGTATGGAGAACATCGATGTCTGTGCTGTGACAGAAACCTGGTTCAAGGCTCCTGAGAGCACCCCAGCACTATCAGGTTTTACCTCATACCATGCCCGCCCCAAAATCCGGACAATACCAAGAAAGGAGGGGGTATCAATATTCATCAAGGACACCCACACCTCAAGACTGATGGCAGCACGATGCATCGGAGACCATCCAGGTGCAATTAACCATAGGCAAGACTGCTCTGCAAATTGTAGCATGTTACAGGCCACCCTCACAAACTCAGGAACCCCACATGGCCTTCCTGAAAACACTAGAGGGATAAATGTATCACCAAACACCATCATACTAGGTGACTTCAATTACCCTAATATAGACTGGGAACACTACTCAAGCCCAAACACCCTAGCCCAAAAGTTCCTGGAATTCATAAACTCAAATGCCATGGAACAACTAGTCACCATCCCCACAAGAGGAGATAACATACTTGATCTCATCATCACGAACATGGGAGCACAATGTTCAACACCAGAAGTATACCCCTCACTGGTGAGATCAGATCACAAACTAATCTCGCTGGAGGTCCTCATCCCACCCCCACCTGAAATAAAAAAGACCACAGTAAAGAACTTCTCGAAAGCCGACTTCACACTTCTAAAGACTAGTGTGATCTCCTTTAAGGCCCCAGAGCTGGCGGAAAACAGTACTCAAGCCGCTGAATCACTTACAAATGCCTTCTACCAGCACCTGCAGGATTGCATGGATAAGGCAATCCCAAGCAAAACAAAGACTCTTTGTACCAAAGGCAAGCGTCCAGTCTGGTGGACCCCAGCCATAAACAAACTCTACAAAAAGGAGGAAGCTACTACAAGATAGAGCAAAATCCTTAAAAGGTAAGACACCCTTGATCACTATAAGTAAAAACTAAGAGCTCTCATAAAATCATCCAAAGCAAATTTTGAGAGAAAAATAGCTAAAGACTCAAAAGACAATCATAAGGCCTTCTTTAGCTATGTTAGAAACCTGGGAGGAAACTCCCAGATATGCTCAGAACTAGTTCAAAATGATGTGAAGATTACTGATCCTACAGACATTGCCAACATACTGGCTGACAGGTTCAGTGCAAACTTCTCCCCTCCCCAAAAGGAGAGATATCTATACCAAATGATTGCAGCCCCCAAAATTTCCAACGCCCAAGTGAGAACTGCTCTCCAAAGCAAAAACACAGCATCCATGGGACCAGATGGTGTCCCGGCTGTGTGCTCCATGAACTCAATGAGGAATTAAACCCACAGCTAGGACAGCTGTTTAATCAAAGTCTTACCTCTGGATATGTACCCAGGGAGTGGCGCACTGCAACTGTGGTCCCACTTCACAAAGGCGGTGCCTCCACCGACCCTGGAAATTACCGCCCATTAGCTTGACAAGCCTTATCTGCAAAGCCATGGAGAGGATCATAATGGACCTCATAAATAAAGACATAGGGAATTTGCAGACGTTGGATCCAACCCAGTTTGGCTTTGTCAAAGGCAGATCATGCCTTTTAAACTTGGTTGACTTTTTGAAACAGTCACCAAAGCCATTGATGAGGAAGGCAGTCCATACAGCCTACCTCGATCTGGTGAAGGCCTTCGATACAATACCCCACTGGTATCATTGAAAAACTCATCAGCTTAAATGTTAACCCATACATTACAAGATGGGTTGCAAACTGGCTGAGTGACAGAACCCACAGGGTCAGAGTTGCTGGCCATGTCAGACTCAAAGCCTGTCACAAGTGGTGTCCCACAGGGCTCAGTCCTGGGCCCACTCTTGTTTGGCATCTACTTTTCCAGTACAAGCAAGCAGGAGGGTTATGGCTGACAAAGTTTGCAGATGACTGCAAACTGGCCATAGTAGAAAACACATCTGACACAGATATCCTTCAGAAGGGTCTTACAGAAACGGATAACTGGTGCCAGAGCCATGGCCTAAAGTTAAATGCCAAAAAATGCATAGTCATACCCTTAGGGAAAAACAAGGTTACCCCTAGCTACCAAATAGGTGGCAATCCACTGAGCACAGAAGTCATCAGAGACCTGGGGACCCAGGTTGACAGTAGTCTGTCATTCGACACCCATGTAGCTAAAGTAGTTAGGAAGACCTTCTACATTGCCCACCTTATCATGAAGGGATTCTCATCTAGATCAAGGGAGGTCATGGTCTCCCTTTACTCATCACTCATCAGACCAATGATTGAGTACAATGCCCCATTCGGAATGTATCTGACCCGACACTTGCAGCAGCTGGAGAGGCCACAAAAGTTCCTCACCAAAAGGATAAAGGGTCTCAAAAATCTGTCCTATGCCGCCCGACTGAAAGAACTCCAGCTCTATTCAGTCGCTTACCGCTTGCTCAGAGGTGACCTTTGCCTAACATACAAGGCCATGTCAAACCCAGATTTGATGAATATGCTTCACCTCAAAAAATCTAGATCCATCAGAGTCACAAGGGTGGGAGACTTAAACCTCGACACGGCTATTAATAGGACGTGCTGGAGGGATAGATTCATCACCCAAAGACTCTATGCTGTGGAACAAAATTCCGGTATATGTGAGGCAGAGCACCTCGCTGGCCTTGTTCAAGAGAAATCTTGACCAATGGATGGGAGATCGCAGATATACCCCAGGGATTACCTCAGTGTCACTGCTCGACAGAGGCACAACAAAATAATGGGTATAGTTCCCCATACTAAAGGGGTGGCGTAAGCCACAAAACGATGGGCTAGGCTTGTAAATGCCCTCGGGCAGATAGCCTAGTATGAACCTATGAACCTATACTGTTCTGCTACCCTGACCCTTGTGACACATGTGATGTGATGGTACCTGCTCCTGTCAAACAGTTACACAGGGTGACTCATACGGCATATTACCTATCTGACTAACATTCAGCAGGGCTATGTGTGACATGTACTCCTGGGGAGTTTTGCTTCTTAATGCTGTGTGGGTTATTGCAGGGTATGTGTGCGTAGGAACCTGTACCTCCACCATGTGCTCTCTACTGAAGTGTCAAGGATGACACACAGCAGTCATTTAGGTTGTGGATGGTGTGAGGTGTTACTATGGTTGTTGGACATCTGTCATGGGTGTGACTTAAGTATGTAAATCCAGGAGTGGTAACCTCTATGTGGGTAGTATGTGTGCACTCTGTGGTGTTGTCAGTCACTGTGCATTGGTAATGTGTTTGAGTGCATTGTCACAGTGTCGTACATGTCACTGTGTCTTTCTCCATATCTGTAGCTGTCATGTGAGGTACATACCGTGGCAGACATTGTGTGGTGTGGAGGGGTGCACTGACCTACATGTCCATAGCTGACACACCATGTCTGCTGACACATACCATGTACAGGTATTCCAGGAATAGTGTGCCACTGTGACTATCATTGGGGGGCCTATTGTACATGTTTATGACCCTGTTCACCCCTGACACATGCAGTGGTGGGCAGCCAATCACATATCTGGTGGTTACCGGTGTAGGTGATTTGAAATGGGGTATGGACTCCAGTTTCGACACTGGTGTTCACTCCATGCCTTTGTCACCAGGCACCTGTTGCAATACATCTGTACACATGTGCCTCACTCAGAATATATATATATATATATATATATATATATATATATGTCTGTATACATATACACATATATATATCGATGTACATATATTGCTATAGATATGGAGAGAGGGGGGAGTGTGACAGAGAGGGGGTGAGAGTGACAGAGGGGGTGGGACAGGGGGAGTGTGAGATAGTCATATACAGTCATATCTGTAGATAGTCAGATCTGTCTGTCTATGTATATGTATCTACATATATCTATATCTGTATGTGTGTATTACATATATATGTTTGTACATATTCTATTTATCTACATTTGTCTATGTATTCCTACATCCCTCTTTATCTATGTATACATATATGCATATTTATATATTGACATACATACGCATCCATATGATAGATAGGTATATCAACATGTTTGTTTACAAAACTGTATACACACACTAACATACTGCTAAACATTCATAACTGTGAAACCTACATTGTACATTGCACTACAACCTACATTGATATCTGCACATAGATGCCCTCACATACATATGTATGTACAGCCTTCACTGATAGTTGCTGTATGTCCCCTGCCCTATGCACATCTTCATATACATATAGATACAGACCAATGACACATATGGAGGGTTCACAGTATGTAGACTTTTAAAGTATTACTTTACATTACCTGTGTTTGTCACAGCTGCTTGTGTTGCCTTTTGGATCGGTGTCCTGCTGCTGCTCCAGTTGACAGATGACAGCTTTCTAGTACGTTTTGTTAATAAGTGTTTTTGTTTGTGTTTTATTATTTTTTTTCTCTGTCTCCCTCTCTCTCTCTCTCTCCCTACCTCCAGAGGGTGCAATGAAAGTATTGCATGTGTGGACTGGGAGTGCAGCATGCTTTTGTAGGTATCTGCATATGTCCATGTGATGGCCTCTGCACCAATTGTTAGCCAGCATTTGCTAATTGCATGCAGCTAGTTGTGTACTGATTGCAGTTCTCACTGTGATTTCAGGACAGTGCTATAAAAAGGTATGTGAGATAGGCGTAGCCCTTTCAGATTTTAAGGGCAGGGACCATGCTGGTACACTGTGGACACTGTTCTGTGAGTGTAAAGGTTAGTATCTCTCTCATATTTCCAGCTGTGTTGTAGATTAACATTTCTCCATTCATTTCTCCAGTTTCCTGTACTAAGTGTGTATGTACACTAACACCTAAGACTACTACTACTGTTAATGTGGGTGTGGGTGCTTTCCTGTGGGACATGTGGTGTAACTGGTATATAGCAGTGGCTCTTGCACTTTGTTGCTATGGCTTCATTATTTGCCCTTTACATTCACTACTTGTATGCCTGCTAGGTGTCTTGACTGTAGTGTGTTGCTGTGGCTTTCCTATGTTCTATGTACATTTACACCTTGGAATGCTTTCTATATCTGATAGGGTGTTACTGCATGCAGTGTGGTCTGGCCATTGTGTGGGCCTTGACATCTATTAGGGTATTTGAGTATGCTGCTGAGCAGGCCCCAGAGACTCTCAGGTGCATCTTTTATCTGCCTCATGGAATGGTACATATCAGTGGGGTACACCCATTAAATTGTCTGATATTCTGCAGTTGTGACTGTGGGTTAGCATGAGCTTATGTATTACTACACTATTTCTGCCGTGCAAGTGGTGCATACTTTCAGTACTTCATAGTTACCATTGCATGTGTTGTAACACCTTTCTGCCTACTGTTTGTACATTTCACAGGGAGTCTGTGGGGCATCCCTGTAACTCAGTCACTGTTGCTATGTCTAGGCTCTTAACTATTCAAATATGGCAGTGTCATACCTCTCAAGTGTACAGATATTTGCAGGATGTCCACATTTTTGCCTCATATTTTGGTCCATATCTCATAAAACAGCTTTTTCTGGCAAATCACTCAGGGCTCAAGTCAGACTATAGTGACAAACATTTCAGTTTCAGACTTCATACCCTTCCAAAAATCCAAAATAATGCAAAACCTGTTACTCTCTCAACTGTCTAAGTTTGTCGGAGCAATATTTGAAATGTGTCCCTGTTTTTGGGCCGTTGCTCCACATTTTTTATTACTTAGTCCAGATGTCTTGCTGTAAGAGGTTGTGGGGTATGGGCAGTGATTATCCTGCTGTGAGTATGTGTGTGGCTTGCAAGGTGCTACAGTGACATTATTACCTACTAGCTACCAACTAGCATGGCTGTTTCTGTTCACACACTACTATTATAGAAATCCACTACATTTGACAGTAAATATACATGACATGCTTTGTGTACTACACATCCTATATTCTCTTTACATTCATTCCTACTATTGCATGATATATTTGTTGTAGCACAACGTTCTTATATAGCAGTCATGGCTTAGTGGTAAGTCATGCAGACTACTGTTTCAAAGGTCCTGGGTTTGGGACTGACAGTGGAATTTTATTTTGCTTTTGAACAGACTACAGGCCTTGTCATTCAGAGTGACTAAGGCACTTTTAAGCAGTTGTAAGCGGGTTAGCGCGGAGCTCACACATGCGCACTGGCATTTAGCTCTGCCCACACACGTGCATACCCACTTACAACTGCTTAAAAGTGCTTACTCTTGCACACACCTGCGCTAATTTCTTTGAAAGAAATGAAAATGGGGAGACAGGAAAGTGGTGAAAAAGGGGTCACAAAGAGGGTAGGACAGTAGGGAAACAAGCTCGGGTTTTGCAGGAGGGATATAGGTAAGGCCCATAGCTGCCCATTTCTTCATCAGGAACAGCTGTGCATATGTTTGTAATTTGGTGTGACATTTGAAACCTTCCACCCCTGAGAGAGAGAGGTGTAAAGACAACAATAATACTTGTTGTAAAGCCAATTGTAATTGACAGTTTCCATTTCCAGCAGACGTGTGCAAAATGGGAAGCTATGTATGGGGCATCATTTTTTTGTGGGTACAGAGTGCCCTTTTTTTTTTCAGGTGAGAGTGGTATGTCAGGTACAGGAAGTCGGTATAGCTGGGGAGGTAGGTTGGGGAGGTTAACAGACAAGACAAACAAGACGCATACAGGGGCGGTGTATGACACATGTGGGGGGGTTACACAATTGACAGGGACGGATGTTTGGATATCTCAAGCCCATGAGCCCACAGATGGCATCAGTGGAACTGAGATCCCCACCCATGGGCAGTTGCCACTGTGCCTTCACTGCCCAGGATGGGGCTGTGCTGGGGGCTGTGTAGGCCGGGCAGCAGGCACGCCCGTGAGTTGTGCCACCCGTGCCTCAATCTGGTGTAGGGGCCTAAGCACAGCGTCCCGGATCTCCCTACGCACCACAGTCCGGACACTATGGAGGGTGAGTGGATGTTCTCCTCCGGCCACACTTGCAGAGGGGGGATGAGCCCCATCCCCTGCAGTGCTTCCACCCCCAGGTGGCACAGGGCCACCGGAGGAGGGTCCGGCCTGGGCACTACTGCCACGTGCACTCGCCAGCTGAGGAGGGAGAGGTGGGTCCGCTGGAACCCGCCTTCCCTGTCATCCTATGTTTTGCATTATGTTATGACAGTTTGGGTTAGTAACGTACAATACCATTCACAATTAGGTGTAACAGCATGCATTAGTATTCCCATTAACCAAACACCCATATATTCAAGACATTGAACAGCAAGCATAACACATGCATAATTTGAACAGCAATACACAATCCAACAACATGCAGGGTTGATTGATGGTAACAGGCCATCAGGTTTGGATGTATGAACAGGGCAGATGCATCAACGTACATGCAAATATGTATGAACCAACAGGACAAATGTCCAGGGGTGTTAATTGTTATTGCACATACCAATTTCACGTGGAATGGATTATATGTGGTTATAGGGTAGGGTGAAGAAAATTTAATTAACAATTTCAAATACCAATACATATGCTGTACATTTCTAATAGCTGCAGATATATACACACTGCAGTTCTGCCTACAGTTTCCTATGTGATAACTACTTCAGGTTGGTGATAGGAATGTTACTGCTACATCAATATACATTTCATTTTTATTCATACACATTCATATCTGGCTCTGTTCAGCTACATCATCCTGCTATGTTTGCTTTATATAGCTATAGACAACTGTGGATGTTTGGTATTTCAGACAACCATACTTTCTGCATATTGCAGACTGAGAGCAACATATCCAGATTTTGGGACACACATTCCAGCTGCAGTACCATTTTCAACACGTTACTGTTTGGTTATGCCTGTCACATTCATTTCATTCTGTACTGACTGCAGTATACTTTATTCAGGAGTTATTACTACTTTATTGGTGGATTCATACCTCTTTCTCACACTCTCTCACTTATTTTATTTTTACAATTCAGGATGGTACTTAATTCTAGGCTTTATTGACATGTTTTACCTGTAGTTATAATAATCCTTTCCAACAGTCTCACTTCTGTCATGTTTCTGTATTTCAACAGGGATATATTTCACACATGTGTTTTACTCAGCTTCTGCAGCTGTACTTTTCAGCCTGCTGCAAGTTATGTACTATTATATTACAGGTGGGACATCTTTATTTCAGACTTGTTTCATTTTTATGTTTGGATTACAGGCTGCATCACACTTTTGTAATCAAGCAATACTTGCAAACCCTCTTACACTGTTACTTGCACATTTTATTAATTAGTGACTACACTGCACTCTTTTGCTAACTGTCATACTTATATATTTATTTACAGTTACAGGGAAAGAATTACTGACCTGCCTGGTGGAGCAACCATGCCAGCCTATCACCATAGGCTCGACCGTTCGCAGAACGGACACCTGCAGCTGTAATATAAATAAAGTAATATTGGAATACACATCTCCATAATATCAGCTAGGTTAATTTCTTACATAAATAATTACATGTAACTTACTCAGTAGTAGGGCGTTGGGCATTTGCCGGGCTTCCTGGATCCAATGGTTCAGTTGGTCCTGCTTCCATCTCTTCAGGTCCGCATGGTGGTGACGGACCTGCTCACCAGTCCTTGGTATTCCTGTGGCACTGGTGAGATCATGAGCCAACCGGTCCCACGCCTCATCCCTATATGCTCCCCACAGGACCTGGCCCTGCATGAGTTGGGCCTCATGATTATGGACGAGGAGCCAAACCATATATTTGGACTCCTCAATGCCCCACCTCTGTGCTCGGATGCAACTACCCTCACCTACACCTGACATCCTGGCTGCAAGTCAGTTCTACAATTGGTTATGCTGTGTATTCCCACCTATGGGGCTTATATATGCCATTTTTCCCGCACTTATCTGTGATTGGCCATTTTGGAATTGTATCAGCTTCACAAAACCTGCTTTGTCATGCTCCTCTTTCTATTCATTCCTATATATATGCTATTACTGCATTTCTAAGTGCAACTGTCATGGCTCAGTGGTTCAGTACTTTGACTATGGTGCATGGTATCCTGGGTTCGAACCTGGCCATTGCTTTTTATATTTTATGACTGTCTACACAGGCTAGGAGGTGTGTCTGTGTAAAGGCAGTTTTGATACAACTTGCTCAACGTTGCCCATCGTTTAGCTTGTTGGCACGGTGTGCAGCTCCGCACAAATGGGTCACGCTGGCTTACGTGTGGATTGGCTGTCAGCACGCATACTATGCTCAACTCAGCTACAGACACACAGTTTCAGCATGTTAAAACGCTGCTCAACCCCGGGCACTCATTCTACACCTGTTAAAACACTGCTCACCTACGGGCACTCATTTTACAACTCTTAAACCACTGCTCACCTACAGGCAGATATCCTCAACTTGTTAGACTGTAGCTCAGCTATGGGCACATCTCACATTTTTTTTAAATGTTTTTGTCTCACATTTCTTCAAAATACGTGGCCCATTTCATTACATTTTACATAAAATATAATTTTATATATGTACATATATGTCAGGGACTTGTTTCGTGCTTATTTCACTAAATATAAAAATTGATGTTGTGGGGGCTCGACCCATGACTGCCTCCTCTTCAGCCGACGTCTCTACCACTACGCTATTGCTTTTTGGCTTACTTTGCATATTTAGTTCTTATATGCTTTTCCACTGACTGCTAACTGTGGCTAAGCGACGGGCATGCCCGTGCAAACGAGCGCACTCACGGGCAAACATCCTTACAACTTAAAAAAAATATATAAGATGTTCATTTATACATTTTATGTTCATAGTCTGTGGGGGCATGTGTTGTGTTGTGTTTATTCACATTTACACGGACTCTGTCGTGGGGGTTTACTTTCGGGACTTTTACTCTTCTGGGGGCGTGTCCGTTTGCAGGGCTCACCCTACGGACACACCCCCTACTGTCTTCCACGGACCTTAGGTGTGATTCAGCATGCCCTCATGCATATGCATGACATGCTGACGTCACATCATTTAACTGCAACCTCCGTGTAAGCCTTGTAACTCTTACAAGGAGGCTTCGTGAATCCTGCCCATTGTGCTAGCAGTAGCTTTTTAATGCAAAAGAAAATGAATTTATGGATGACTAAGGTTTACAAGATTTATAAAACAGGCATCCGATAGATCAGGTTTGCAGTGAATTAACTGATTTAAGTTCAGAACTTTCCAAAATATTGGATGCGTTCTGTGCCTGCTAGATGCTTTATGGAATAGGCATGAGAGAATTTAGTAATAAAGGCTTGTGTAGTAATCTGCTATGAGGCTCTCTGACTACAAATACTAAATTAGCATAATTTCATTGTCCTGTCAAAGTATGCGCTATTAATTTCAATACTGTAGTCTGACACCTTAAAATTTCCTGGCATGCGAGTTTTCAGTGTTCCCTTGTTGAGAGAATCAAAGGCCAAGAAACCTTTGGCCTGGTCTTTTTTGTTTATAAATTCCTATTTGGAGAGCTGTCTCAAGATATGAAAGACACTGATTCAGTAGCTCTATACCTTAAATACTTGTAATGTTAAAAAAAAAAAAAAAAAAGTACAAAATGAGAAGGGTGGTGCCTAACTCCTGAAGTTGAAAATGTCTTACCTTACCTTAGTTTCCCATAAACTCTATTTTGGGGCAAAAGTTAAATATTCCACTGGTGGTTTAAGAATTGAGGTATTAAAAGGGGTGCTGCATTGCAGGTCTGTTTACTACTACACACAATTAATCTTCTACCCAATTAAATGCCAGCATGGACCATTGGATTGTTCAGATGTATCAAGATGCTTTTTAACAAAGCAACATTTCACTTCAGTGTGTTAAACTGAGGATAGTAAAACAACCATAAAAGTACAACTAATATAACCCATTAGTCTATTCCATTGTATGACAAAACAAAAAGATAGGTCTTTAACCCATGTCTAAAAAGCTAGGCGGGCAGTACTATTCACATAGCCACTGAGTCAGCAAGTTTGAGATAAGAACCCTGATACAAAAGTATGAAAACCTGAACTCTTATTTAACCCATGAAACTGCCACTCATCTCATGGATGAGTATAATGCCCACATAGGGAATAAAACAATCTGATGGCAAAGACCAAAGTTGTGAATAGCCAAATAGACTAAGCTTTAATCTTAACTTGTTCCTTCAAGGGCCCATGAAGCAAACCGTTGGCAACACTTTCATCCTGTAAAATCTCTCAAAGTAGTCCATAGTCCACCGCTGTCAGTATGCATGAATATGTAATCACTTGCATTCAAAAATTATCCTTTGTCAACTTTGGAAGATTTACTGCTGGTGTTTTGAGGAATCTCTATGGCAGATGTCTTTGTGTAGGTGACTTTAGTTGAAATTGTGACCAGGCCTGCGAATGACTGTTGGACATGCAAATGCTGCTAATTTAAGGTATTCACTCTCGAGTGAACAATTGTGTGCACCCTCCAAAGGACTGGCTGGGTTAAGTTTTTCTTGAATGTATGGAAGTGAGTTCTGTACCATGAATTTCAATCATGGTATCACCCGGAGACCTTGGAAAGTGTGAACCATACTCAAAATCCTTTAGAGAAGGTTTCTCTTCCACATGCCGTGACTAAGTCTTTAAGAGTAAAATTTTGTTTTGTATCAGATCTGTTAATTCAGACTTTAATTTGCATCTTTGCATCTCATTGGTCTAAGTGCTGATGGCTTCTTTCTGCAGGTTGTTGGACTGAGCTGATGGGAAGATAATACATTGTGGTTCCTCATGGATGGTAGCTGGAGACTGGTGCACTGAAGATAACACAATTCTAGTGCTAATAGCAAATGTATGGCTGAACACTAACATCTAAATGCCATGTTTTTGTGATGTCACCTGGTGGATGGTGATCTTTATCAGTTTATTCTGTACTGGATATTCTGCTGTTAAAGTACATGGTTCTACAATATGGGTAAAAGCATGTCACACCAGTCCTTACTGGGCCAACTGCATGAATATAAGTTCTATTACTGACACTTGTTATTTTTATTGCCAGCTGCTTTGTACAAGTGGCAACTGTAGTGATGGGAGAAGCACAAATGGCCTGTTTGTGTTCAAATTGCTCCTGTGAATTAGTCTGTAGTAAACCTGAAATTGGTATGACTAAAGTGATGTCAACTGAACTATTAGAAAAGTGAACCTATAATAAAAATCCTGCTTACAAAGTTGACAATTGAAAACATTTACTTTTAAACTAAATGGCAACAGATCTCACTTAAGCCTATTACCTTGTTGGATGTTAAAGCTTTTAAAAATGGTTAAGTTCCAAGGTTAGATGGTTTAACTAAGGAACTGTATAATCTGTTTCCACTAAATATTTTAGAATTAGAGTGATATTTTCAGGATAATTCAGGATGATAAAATTCCTCCATGGAACTTTTCTGTAATCTCACCTATACTTGAATAAGTCTCATATCAACTTGTTCATTAAATCATTTTCACCACAGGATTGAGATTAAAGATCAAATGGGGCACTCAGATTAACCTGCAACAAACTGAAACCAAAATCCAACAGAAGGATACACAAACCAGTAGTAAAATCCACCTTCTGGTAAGAACCAAAGCCAATGATCCACACCAATACCAAACAATTTTAATAAAAGTTAAGCCATGAACTTTCAGTGTGAAATATCAAAAGGGCAGTAAATGGCTTAGATTTAGCTAATAGAACAAACAAAAAGTTGGCCCCAATTATCTTGGACGTTAATTTGGATTTACTTGGAATATTAAAATTGTATAGACTCCAAAAAGCATATGTTAAAATTGGATCTTGCATTTAAGGATTCACTTGAAACAAAGCCAAAACAATGGGACTCCCCTGTCCCCTTTATTTGCATTAGTTGTCAAACTCTTGGCTAATAGTATAAAAAGTAATAGAAACCTTGGAGTCTCAATTAATGGAGATTGTCACTCTAAAATACTACTTTTTGTAGGTGATATTTGACTGAAGCAATAGATGAGGAACTTAGATTCAAGAAGTATCTCTGCTGAAATTTAATAGCAATAAAACAAACTTTCTAGTTAATTACTAGATACAAAGTTTAAATGTAATTGGGAAGGTATTGTACAAGATTTTATATATTGCATTTACAGTAATTTAATGTCTTCCAATTTTTTTAAGAAAATGGAAAAAATGTTAACCTAAAAATCCAAGAAATATAAAATTATGGAAGTTTTGGTTTCCCAGGTGTACAAATTAAGTAATTATACGACTCAATATACACTAGTCAATGAAATATCCTTTCATCTGGTTAAAATTTACCTTGGAAGGAAATTTAATTCTTTAGTGACTTCATATATGCAATAATTTCTTAAAACAGTTAAACATGTTTTTAAATATCCATTAAAATCAAAATGGAAATTTGTTTTCCTATTGCACGACTAGATTTAAGGATACTCTGAACAATAGTAAAATTAATTTACTTAATGGAATGGATTAGTATTATGCGTCTGATTGCTTTGAAAAAAGAAATGCCAAGTCCCCACAATATTTAATGACTGAATATAGGCTGGATGACTCTGCTAATCAGTTATCCATTAGTAACAAAATTAAATGAAATGTGTGAATATTCTAGTATTATATGAATGTTGTTGTTGATAAATTTAACATACAAAGGCAGCTTGTCTGTGCTATAAAAATTAAATAGTAATTTTGATGCAAAATTCCTGACCACTTTAGATAGTAGTGTATTGAGTGACTCGATAGTAAGAATAAAGCTTTACTTAAACCAGTTAGTTAAATTTCAAGTTTATAGTGGAAATGTATATATGGAATGTTTGTCATTCCTTGTATCTCTAAGTTTAGTAAAATGACTTCTGTTGGAAAAGTAAAAGCTGATTAGGTACACGTTTATGGACTGAAAATTAAATGTATATCAGGAAGAGGAATACTTTTTAAGGGGTTGTGCTCTGATAATTGTTACTAATGAATTACTTCCTGAATATGTGACAAACTTCATGACACCCATGCAGAAGGGAACTGAAAGTTCGAGAGTCCTACACTAAGGCACTGGACAAGCACATCCACTCATGCATGAATCGTGCTATCCAAAATAGAACCAAGATGCTCTCCTCCAAAAAAAGGAAGCAGATATGGTGGTCCCCTGCCATAAACTTCACAACAAATGGAAGAAACTTGCAGAAAAGAGGAAAATCCCACAATGCAAAAAATTCCCTTACCAGCCTCAGTAAGAAGCTGAGATACCTCATAAAATCCTCCAAAGCATGTTACAAAAATAAAATTGCCAAAGATTCAGACAACCACAAGGCATTCCATAACTATGTCAAGAATCTAAATGGCAATGCTCAGATCTGCTCTGAGCTACAACAGAATGGCATTAAATATACTGATGGATATTGCCAATATCCTGGCAGATTGATTCAGTACCAACTTCACCCCCTTCACTCCCTAAATGGCCCATCTCACTACCGGAAGATTGCCAAATTCCGGTAATAACAGCCACACAGATAAACGCATTCTCCAAAGCTAAGAATACAGCATCCATGGGACCAGATGACATCCCGGGCTGTGTACTACATGAACTGCAAAATTAACTGGCACCTCACCTAAGTGTCATGTTTAATCATACCCTCACCTCAGGCTTCATGCCCACTGAGTGGCGCACAGCTACAGTTGCCCACTCCACAAGAGGGGGATCCACCTTGGATCCCGGGAACTACTGCCCCATCAGTCTGAGCCTGATCAGCAAGGCCATGGAACTTATAAACAAAGATATTGGCAACCTTCAAACACTGGACCCCACCCAATTTAGATTTGTGAAGGGCTGATCTTGTCAAATCAGTCTCCAGAGCCATGGATGAAGGTAAGGCAGTCCACGCAGCCTATCTGGACCTTGCCAAGGCCTTTGACACCATTCCCCACTCTGGAATCATTGGGCATTAATCCCTATGTCACTCGGGTTGCCAACTGGCTTACTGACAGAACCCACACTGTAAAAGTAACTGACTCCAAATTCAGCTCTAGACAAGTGGAGTACCTCAGGGTTCAGTCCTGGGACCGGTCTTGTTTGGCATCAACTTCTCTGAAGTACAGGCAAACACTAAGGAATTCTGACTAGCAAAGTTTGCAGATGACTGCAAACTGGGAGCCATTATTGAATCCCCAAATCATGTGGATACTCTACAAAAGGGCCTTACAGAAACAGATGCTTGGTGCCAGAGCCATGGGCTCAAGCTCAGTGCCAAGAAATGTATAGTTATCCCCTTTGGGGAAAAAACATGTACCCGTGAATTGCCACATAGGTGGCAGTACACTAAACACAAAGTGTGATAAGAGAATTGGGGAAACAGGTGGACAGTGGTCTCACCTTCAATAACCACATTAGTCAGGAAATCCTATGTGGCATGCCTCATCACCATGGACTTTTCATCCAGAAAAAAGGTCTTTGTCCCACTGTACTCATCCCTCATTAGACCCATTATAGAATACAACGCCCCATATGGTATGTACCTCAAGACATCTGCAACAACTGGAACAGCTGCAGAAATACCTCACTAAAAGAATCACAGGCCTAAAGCAGATGCCCTATGCTGACCGCCTTAAACTCCAGCTATACTCTGTCGCATATAGTCTACTCAGAGGTGATCTCTGCTTAACATACAAGGCCATGTCAAACCCAGAGCTGTTGGACATGCTACACTTAAAGAAATCCCAATCCCTCAGAGCCACACTCTACAAGGATCTAAACCTTATCGCAATAAACAAAACATGCTGGAGGGATAGGTTCCTGACCCAGAGACTCCTCAGACTCTGGAATAGAATGCCCATACATGTCAAGCAGAGCACCTCCTTGGCCCTCTTCAGAAGGAGCCTTGATGACTGGATGGGAGAAAGGAAATTCACCCCTGGGATCACGTCAGTCACCCTGCTAGACAGGGGTCCAGGGAATTGTTATGGCTAGGCTTGTATAGGCCCTAGGGCCGATAGCCTAGTACCAACCTATGAACCTGTATGTAAAAGCCAAAGAGCAAAGATTTTTGGGCTCTCTTGGCAGTTGCAAGAAAATTTATTACAAAAAATTGGAAATCAAACTTCCTACATTCAAAGAATTTTTACATTTAACAACAACAACTATAAAGGGATCAGAATAAGATATATAAATCACAGTTAGACCCTTAGTGGCTGGGATAACCCTGAAATGTTGCTATCGGAATACCAAGATTTTAATGTGTCAATTCTGGAAGATTACATTGATAATTCAGTGTATTCGTATCATTGGATAACAATACGCAAAGCTGAATGTTCTCCTTTCTGAGTATATATTGCAAATATGTTGAAAATTTTCTTAAAGAAAAATGAACCTGCAAATGTGTCACTATAGCTAATTCTGAATAAACCAAAGTTCATACCAGCTCAACTGAGAAGGTAGGCAGGCAGCCAGAAGATGTTAAGATCCTTTAAACCTAAGGAATGACCACAGGTGGCACTTTTGTATCAAACATTATTTTGATTTATAACTCTTCACAAATAAGGCACAAGCCTGCTGCTACATCCTTCTCTCTCTATATCTTCTTGCATGGAGACCTCACCCCTGCTATTTGATGTATTCTGAGGAAGATACCCAAAGATATAACAATTTTAGACATTAAAGAATGAATGGGGAGGGTTAACATATTCAATCTTCACTGTTCTGAAGCTTGCAGTTACAGTACTTGGAATATCAAAGGCAATTTAAAAGACCCATAAAAGTAGCAACTAATGGTCTTTGCTGGGGATTGCAGAGGCGGAGGAATGGGAAACAACATCCTCAGCAACTTTTAATCATGATAGTTGATATCTTGCACTTTAAAGTTTTTGCCAAAGATGACACTGGATATGTTTTAAAAGTATGAAATTTGGACTGTGTAGCAACTTTTAATAATGCAATTCTGCCAGAGTCCATGCCTCTGAACTCATTCAACTAGATAAAGGCATTGGTTTTTCATTATGCAAAACAATGCCAATGATCTTCAGGCTATTTTATGACAGAAGCCAGCAGAATGCTTTTTGTCCCCTGTTATGACCTTACTAAATTCTACAATTTATTTCTGCACCCATGAATGATGTCCTTGCATTCACTGCTGCTTATCCTTTACCGTATAGGATTCCCTGCCACTAAAGCCCGAACATCCGGCCAGTCTACCAAAGACTACTTGTTGCTTATTTAAAAGGTATGCTGAATGTCACGCAGACACTTCTTGCATAGCATAGTTCATAAATGTGATGTTCAAGCTTACCCTAAACAGAGCTTCACCAATGCTTCTAAGCATATTTTTTTCATCTTTAGTCTGCTTTTTGGGTCCTTTTCTGACAGTTGAACACATTTTTGTTCCCTAGGGGCTACCTACACCTGCTTGATGACTTCTTTGCAGTTCAGATAAGTGTCTGAAGTTAATGTCATCCAGGAAAGATAAATGCCAGTGTGGTAGACAGATTCTCCATAAAGGCCGCTACAGTAAGTATTTTTTTTTTTTTTTGCCTAGGAGCCTCTCATGACTATATGTCTTTTTCTCTAGAGAGGTTGTGGTAGAGGCAGGAACTGTAGCGGAATGTGATTGCAGCACGTCAAGCTCCTTCCCAGAGAGAGATGGAACTCTGAACTTGATCATTCTTTCTCTCCAATGCACCTTAAAGTTATACAGACAGGCTTTACTTTTATAAGGTCAAAGTTAACCAATGTTCTCCCCGATCTTAGATTTTTACCTCGGGAAGCAACTTGAAAGATTTGTTAGCTGATGTCAACTCTGAACCATTTGACTTTCACCTCTTACAAAATAAGTTTATATAACCCTTGTTTGCATAATGTTCTCAATGTATTCCTCCAAATATGTGATAAGGATGTCAGATCACTCTTGGGTAATGAGTAATGAGAAATGGTTTAAATTGTCTCAAGAGGAAATTGCTGCCTTCATAGAGCTTAGCTTGGATAAGTCTTTACATATTATGAAAGCTGATAAGGGCACCACTACTGTTGTCATGGAACAAGTTAGATATGTTTCTGAGAGTAACAAATGTCTTGGTGACAACACCTTTGTTTCTTTAGCTGAAGTTAATGAATATTGTCTGGCTATTGATAAGTTTCTTAGTGACTGCCTTACTGACAAGATTACTCCAGAGGAATTTCATGTCTGTCAAAAGTCCATGTCTGGGGAAACTTTTCGGAATTCCTAAAATCCAGAATAACATGCTAACCCTCCTTTCCATTTGATGGTCTCTAATAGAAGAACTAAGACTGAAAACATTTCTGAATTTGTGGAAATGGTTCTCAACCCGATTGTACAAGGGACCATGTTTTATCTAAAAGACAATTGGCCTTTTTTTGGATGAATTTCAGAGGTTTCCTACTCCAAATGGCGACTGCTTTCTAGTGTCCCTTGATGTAGTAGTGGCTCTTTATTAAAATATTCACCACCAACTTACCAAGAAATTCTTGCTGGAATACGCTGGTCTAAACTACAGTAAAACTGATATTTGTGAGCTGATTTCAGTTCTGCATAATAATTTATCCCATTTCAAGTCATCTTTCAACAACAGAGAGGGGTAGCTGTGGGGGCTAAAACAGCACCAGCGTATGCTAATTTGGTCTTAAGAGTTTAGGAGATGTATACTCTATCCCTTTTTCCAGCACATACTTTTTTACTGCCACTATATTAATTTATTTTTTGTTTGGAGTGGCACTTTGTCTCAGCTTGACTCTTTTCTGACTGATTAATCTGGCAGCATCAGTTTCTTATCCTTCACGGTTTTTGGTATGGGCCACAGAGTTCAGTTTCTAGATGTAGATGTTCTGCTTGATCTGGTTACCAAGTCTTTCAGCTCCAACATATTTCACAAAAAGACCCACTGTAATAACTATCTGGACTACACTAACCAGGATCCACATTTTATAAAAACTAATGTGGTCAGAAGAAAGTTTGCCACTCTTTCTTGCTTAATCAAAGAGGACTCCATCTTCTTGGATGAATGTGCTTTTTGACAGGACGTTTAAGGATAGAAACTATCCTTTAGACTTGTTGGCTTGTATTAGCAGAGGTTTGCCTGGGTAGGACCACCAAATTCCCACTGATACTTAAGTCTGGTCTGTAGGTCCACACCGACAATTCCACAGGTATAAACCACACACTGAGCTTCCCTCTCCCCATTTGCAGAGACATGCATGGTATTAAACAGATACTGCACAACAACTGGAATATTATCACCAGTAATAAGGAGCTCCAATAGTTTGAGTTCCCAGCCCACTTTTTGTTATAAAAAGACAGAACTGTATATCGCTTTTGAAGGGAGGGACCATCCACCTTTTGTACTGTCCAGCTCTGGTAAGTGTATGGCTTGCCTCTGCATTCTCCAAGGTGATCAGTACACATTCAAGCATAATTTTTCTGTGAAATGTAAAAACAGGTTTAATTGTAACAATACTTCAGTGGTTTATGTTGGCATTTGTAACACTTGTTCATCCTTTTACGTTGGCAAAACTATAAGGAGCTTGATGGACCAGAATTAAAGAAGATAATGCAGCTATTAGACACCAAGATTTGTATAATGCACTGGAAAAGCATAGTGTTTGTTGCAACAATTTTGTAGCATTTGATTTTTTTGTTTTGGACCAAGTACTACCATTTTTTGTTGTTTCTAATACTCTATTTGAGGTAATTGAACTAAAGTGGCAGTTGCTCTTAGATGCAGAGTTTCCACCTGGTTTGAATGAAAACATTAACATTAAATGTGCCTTGAGGTAGGTGAACAGTTCCCTCCCCCAATATAATACTATTTAGATTTTTCTCTCTGCCAAGCATCACTTCCCTTTGACCAGACCATTTATTTTTTTACTAGCTGGTTGAAATACAACTGAAGTCTTTATACTGGGCTGCATTCCTTGCCTGATATTTGATTTCATTTTTTAAAGTAAAATTTTCATTTTTAAAATCTAATTTACTTTTTTACTGTATTTATTGGAGTGTACTTTTTCCTAGATGTAGAGTTTTCACTTGGCTTTAATGAGCCTTAACATTATCTGTTCCTTGAGGTTGTGTCAGTGAACCAGTCCCTCCCCCCTCCATACGGCTATTAAGCTCTTTTACTCCCCTAACCTCCACTCCCTCCTGACCAGATAGGTCCTTTAAAATTTTGTTAGCTTTTCAAAAACAAATAATGTTTTCTTATTGTATTTTGTCCCTTGCTGGATATTTGATTTCATGTTTGAAGTGTGATTGACAGCCTTTACTGTATTTATCGAAGTGTACTTTTTAGTTTTCTCATTTCTAATGAAGTTTTTACAATTAAAGAATGAACGCGCTCAAATTCACTTGTTCTGTGCATTTCTTTTGCCTAGCTAATTTGTTATGAAGATTGTTTTGTAATAGTTCTTTAGTTATTTCTCATTTTGTGTTTTTGTTGTGTTATATGTCTTGTCCTATTTGTCAGCTGTTTGTTCCGAAAACCCTTTACAGTAGACTTCCCTTTCTTTGTATCTTGAGAACCAGGGTCTTAAGCTTCTTACTAAAGATACACTGGAAGGAATCTCCCACCTCAAGGGTCAACTGTTAGGGAAGAAGAATCTTCTGCTGTCCGGCCTCTGCCAGGTGTTTCTCCAGAGGTCATTACAAACCTGGAGGCTTGACTAGCTGTGTTGTTGGATTACTTAACCACTACCATATTAGAGTCCGGTGAGGGTTTGGTTGGCAGCAAATCTGGAGAGCCTTTGCAGGTGCCCATCTCGGATGTTCAGGGGTAACCACAGTTGATTTTTTTCTGATGGGCTTAGGGAAGTTCCTCAGTCTTTGGTTGGGGAAGAAGTTCCTACTACAGTTCTCGACTGCTGTCCCGGGTCTGAACCTTCACAGTTTTTTTGAGGAGAAGTTCCTTTAAAAAAGAAACAAAAAATTAAACATGTTTCTTCTGCTCCTAGAGATCCACAAAGTAAGTTGTAGGCCTTCACTCTGGGACTATTGACTGCTTTAATGTCCTTAAAGCCTCCTCAAGCGGTTTCAGTTCCTGCACCTCCATGGTCCTCTTCTCCCTTTAAAAGGCCTAGAGAGCAGGATTATTCTGAGGATACGTTGGATTTTGATAATGAATCCCTGACTTATTCTACTCATATTCCTTCTCCTTTGGACTTTGTTTCAGAGGAGGAAGACTCCATTAGCCCAGATGTTCATTTTGAGGAAAATTCCTTTGGGGACACGCTCTCTAAGATGATGGATTTTTTTAAGTGGGATTGTGGTCATGTCTCTGATATCCATAAAATATACAATGAGTTGCTGCAGATGGAATCTCCTAAACCTATGGCTATTCCTCCTGTTTTGGCTGCTTTTTCCAAGCCCTCTCATGCACCTGATTCTCTGCCCCCCTGCTCCTAAGAAGCCTAACAGGTTTTATAGGGTGCCTAAGGATTGTTCTTTCCTATATAAATGTCCTGCTGCTGACCCCTCTGTATTGTCTGTAGCCACTCATAAGCTATCTCTATTGCTTTCTTTGCCCAGGTAGACAAGGACAGCAGAACTATTGAAAGGTTGGGTAAGAAGGGTTTACACTTCTGATACCCTAGCTTTTAGGGCTATTAACCATCAGATCCATATGTCTAAGTTTGTCTTGGCTCTTCTTTCTTAGGTTTGTCAACGTATTTCTGATTTTCCAGACTCTGAGGGTAAAGCTTCTGTTCTTTCCTTGTTAGGGACTTCCTCTCAAGTTGTTCATCATTCTATTAAATGTAGCTATGATGCAACAGATGCCTCTTCCAGGGCTGCTGTTTTTGGTTTGGATATGAGGAGGTATCCTTGGCTTAAGTTTCAACCCAGCTAAGTTGGTAGATGCTCCTCTGGATTCTAAACTTTGTTTGGCTAAGCTGCTGGTGGTTTAAGTGCCTTCAGGATATGGGTAAGGCCTTAGAGGAGCTTAAAAGTGTTTGTTTATCCTGTTCCTAAATGTCAGACAAATTACCCCACTAAGCTTCCCTTTGTTCATAGGCAATCCCGCCCTTCTACTAAAGGTAGGAAGAATGGCAAATGGGCTCCTCCTGCTAAGGCTACTCAGTTTTCAGGGACTCCGAAGCCTTCCTTTCCAGACAAACCAGGTACTGTGCGACTATCCATCACTTCTCAGCCACATTTCTCTTTTTTTTGCCTTTTTCTTTCTCTTCTTGTTTGGCTTCAGATCACTCAGGAGTCTTAGGTTCTGTCGATCATTCATGGTGTGGAAATCCTGTCCTTTTATGGGCATTCTTCAGCCTCCATGAGAACAGCTTCCCTTTTTCCTAGAGGTTCTTCAAAATCTCTTGTCTCAAGGTACTATTCAAGAGGTGGCTGTGTCCCAAAGAGGGAAAGGGTTCTACTCCAGACTGTTTCTAGTGCCCAGGAAAGAGGGCCCTCGGAGACTTATTCTAGACCTCTTTCATCTAAACATTTATCTAAAAGTCCCTTCAGCTTCTGTTTTCTCTCTTGCTCCCTCAGGCCTATATGGTGTCTCTGGATCTCAAGGATGCTTATCTCCATATTCCGATCCATCCTCTTTTCAGGAAGTTTTTGCATTTCTCTGTTGATTCCTGGCATTTTAAGTTATCTGCTTTGCCCTTTGTCCTTTCTTCTGCCCCATGGATGTTCACCAAATGCCTTGCTCCTGTGATTGTTTTTTTGCAGGCTTCAAGGGATCCAGAGAATCTTTTACAAAGTTGTTTCCTTTCTTCAGAGCCTGGGGTTCACTATAAATTTTAAAAAGTCTTCCCTGATGGAATCTTGCTGCCAAGTATTAAGTGACTCTTCAGGCAGTCTATATTCCTTCCAGTTAAAACATTGTGGCAGACACTCTGTCCCCACCCACAAATGCATGCTTCACAGGGATGTGTTTCTGGACATTAACCACCAGTGAGGTACTCCACACGTGGATCTTTTTCCCTCCCCCCTGAACAGAAAACTTCCTCTATTTTGTGTCAAACTCCTAGGTCCTCTGGTATGGAAGGTGGATGCCCTCTTATTTTCTTAGAAGGGGATGATTCTTTATGCATTCCCTCCCCTTCCTTTCATTCCAAATGTACTATTCAGAATTCAGCAGGATGCTCCCAAAATCTTGTTGGTGACTCCTTTTTGGCTGCAACAGCACTGATTCTCTCTACTTCTGCATCCAGCTTGGGGAAATCATCACAAGTTATGTCACAGGGTGGATCCAATTACAAGACAAGGGATCTCTCATCTATCCCCACCTGTCCATACTTACTGACAAAGTGGGTGATAGGATTTTCATTTATCATCAACACCTGTTTTCAGAGGAAGTGCTGCAAGTCTTGCAGGAGGCCAGGAAACCTACTAATAGGAAATCCAATTTATCCAAATGGAGGAGGTTTTCTATTTGGTGTTTCTCTATCAACCTGGACTCACTTGCTGTGGATGTTCATTTAGTTCTCTCTTGTGTGAGTTACTCAATGCTGATTTGCTCTGTTCTTCTGTTAAGGCCCTCTTATTAGCTGTCTCAGTGTGTTTGCCTTGTTCTCCTCCTCTAGCTTCTAGACTTGAGGTGAAACAATTTTTTAAAGGCGTCCTCAATACTAGACCTTGCTGGGAAGCCTGTTCCTGCTCCCTGGGATCTTAACTTTTTTTGGAGAAGCTGAATCAGGCTCCTTTTGAGCCTGCTGCTTCAGCCTCCTTGCATCATTGTTCCTTTAAGACTGTTCTTTTGTTAGCTTTTACTTCTGCCAGACAGATGCCCAAGTTGCAGGCCCTTATGGCTTGTCCTCTTTTTTTGATCTTTCATGAGGACTGTCCTTGCACACTAACCCTTCTTTTATTCCTAAGGTGGTCAATTATCTTTCACTTAACCAGTCCATTAATCTGCCTACTTTTTTCCCCTGTCTGCAAGATGACAGTGATATGGTGCTGCATACTTTGGATGTGCATAGGCAACTCAGGGTTTATTTAGACTTAAGGCTATTAGAAAATCTGATCACTTTGCTCTTTCTTTTCATCCTAGATCTTTGGGACTTGCTCTATCCAAGCAAACTATGTATTCTTCTATTTCTAAGGCTATTTCCTTTTGTTACACTTTTCATGGCAAGAACCTTCCTTCTTCAGTTAAGGCTAATTTAGTAGAGCTGTGGTTTCTTCTGGTGCTTTTTTTCAAGGGCTTAGACACTAACTCTATTCTTGAAGCCGCTACCTTCTATGCATATCTTTACCAAGCACTGCAAGTTAGATGGTATCTTGAGAGCTAGGGGTGGTTGTGCTTGTGCTTTTCTTCATGGCTTTTTAGGGGAATCTTCTGCTCCTTCCCCCTCCCCACTTTCCTCGAACTTTGGCACTCTCCCATATAGTAAAGAATAATGTAGCAGTACCTGTAAGGACATAGTGTAGTTGTGTAAAATCTTACCATAATAGTAGATGTCATTGCCCTCACTGCTGCAGTATTCACTCCCCCCTCCATCCCCCTAGTCTCTTGCCTTCCTGGATTTACAGATTACCTCTTGGGTTCCTTGGACTGGTGTTCTACTGGGGCAATCAGTTCTGTTTATGGTAGGCCTGAATGTCAGCTTTATGCTCTATGCTATGCAATAAGCATTTGTGTGACATTTGGCATACCTTTTAAATAAGCAACAAGTAGTCTTTGGTAGACTGGCTGTACGTTCAGACTTCCATGACAGGAAATCCCAGTCGGTAAAGAGTACTGCAGCACTGAAGGCAAGGGCATCTACTGTTATGGTAAGATTTTGCACAAACACAAACTTTTGTGTTTGCTTGCTGAATCAACTCACAGGGGATCTCAGTTAAGGAGACAGTCACTCAAAATTCAATATTTAATTCATAGCGAATAAATGCTAGTGAAATATTCCATTTACAGTTGTTTTCATGAATGATTAGTTATTGCTATTTGTTGAGGTTGTCTGTGCTGCTTTACTGACCCTTTTAGTTATAACTTAGACTTTTAACTACTGAAAAGTTCTGTGGCCTGGGATCATCATGTCCGGTATGAATATTTTGTATAAAGAACAAACTGGATGGTAGATGTATAACTTTAGGTTTAAAAGGAGGGATCACTGACCCGGAGAAGATTCTGCCCTGGTTACTTGGTAGCTATCATATGCAGTGGAGTAAACCTGCATCAGTTACACATTTAAGGGCAATTCTTTTCCATACATTCAATAGTGTGCAATACCATGTTTAGTGCATGTGCATTCAAATATATCAGTAAAGTACTTAATTTACAGGATACTAGCCAGTAGTCATATTGAATAAATATTGCCAGTTTACACACTTTAGCTGCACTAGTGCACAATAACAAGCATGTCAGAAATATGTGCAAGAATAGGAGATGTGTCAAAAGACTTGTGACAGTCAGACATGAGTGTCAAAGAAAGTGGCATTGAATGGAGAGAAATGGCAATTGCCACAACAGCCTGACCCAATATAGGAAATGGGGGGAAAATTGGGTTGATAATGATAATTGAAGAGAGGCATGTCTTGTACACAATTCTGCACACAAACACCATATAAGAATGTTTTATTTTGGACCTGTTCATTGTACATTTGTGCAGTACTATTCTGTGCATTCTACATATCATGTAATATTTGTATTAATCAGTGTATTTACAGTGCATTGTAATATGTCATCATTTTTGGCAGAATGGTTAGGGATTTTACCTCACAAACACATGGTACAAGGTTTGTTTCTCACCTGTGGGAAACATTAGCTAGACTTAAAATGGCCCACAAGGCCAGCTAGCCTTGTATCTACCTATGAACCTTTGTATATGTATTTTCTGTTCTTTTATTTGTGAAACTTTTCTCCTTGGCCCTTGGCTAAAAATGGATAAACCTATGCAGTTGGAGGTTCTTGGTAAACAGATGCCAACAAATCATTACTTAATTGCATATGAACTTCATTTTAAGATGCATATAAACAATGGATGATGTTTGTGGTTGTATAGACTGACTTAACACTTGCATATCTACCTGTATTCAGGTTCTTACAAAGAGTTTACATTTGCATGACCACACACCACCAAGCAAAACCCTCACAGTCACCCCTTTGAGTATATAAATGTTATGGTCATATCAGTTAGTGTTCATTATTTATTGATGTAGTTCATGTACTGTGCAGACCTAGGAAGCATTGTCTCCTGAATATAGTTGGCAGTGATGCATGGAAGTTGAAAAAGGGCCATTGTAGGTATGGATGAGTCAGTTTGGCATACTGTATTATTAATACTGTATTGAATGGTACACTTCTCAACACTTATATATATATATATATATATATATATATATATATAGAGAGAGAGAGAGAGAGAGCAATATATGTGCACATTGCCTTATCTTGTCATCTGCTAACCTAGAAGAAAACTCTTTGACAATAATTTAATGTTTCTATATAATATTTTATTACTTATGTTAACTGGATGAAACCACTATGCATTAGAGACTCCTCAGGGGCAATCCAGGAACAATGCCAGGTTAAATGACTTGTGTGATGCCTGTGCACTGGCCCAGTAATCATGGAGCCTCAATCCTCACCACTAGCATGAGTGAGGGGTGTCCACATTGGAAGGATAACAAATACACACACAGTAAAGTATAATTTCCCTTAACAGTACACAGAAATCACAGTCAGTCTGGGGCTGGTTTCTCCCTGTCTCTCCAGATCCCCAATAAGACTCCCCACTGGCACAGCTATAGGGTTCAGATCTCAGCTGAGTAGTCAAGCCAAAACCTCCAGTACCCTCTCTGTCCAACCAGTGCTTCATATCCCTGCTCAAGTAGCTGATACACACACACTCTTTGAGATATGAGCTATATACAAATACACAGACTCTTCTGGGGAGGGCTGGCACTGGTTCTCCAGCTATGCCCCCTTCCGCCCAGGCTATAATGTAGTAATCCACTGCCACCAACTACTCTTATCAGCTATTCTAAAGGCTCTTACCAAAGGGCGTCCAATTCTACTGTGCAATGTTACTGTCATCCAAATAGTAAGTGTGACTGAGACTGGAAGGCTATTTAGGAGTGGCCTTTACAGCATCACTAAATACATGCAAGTACTTTGGAGCTTAAATTATCTCTACACAATGCCACAGTTGAAAGGTTTAAAATATTTAATAATAATAAAAACACAAGGCAATACTTGTTCATTCAACACAGTGGCATTCAAGAGTTCAGAAATCACAGAAAATACTTTAAAACAACATTGTAGGATAATCTCACATAAATATAGAAAACAGCTAGACTATTCTGGTTATATTCCTATCTATCTCTAAGTCAAATCACTGTTCTAAATAAACTACTTACAGAGCAAAGCATGTGTTGGTGAGCTGATGTGTTCAGGTTCAGACACAAATAGAAAATGCTATACTTACTTTCTGAGATAGCCCTTAAATTGATAATACACATTACTGCTAAGTCATTTCAGATTGCACATCCCTGTTACTTCTTAAGTTTCCCAGGCTCATAGAACTTAAAATTTAACATTTCTCTTTTGATCTGAACCTACCATGAAGCCACACCAATAAAAGACACTTTACATGTGAAACCTAGTAATTATCTATGGCCTAAACAATAGAAAGAATTTCTAGCTGCAGACATACTGTCTCCAAGCTTGAGATCAAACACAGTCATAAAATTCTTTGCTTATCAGCTTTCTCCCAGCACGGAGCACTGTGGTTACATTTTTTTTAAGTTCAGAACATACAAAGATTTCTTACATTTGTCAAACAAGCCTCTGGATCATATTAATATTTACAAGGACATATAATTATTTACAAAATTCTGTCTAGCTAGGCTGGCAGCCTTCACAATGTGTTCAGTTATTCAGTAAAAAATGGAGGCCAAAAGAGTGAAACCCTGAACTACAAGATTAATCTTATTAGAAGCTTGTAGTCTTAATACTTTGCACTAAAGTGCCGGACAAATCTTTTTATTTTCATGTGATCCTAACAAACTTATCTGTCTCTCTCTCCTCCAAACTGGAAGTCTGTTATAATAAGATTTCTAAATTTGCCACCAAAGCCAAATTCTCCTCCCATCATTGTACTGCCTTTCATTTGTTAAACTGGCTTGAACTCCCCAACCTTTTAGACTATCGCCAAATTACTACGCCCAGAGACTAATTTTTCAACCTACTAAGTGCCCAGCTCTGTCCAATATCCTCAAGCCATACACCCCTTCAAGATCTCTAAGATTAACCCACCAAAACCTAATCACTGTCCGTAAACCCAATCGTCCTGCTGGTCAGCTTCTGCTATCCTTTTTATTAGCTAAAAATGGCATTCTTTGCCATCGTTTCTAAGGACTAGTGAAAGCTTTGAAACCTTTAAAACTCTCCTACCTTTCCTCTAATAGGAAATGCAACTGTTCTCTCCCCACATAGCCTTATACTTTCCCCTCCCCTTAAACTTGTCTAACTCTGAGCATAAACCTAACTTAATTGTAAATGTAAACACACAACTGTACAACCCACAATAACCTCTACATCCTTTTGCTCTCTTTCTCTTCTTAATCTTTTCCCCCTCATATCTTAGTTTCCTCTGCCTTCATAAATTTCAGTTACCTTATAATCAGGGAACTTATTCCTGTTCGTTAGCTTAAAATGAAAACTGTAACCATTATTTCTTCACTATGATTTTCCTGTACCTACACTATATATTACCATCCTAAATACTTTGACACTACGAAACTAAAGAATTTATGTTCTCTGACACAAAATAATATTTTAATTGTGTTTTTCTTTACTTTGTAACTGTGTAATGCGGAGCTTTTCTCCCCGGGCATCCACTGAAAATGGGCTCCTCCGGGATCTCCCTGGTCATTAAACTGAAATAAATAAATAAATAAATAAATAAATAATACTTGTACAGTGCTTCTCCCTTATGTAGTATATGTTCAACAGCCCTAAATTATATGGGGGAGAGGGGCAACTGAAGCTCCCTGTACATACTAGTTGTTGACTATCATCTCAAACAGTATGTTGGCTGATGTTCTCTCCCTAGCAGTGTTCCATGTAAGTGCAGAACGTAAAGCATATATTTTTCTTGCACTTTGCTGGGTCATGAGAAAATTTGGTCACTTATTTTTTCATCTCAGCTTGCTCAGTTTTCACATACAGCCTGAAAGTCACATTATACAGTCATATGTGCTTTATGGTAATTGTAATATTCGACTGTCAGTCACATCAGTTGGAAGCATATAATGTGAAACTTTTGATCTTGCATTGTAATTCATATGTCTTGTACTGCTAAGGGTATTTTATCATAATGAATGATATAATGTATGTGTGCATGTGTCTGTATATATATATATATATATATATATATATATATATATATATATATATATATATATATATATATATAATATTTGTGGCAACATTAATAGAGACACAAAAATGTCACATATCAATTTACAGTCTTCTATATACCACCAGTTCTGTTTTACTTTAAGCCCTGTGTGACTGCTGATAATGGTAACAGTGAAAGGATGTGGTTGATGAAATTGGTTATGTGTGAGAGTGCTATGTATGTGCAAAACTATTTACTTCTCAACAGAGCATTTGGACTGTGGTGATAAACATACATACTGCATCATCTGGTACGTTTCTGGCATGCATCTTATTTCAAACTGTCATGTGTAACCTGTTTCATGGATGCAAACCGATGAATATCAGCTTACATTCCTGAAAGAAATTTCATGATGTCAAAGAATTTTAGGGAGAATTTGAATGAAATCCAATATGTGCCCACCTGATTGTGCCATGAAGGAAATGAATTAAATAACTGTAGGTAGACTGAAGGTGACAGCCCATTAATGCTGTAGGCTTAGTATGGGATGTAGCAGAAATTAATGACATGGAGAAAGACACACAAATATGCCTCCAAAAGAAAGTAGATAAATAGGAAGCACATGGCAGTAGTACCTGAAAATCTTAAGCAACTTTTGAGCCTTGTCCTCAAAGTGTCCATTTGTAATGTTGTGGAAACACAGGTGTGTGGGTACCTTGCTGTCCAAATCAAAGGGTCAATAGATCACAAAGACAAGCCATTCAGCAAAAGCTGAAAGAAAAAAAAAACAGCCAAACTAGAGTTTTCAATGTGTGATACCCTAAACATCCTGTAATGGAGGCCTGTGGGGTATAAATAAATGACCCCTTATGGACATCAAGAGTTTCAGCTAAACAGTGTCTGAATGGCCATGGGATATATACAAATAAATCTTGGTATCTTGTTCACGATAATGGATAAGCATATCAGCATGAGTACTGTAATGGACTTAATGTGCTTTGTATTTCATATCTGCTATGATAGCATGTCCTAATGACCGAACTATTAAATAACAGATCACCTTTGTAGAGAAGGCGGGCATTAGGAAATTTGATTCTTAGTTGCCACAACAACAAATACAGGTGTAAGAGCCGACACAGGCATAGATTTCGGATGGTTTGTAGGCCAACAATTAGCTTAACACTTGAAACTGTGGGTTTCATGGCATTGGTGTATTACAGGACTAATAGTGCCAATGTTGCCTTTTAGGAGGATACAGCAGCTACACATCTTCACCTGCTGTAAGCTTCACCTCTAGAGAGCAGCAGTATGCTGGATGATTCAGGTGCCTAGAGTTTGGGTATCTAAACAGCACAAAGTTTAGCGCAATCACTTAAGGAGGCCTATACACATACAGGGCATGTCATAAATGGTATGATTAAGCCCAGTCCCAGCTAAGTGTATTCATCTCTGATACAAAGGTTGCCTTAAGATGCTATTGATATTTGTTACCAATGACTGTACAAGTTTTGGAGGCTTGGTGTGTCATGATGGTACTGTTGTGACTCTGGGCATTGGTGCTGGTGATTGTTCTAGGACATAATGCTCAGATTTTAAGACAGTATGGGATTAAAATCAAAGACAGCCAGGATGCTGTTGGGAGTTGAAGGCAGTATGGATTTGACTAATGACCTCAAATGTTAGCTGTCTACATGAGACACTGATCTGCCTAAATACTGAAGCTTCATTGGTCCATTGGCAGAAGTTACCTGGGCTTACAAAGACAGGCCTTCAGTTACTGTAGATATAAGTAGCAATGGTACAAATTCTGCAAGAGCTTTTACCATTGCACAGTGGGGTGCCTATATTCTAGCAGCACAACGATATGCTCAGATGTCAACACCCATCAGCATACCTGACCACAGTCTTGCAGATGTTCACTTATTGGAGTAGGTGCTAGGGGACTGTTTTAAGTACCAGCACTGCTATTCACCAAGGGATTAAATCTATGCAGTGATGTAATTACACTAGGTATATGTGAGGCTGTGTTTGGTTGCACTAGGTACCTATTTCTGTGCTTAGGATGTGAACATTTTATGCTTAATCTGCTCCACCGCAGGTTAAACTGAGCAGTAAATACATAGGATGTAATGATTTTTCAGCAGTCAATTTAGGCATTATCTTTTGCAGAATTCATCTCATCCAGAGATCTGCTAGATCTTTGTAGTAATTACACACAAGTGATTTGTGTACCGCTCCTTTGTGAATGGCTTCTGTATTTCCCCAAGGGGTCTTTAGTCTGCCTTGAGTATTGAAGGGTCCTATGCTTCCTCATACTCCTTAACTAAAATAAACATCCTGCAAGATCACACAGTTTTCGGGAATAGGGACCAAACTAGATCAGTCTTAATATTGACAATTTAAACGGTGTATCAAGTAACTACACTGCTTAGACTGAGCATCCCCATTGTTGCTCCAAGTGACATTGCCTTACTGGTATTGTTGCAAGTGATGCCATATTGCTTAGTGTGACATTTTGTATGCCACAAAGACTGACAGATGATCTGAGTCATCCTAATGAAACTTATCTTTAATTATGCATCCATATGTCTAATAACATTGTGGGCACACCTGCGGGTTGTTATAGATGCCAAGAATGGTGCTTGGAGCCATCTGATGGAGCATTAGTCATGGCTGAATGTAATATCCAGCATTGTCTACAAGATGAGTGTGAGGGTTGCAACATTTTCACATGTTACAGAGTGTTGTATATGGGTATAGAAGGTATCCTGCTAATGAGCTAGCTACTGTAATCTGCATGTGTGGTGTAGTTTCTAGAGAACTTAACTGAAAGTGCACCTTACAGAATACAATTACCTGTAGTGTCTTTGTTTTATTTGTAATTTAGATACTGAGGTGGGATGCTGGTATAATGGTTAAGGTGTTTGCCTCGCAGGCACAAAGTGCAGTGTTTGGTCCTTACATAGGATAATTGGCTAGGCTCAAAATGGCCCACCACTGTAATTAGCCTAGTACTAATCTATATATTACTAGGTGACAGAAGATAGAAATGGAAACAAATATATAGAAATACAATTTGAAAAGAAAAAAAGCATATTTATTTTCAAGAATCCATATGGGAAAAATACAGACATAATATTTTCAGTAAGAAAAATGTATCAGTTGCAACAATTGTGAACTCCTTTACTGCAAGAAACTTTAGTAGAAGAATGGAAGATTTAGACACAGAAATTCAGTTAAGTTCTCACTGTCACTGGATTAGATATCAAACACGAAAAGGTCAGTGCGACCCCTTGCTGCATATTACTTGGGAAGAAGCTTTGGAGAAAGTTAGATCTCATTTCTCTGGACGAGAGGAAAGATAAAACAGAAACACATACAAAGAGCCAAGGAATATTTTTTTAAATACATTGTCTGTCTGCTTAAGCCTACTGAAAGTAAGTGTCCCTTCTCAGGAGCAATGCACAAACATTGCCTAAGTGAATTATTGAGAGTTGCATAATAGAGACATGGAGGTGGAATGAATTAACCTGTGTGCACTGGGTACACAGGTTGTTAACAACACAGAGTCTTAATTCTCTGCACTAACTGCTAGATCAGTATTCATGTCGATTTTCCATTTGCCTTTCACAGAAACACAGGGTCCTGCATACTTAAAGATGCTAATGTTAGTGTGCTGGAGAAGACAACCAAAGACTGAATTTGTTAAGTTGCGTGATTCATTTACAGAATAATATATGGTGTAGTAAATGATGCAACATAGGTCAGCCTTTAAGAGAAATGGTCCTTATTTTATCAAAAGCAGTGTCCTCTGGTGGTCCATATTCTTACCGTTTATATCCAAGTGCAAGCGTGTTAGTCTTTTGCAGTTTCAGCCATAATAGTGACAATTTCTTTCCTGCTTTTCTTGTACTTATTTATTTTTGTATTATTTTTTTTTTTTTGGCTAGTGTGCTTGCTGATCATCAAGTCTGCTTCTCACTTTTTTCCCATCATTCAGGTAAGAACAATCCATGCTGTGACTGTCATACAGGCAGTCTTGAGGGGTATTTCTCTTTAAGGGCCCACCCTCCCTTAGAGTGTGAGATGTGCATCCCACATTATAGTAGAAGCCACTATCCTGCTTCTGTCTGTGTGTCCTTCTGTGAACCTACTAATGATGACTACTGCATTTGGTGAACTGAATGCAAGCACTCAAGAATTACCACCCCTTCCCCGAGGAACTGTGATATAGGATGACCCCTCCCCCCATCTGTGGATAGGCTTGCTCATCTTCCCCCGTTAGGTCCAGCACTTCCTTTTTTTGTAATACATTCTGACCATGTGATGCCACACATTTCCTTGAAGCTTATAGACAAATACCTGTGCCTTAGTGTTAGTGCCAGGGGCTCTGTGTGATACCCAGCTATAGTGATATTAAGCAGGCAAAACCACATTAAATCAATACATTGCCATGGTTTCTTTCACAGGTGTTGATTATGATAATGCAGTTTCATGCATGGGGCATTACACACTGGAAAAAGTGCGACTGATTGCACCTGACTTTCATCTGTAATATCCTAGTGGTGTCTCCAGAAGGACTCAAATGTGCTTCAGGCAGGGGTGGTCATGGCTATGATGACCCAAGTTCACAGATGTATGGACTTCCCTGTAATACTTCCCACCTCCATCCCTTGACACAGGTTGCACAGGTGGTTGATTCCAGCTGTCAGTTTTCAGTTGGTCCTGCTAAAGGAACTGTTTTCCTTTTGCATCTGAAAGTGATGCTGTTTTGATGTAGATTTTTCACTGTTAATGATCTCAGGTTTGTATTATATATGTAGTGATATATGTCATCTTTGTGAAATGCTTCCAGTGTTTTAGGCTACCACTTGCTATACATGTTCAGCTGTATCTGCATAAAACACTTGCATAATTTTGTCGAATACACTGCTGTGAATTGTGCAACCATTTCATATGAGCTATCAGATGCATTTCATCCTTAAACTTTGCATACTATTTATGATATTTATCCCAAATAACCGCAATGTTTAAAATGTCATAAATATGTACAACTAGCAAATAAATGGTAGGTTAACAAAAAAAAAATACAGTATGCTGTGAGGTAGGCAACTATGTCTAGAATGCTGTATGAAACTAGATATAATACATTTGTATAACATAATGCAATAGCATCATATTGTAAATCATTCTGCATGGCTTTCAGATGTGACAAAAACAAACACAAAATGACCGGTAAGCCTGCTTCTTAGGTCTCAGTTAAAAAAAATGGATAGCTAAGTGAATAGGAGCAGCATCAAAACAGATGATAAAAGACAAACCAGTTTCACTCAAGCAAAGTTATTCCCGTGTCTAATAGGCTGGAAGAAGGCCCCAGATGTTTATAACAAAGAGGATCAATGTGCCTAAAGTACTAGCGGAAAACTAGAAACACTGCCCCTCTTTTCTGTGTAATATAGGCTCCCTAGATGAGACCAGTGGCCTGCCTTCCTAAAAGTCAAGGGACCTGTAGTCTAGGATGTTGTGCATTGTCTCAACTCAAACTGTTCTATAAATACCACAATAAGGAATCTAAACTTGCTTTAGTAGATTAATAGAACAAGGTGGAGAAACAAACTTATTACTAGTATCTATCTTACTTCTGGAATAGATTTTCCCTGCAAATAAAGCAGTGTAATACACTGTCCTGCTTCAAAATGGACCTTGATAATTGGATGTGTATTCATAAATTCATTCTGGGCTTGACTGGCCTAGGCCACCTAGTGAGTAGAATACAGTATATGGTGGGAACTAGCATTTCATAATGGTCACAAGAGTCAGTAGCCCTGAACTTTCTCGACTCCTATATGCACTCGCCTAAGAATCGAAGTACAAGTAATAGCAAATATACAAGTCTCACCTCCCCAAAAAAAAAAAATAAATACATAAATAAAATAGTAAATTCAACATGCAAGAATTTTAAAGCCAAATTTAGAAAAATATCTTCTTCAGCGTGAATAGCTGTTCCATAGAAGTTGTCTATAATTTTATTTAAAAAAAAGTTTCAGTTGACTGAAGATTTGATAAATGTGGTTTATTTTGTAGTAAAGTAGAGGTAGATATAGTCTTATATTACTGAAACTGTCTCGCATGATAGAGCTAATGGACTGAATCAGACTGAAACATTGGTAATTGAAGATTACAAGCTGAATATTCAGACTTATGTAGTTCTGAAGACTAACTCTGAACTGCTTTCTGCAGTTTCTGCAACTCCAGACTTCTGAACTCCAGAATTTCTCATCATTTAAACTTAATTCTCTCTTGAACATCTCTCTTAATATTTAAACTTTCACCTTGACCACCAAATGTTGTGCCATCTAAATAAGATATTATTGCAAGTGCCTGTCTCTGAAATATTTTTGTATGTTCTGCAATGACTTTGACAGACAACAACATGTTCTGCATAGTTTAACACATTGCATTCTTATCAGTGCTTTGACATGAGGTCATTCATTGGAATACATTCCTATTCATTGAAACAGTACTTACTGAAACTGAATGCAAAAATGTGAAGTACAAAATGAAGATATAGGCCTGATTTAGCATTGCTGCATTCCTAGGCTTATACAAAAAGAATACTATATTTATGGAGGATTTATTCTGACAAAACTATATTTATGCAAGACCTGATCTTTATCTTCTAAGTATTTAAAAATTCCCTTGCAGATTACTTTTAAACTCAACCAGATTTGTAGAAACACTATCACTTACTTTCAACCACCCAGAAATCTTAACAGTTACAGAAATTTCAAAGATGAACTTTAATTCTTTTTTATTTCAGACCTTTCACCAGAAAATTGGAGCAGTGCTTCAATTCCCTTGAGACTTCTGTAAGTTTTGTTACACTGGCTGAAAGCATTAAATATGTCTACTTTTTTGTCAGTGATTTGGTTTCATTGCTTTCTTGGCATATAATGATGCATTATTAATTTACTGCTCAGTTATACTGATGCTTTTGAATTCAAGTTTTCTATAAAATTAGCTGCATGGGAAAGAAAAACTTGAGCATGGTGGATCTTGAATACAAATACAAAAAAATAATAAAGATGAATAGAGTGAAGAGCTTTCTTTCTGTGCTACTCGAAAAATGCTATGGTGTGGCAAACATGTTTGGAGCCCATTTGGTAAAGTAGTTATTGCACTTCCTTCCTAACCATGGAAAGTCACATGAATTTGTTTGTTTACTGACCTATTCTTTGGTATCTGTTCCCTTTTGAGAGTGCTGACTGCTGATTCTTTTAAATTCAAAAACTGTATTCCAGTTTCTTGAGGGACAAGCATATTGCTCAACCTACAAGTGTTAGAGATCATAGCACTGGCCTTTAAAAATCATAGCAGAGGGTCAGACAGATGAGCACTTTCTTATTTTTCACAATAGAATATCTTTATATACTAAACCCTATATTGTTAGTGGTAGTGAATCTTTGTATACACTTAGTTTATATTCTTAATGAAATTATTTTCTCTAAACAGATCTGACTTTGTGAGGAACATTTTCAAAGCTAAATTTGAGGCCCAAAATCAAAGCACTATGACTAAGTTAAACCAGTTGAGAGGCCTGAGGAAAGGTACCCACAGCCACTAAGGCAGTTAGCAGAAGTTTTGTTGACTGGCTGAAGATAAGATTTCTTCTTTGATCTTTCTAATTTTAAACTTATCATGTCAAGAATGCCAGTTAATAGCATAAAAGCATTCAAATGTTTTTCTACTCTCAAACATTCTAGGTATTTATGAAAACAAATTGCACTAACTGCAGCCTGCTATTCGGTAGCTCAGAAATGCCACCTTAAAAGAATTAATGGCATGGCAAACTGCCATATCTGAAATGTTATAATAAAGAATCCTGTTAAAATGTTCTCGTTCTAAAACGTAAGCTATATCTGTAAGAAGCAGGCAGACTCAGTTTCTTAGGATCTTCAAAGTTATTCTGAAACACATCAGAGAAAAACATATAGGTTTTACAGCCTTAGTATTGCTGCTTCGCACAGTACAGTTCTGAATTCACAACTCATCTATAGTGCCTCCCACATGTCCCCTCTGTATCCCCAGCAGGATCATGGTCAAATGGGCTCCTAAGCAAAGTAATGGACTGGGGCTCTCCAGTCAAACTAGCTTCCCATTACTCATCTCTCTCACTATTTTCCATAAAACATTGTTCAGACCTGTCAGTCTGCAAATTAGTTTCTTTACTTTTACAAAGACCGAAAAAACAGTACTGGCTAACACGTTAAACTAAACAATACAACTCTTACTCTGAAAACAGCACGAGCAACAGTAAATTTCTGTTCCTTGAATCGCACATTTATTGCAAGTGTATCTGGCAAGCCATGAAACTACAAGAGACATGCTGGGTTTCATGGTCAAAGGACATATAGATAGTGAAACACTAATTAGCAGCTATGTGAAAGGTATAGGGATTCAAAGGACAATAGTTTTTTTTCCCAAGTGCAGCTAAAGAGCTCTGTCTGGTAATATGACTTAGTCAGAGTAAAACATTTATCAAAAGACGTCTGAGGGCGTTAAGAAGCCACTCATTAAAAGCAGATAACTTACTTATCTTCAGCCCAACACACTGCATTTCATACCCACGTCTGAAAAAAAAAAGATAAATTAAAATACATTCACAGTTGAAATATTAACATTAAAAGTGCAGACTTCACACTGCCCAATTTATTCTATTCACAACCAAATAATTTCACTATCAACTGATGACAAAACAGAGACCATACCCCAAATCACGAATCAAATTATCTTGTTTACTACAATCAGATTCATCCTTTACACCATAACGACTTTGTGATGCAGGAACCATGTATTTACACAAATGCAGATATGACTATCAGTTACACTCCTTTGTATGACAAGGTACACCTTACCTGATTGCTTGCAATCACATGACTGAACAAATGCATAAATAATAACTTAGAATTGTATTTCTGCTTGCTGCTGTTAGAACCATACAGCGTAAACCACTTCACCTCTGATACCCTTCCTGCTCAAGAATTAGATAAATCAGGAATTTATACCTAAAAAAATTGCTAGTATAAACAATCGACCACAAAATTGAGGTGGAATCAGGGACAGTTGAGAACTATGCCGTCTGTCAGCACACACATACACAAACAAATTTGACTACCGATTACAACTGTTGGTATGACTGCACACCTTGGATATCTCTTTGAGATCAAGTGAATAAATATATAAATACATGAATAATGGAACAGATTCCAAAAGAGTTGCTCTCAGTGTATGTTTGCCCTCATTCTGAAAGAGTTACTCTCAGTTTAAGTGACTGGCTTCAGTGTAAGGCCTATCTATAAACAGGCTTTCACCAGGGACCACTTGTCTATAAACAGGCTTACTCCAGGGGCCAGATTCCAAAAATCATGCCCTCATGCATGTGGTCACATACACTGAGAGCAAGTCTTGTGGAATCAGGCCCAATATCTCAAACACATAAGTATGTTTTGGGAGTGTAATGAGTTGTCAGACTTTAAAAATTCTCTACAGACTACTTTGTCAGAAATATTGAGTGAGAAAATGGGTCTAACTAAGGAAATTGCTTCTATCTTTTTTTTTTTACTAGGATAAAAGATCTGAATTACCTGGTCATAATAAGGCCTTGTTGAGTTTAATTCCAGTGGCTGCCAAAAAAGCAGTTACTAGAAAATGGAAATCAAAGTCTAAACCAAATGTTTTTAAAGTAGCAAATATTGTAACAGAGACAAAAAAATGGAAGTGAGATCTTTAGAAAACAGGAGTGAATCAGATAGAAAAATGGAAATTGTTGGAACTCAAACTGTTCTATAAATACCACAATAAGGAATCTAAACTTGCTTTAGTAGATTAATAGAACAAGGTGGAGAAACAAACTTATTACTAGTATCTATCTTACTTCTGGAATAGATTTTCCCTGCAAATAAAGCAGTGTAATACACTGTCCTGCTTCAAAATGGACCTTGATAATTGGATGTGTATTCATACATCCAATTATGTCGAATAATGTTTTGGATGAGCGAGGTTTAAAGAAATGCAGGAATTGATCAATTTACGTTATGTTGGATTGATAATAATTGCATTAAGAATATATGTGATGTATAATGTTTGGAACTGTAAACATGTTAACATGGTTTGTATTGTTTTATATAAATGCATGTTTGACTATGTCAAAAGTCATAATTCAGTAAAGGTGTTAAAATGTATCTCAGATCACTGCTGTCAGAACTATGTGGTGCACAAATAATGGCCCAGAGACTCCCACTACCATCCAACCTCTTAGCTCAAGATTCAGAGAGAAGGACAACAAAATCAGGCACAGATGTTAAATATTTACCCTTGTATACTTAGAAAATTGCCAGAAAGACAAGCTTTGTATTAGCATGCATTTTCTTAAGCATTCAGTTTTTATACATGCCTGTCATTATTTAGTGACTGAAATCCACAACAGTTTCCAAGAAATCCACACAAATTTTACTGTTAATATATTCAATTTCTTTGCTCAAGAATTCTGGATAAACCAAAAATAATCGGAGCAGAAATTTTAAATGATATTTAGTTTTTATATCTATTTTTAACCAGATAACCCAGCAGTGTTGCTTCTGGTTTAAAGCGACTTGCTCAAAGTTACACGGTAAGCAAATAATTAGCATAAAATTTGAAACCAAACATCACATAACTCTTCTTGCTTCCAGTAGGAATGTGGGATTCTACTCAGAAACATGTTTATAAATAGTGACAAAATGGATTGAAAAATAACACACATTATCAAAGAGACAGTGTGAAATGAATGTGTAGACTTTAATGAACTATATCACAAAATTCGACCACACAAGGCCATTTATTTTTGCTTTTGAAAAAAATAATTTGTAAGATGTATGTCCTTTTTCTTTAACCTGTTGTTGCCACTAGTATGTTGTAATATGCTGTTGCTTTTTGGTGTACTATAGTTTCAAAAATCGCAAATCACATGAAATAGGAGGATTCAGAAAATTGTATGAAAGGATAACTCAAGCCTTAAAATAGGGGCGTACTGCCAAAAATAGGCTCATTGTAAATCAGGACTGAAAAAAAGGAATGTTCCTTCAAAATAGGGAATTCTGAGAGGTCGGATGCATGTGCGCGCACACGATACACTCCAGAAAACAGGGAGATGTCTTCAGCACTGTACAGTATTACATTTTTCCTGCATTAGTACCAGATTGCAGGCTTGTTTAATCATGATCTGTTTTGACTGACAAGTTCCAAGAAGCCACTATTTTATTGGATCTGCATTTCAGCCAGTGAACAGAAGAAATTAAAACTGTTATTTGTCTAAGCGTAATAGCAGATTTGACTTGAGTATTTTATTCTTAAATACTTTTGAATAACCAGGCCACCCAGCTAGCACCAGGTTCTAAGCAGCTGTCTAGGTTGCCTTGTGCTAAAGCCTGGCATGTATCTATAGTATCATAGCAAAATACTAAACTAATGACCTAAGGGGAAGATTTTAAGCCTAGTGAAGTCCCCCTCCAAAAAAATGTATATGTATTGCTTCCCAAATGTTTTGTGGAAGGTGTGTATTCTTAGGTAGACAAACAATTTCAAGCTTCCTCTCTCTAGTGGAGACACGGGTAACAGACTAAGGGTATATTTGGGTTCCCCATCCACTGGTCCAGGTTCTGATAAAATAAATGCAAGAAGATCTCTGCTTCACATGGATGGGAAGTCTGTCCCAGAAAAGGGGAAGCCTCTGTGATGCATAGCTGCCACTCCAGCATGTCCTATTTATGTTGCTGGCAAGGTTTGGAACTCTAGATCTGGTGTTTCTGATGCCAGTTGTTTTTCATTTGTATAACAGGTCCATTAGTGCTGAGTTTGAACAAGATTTTGTAGGCTAGGTATAGGTCAGCTCTCAACAGCCTGTTGGAAACTGAAGCTAGGGATAATGATTTGAGGCAGTCTGCACAGAACTTGTTTTCCATTCATGTATTCTTTTTGTGAGGAATTTCTATGGATGCTCCAATCACTGCATATGTCTGGCGAGATACTTACCACAGGGGGTGTTATACTCAGTGATAAGTCTCTGATGAACCATCAATGCAGTGTTCTTCACCTTGGAGAGTGTCTTGAGGACCTACTCTCTCATGATGATGAGGGGTGAGATGGATATCATAATTTATAGACGAGTATCTGGGGGATTCCACTGGGGGATTTTGCTGAGTGCTCTGATTTACTTTCCTGTCTCAAAGAAAATGGTCAGTTGGCAATCTCTCTGCCTGGAGGTGTGTATGTGTGCATTCTGGAATATGCTGGCATCCTGAGTAGGATCACTTTGTCTTCATTTTATACCTTAGGTGCTGCGATAGGCACTGCCATATCACTCTGGTTCTGAATTGGTTAACAAAAGTAATCAGAAATGAATGAATGAATAAATCTATACTCAGCCATTTAGCTATTTTTTTTAAATTTGTCTTTTATTCAGCCCTCATTATTTTTATCCTGCAAGAAAATTTTTGACGTAAGAGTCTTAATCCTTCATTAGTTCAGTTGTGCAGTGCTCTCATTTTTGTAGTAAGTGTTCTTATTCTCAAAGTATATTTGCTTATATTTGTAAATTAAAACTCTATAAGAAAACATTTGCCACACTACAGTAGGTCAATGTGTTCACATTCTATGATTACTCATTTAAACAATCCTACAGCACTTTCTTCCTGTCCTCTAGTTTTCCAAGTCTAATCCTACCAGTAGAATCAGATCAATTTTTATTTAGCCATTTCCACTCTCCTTTCATATTATGCTGATTTTGAAGCTTAATTTACCATAATTAAATGATTCCATAACAATATGGCATTTTGCGAAACAAGAAACATCTTTATTAATTTATCACATATGACATAGGTACTCATACTTTTATATAAATGAAAAAAAAAACATATTAACCTAACTTTAGTTGCAAACATTATAAATCACAAACCATATCGGTATAATTTTAATTGCAAACATTATACATCACTTGTAATCTATCCAGTTATTGTCATTCAAACATTACATAGCTCATTCAGATCTTGCTTCCTTTTAAACCTCATTCCTCCTATGCATGTATTGCTCCCAAAATTCCCATTTTTTTCTATGTAATTTGTTCCAACCCTTTTCTAAATATCCCAATTCCAGTTGTTTTATCTCTGTTACTATATTCACTACTTCTAGTACAATTGGTTTACACTTTGATATCCATTTTCTAGTAATTGCTTTTTTGGCAGCCATTGTAATTAGACCTAGCAAGGTCTTACTATGCCTAGGAAATTCTGATTCTGTATCATAGCTGAAAAAGTCATTTCTTTAGTTATACCAATTTGCTCACCCATTATCTCTGACAGAGTAGTCTTCAGGGAATTGGGCTAAATCTTTGCACTCCCAGAAAATATCTTCCCAATAACTACTTTCTTCCCAATCACATAAATGGTAAACTCTTCAGCACAAACTGTTTTTGTAGCAGTAGTATTCTTTAGGTTCTATGTCTTTTTTTATTAAACAAGAAACATCTTTATTAAATTATCAGTTATGACATAGGCAATAATACATTTACATAATTGAAAACAAACCATATTGACATAATCTTAGTTGCATGTATTATACATCATGATTCTTATTGACATAACTTTAGTTGCAAGCATTATACATCACTTTGACAATATCATGTTTTTGGTCAGGATGGCACTGTTTTTAAAAGGCGGTCATGCTTGACTCATTTCTGTATATACAGCACTGGTCCTTACCTCCCAGCTATTTTCTAAATTTGTTCAGTTCCATGATGCATTTGTATTTACAAAGGAACATGTTTTGTCAACACCCACAGAGACAATAGCTAGTATAAAATTATTTCTCCCTCATTTTTAAGATCTGTAAATAAAGCAGGAGATGAACTGAATTTCTCGATGTAAACCACGGAACAACCTTGAACATAAGAGAAGGACTTGTTCTCAAAGTCACCCTACCCTTGTGAAAAATGAAATAAGGATGACATACCATAACAGGTTGTAACTCAGATATTCTTCTTGCAGATATCACAGCAATGAATAACACTGTTTTCCAGGATAAGAAATTCAAATTAAGCTTATGAGAAGATTCAAAAGAAAACAGTCTAAGTTTCTCATTTACAAAATTAAGATCCCACAAAAGATCTACCTGTCTTCTAGGTAGATGGATATGTAAAATGCCTTTCAAAACCTCTTTCACTTAAGGTAGGGTAGAAAGGGGGACCTAATGGCAATCATATAGAGATGATCTAGACTTGAGTCTTGATAGAGGAGTAGGAAAGGCCAGAGGATAACAAGCCATACAGATACTGTACAACCAAATGAGGTGGAGCATTAAAAACATCCTGGTTCTTGTCTTGATACCAACTCAAAAATAATTTTTACTTACCCATATATGGCTTTCTAGTACCAGGGTTATTTGCTCCCCTTTAATACCTGCTACACTTCCTCAAAATGTTGCTTAAACAACACTAAAAGCTAGCATCTGGACAATCATTTGAATAAGCTGAAGGTTGGGATGTATCAAGCAACCCCCTCCTGTGTCAGTATGACTATTCTCTGAGGAAGCTTGTGGTAATTGCCTTTGGCCATTTTCAAAAGAAAGAAAAAACAATGTTGTCTGGGCTTAAAGGCAGTCACCACAATAATCTTTGCCAAATCTTGAATGTTTAGATGAAGCCTGGTTATAAGAGGAGAGAGTGGAACGGCATAATGTTCAGTACAGAACTGACGTAAGGTAGAAAAGGAAATGTGGGGGGGTGGAGCAAAAGAGGGATGAGTCACCTTAACATTAAACACTTCAACTAGATGATGGTCCAAAGGGTCTGGTCCACTGACTGTACTCAAACAGAACCACACACCTGTCTTACAGGCCTTTTTTCAAGGAATCCTGAAGCAAAATTGCTTCAGATGTTTGTTGTGTTTGAAGGAAAACAGATTTACTTCAGGAGTTCCCATGGATGGAAGAACCTGAGGCACAACTTTCATTTATGAGGGTCTGTCATGGTCTAACTTAGCTTGTCTGCAATAATGCTTTGCTCTGACAGAATGTAGGTAGCCTGGAGGGACAGACTGTTCCTGGGTTGCTAGATCCCAGTGTACCAGGCTAGTCCACAAATGAGGTATGACCTGACCCCCCCCCCATTTGTTTATGTACCACATTACTGTGATATCATCTGAGATTACTAGCAGATGGCCCAGCATCCAAAACTGATTTGGAAATTTGAAAGCATTTATTATAGCCTTCACTTCTTTTATATTTATGCCTGTTACAAATACCCTGAACTTTCACTCCACTTGGGCACACCTCCAAAATCAAAGTCTGATGCCTCTGCAGTTGTAAATTGATTAAGGACCAGAAGCCAAAAAAGACAGACCTGGGTTGAGAAACAAGTGATTCACCAACTGGAGTAACTCCTTTTTCACTAACCCCAACACTAGAATCTGAAATGAAAGGGGGTGTTGATTTTGGGTCCAAACTGAAACATTTAATGCACATAAGTACCCCTGATATTCAATAATAGGTCTTATACTTGTTAAAAAGATCTTTGGTAACACCTAACTATCTCTGCTTGAGAAACATCGAAGAGCATTCCTCATAAAACCATAACATTTCCTAATAATGTTTGTCACATTAACTTCAAGGTTAAGATTTGTATCTACTGTGATACCTAGATTTCAAATCTGATTGTCCAGGGAATAAGGATATTGATTATTATTAGAATTATTATTTTTATTATTATTATTATGATTATTATTATTATTATTATTATTATTATTATTATGATGCCTAAAATGTAAAATGGTATATTTTCCATTGTTAAATTGTACACTCTTGGTTACTATCCATTTATACAGGTTATCCAAGTAAGATTGCAACAGATAAGAATCACTGGTATTAATTACTGCCTGCCCTATCTTGATATCATTGGAGAACTTAGTTAACTATACAGAGTTAAATTTTGGACATTCTGACATCAATAGATGAAATAATAGTGGCCCCAAAACTGTGCCCTGAGGCACTGCCCTGGCCATCAATTTACACATGGAGTAAGAGTTTACTCAGTAGCCATCTGGATACCCATTTAGCTACATAGCAAGAATGATCAGTTCTCATTAAAGTCATTATAACTGTTTTATGTGGGATGGAGTCAAAAACTTTATCCAGATCCAAAAACACTACATCAGTGGCTAATGAATTAACCAATGAGCTAACAGTCTACTCACAAAAAAAGTTATCAAGTTAGTGACACATGATTACCTGACAGGAATCCATATTGATATATATAAGAGCTAAAGTTCAGAATTTACTTAGAGAGGAAAGCCAGTGTCTTCTCAAAGCACTTACCCGATATGTAAGTCAAACTCATAGGTTGATAGTGCTGTATCCTGGTTTACTTTTCAAAATAGGAAAAATCATAGCTTCTTTCTGCAGTTTGGGAACAAAAACTTTCTTGAATGATTTTTGGAATAAATAAGTTAAACATGGAATCAACATTTCAGATATTCCTTTTAAGAAATGTTCATTAAGCCCACCAAGTCCTGCTGCTGAATTTTGATTTATTTAGGATAAGGCTTGTTTTACCATTTTTTCATTCATATTGGGAAAAGTGCCTATAACTAGTATAGGTAAGTCATTTCCCGAGATCCCTTGGGAGTAATTACTAAAGAAAAAAGTCAGTGATTGGGACCCATAATTCAATGGTATATTGGAATAATTATCTAGTTTAAATAAACCTTGTTATCCTTCAGATTATCTACTAAATTTACTTCATATTTGAATCTTACTCTCTTAATAGTCATGAGATACATTCTTCTGAATTTATTATAATTGCACCTATTTGAAACTGAATGGGAAATTTTATATTTTCTCTGCAAACTTATCTTTTTCCTTCTTAATTTAAATAACTTCAAACTGCACCAGGGATGCATATCACACTTACATGGTGATTTCACTCCAACTGAGACATGATAGTCTAGCAAAGTATTAACAAAATTGTAAAAAATATCTCCGTTTCTCACTTTTTATTTTCAAAACTAGCATACCAGTCACAAGTTTCAATAGCCTCCTTAATCAACTGAAGGTCTGATTGACAAAATCTTTTTACTGTTTCATAGTGGTTAACCAACTTAGTATGTGCAAAAACAACCTTAAAGCTTAAATTTAAATGGTCAGAGCTTCCCAACACAAGGACTTATGTTACAACCATCCAGATTTAATCTCTCAAAGATCCAAACAACATGGTAAGTTATTGTTCTAGTTGCCTCTTTTACTATTTGAGTCTAACTATTTGTCAGTATTTCATTTATCAGATAGTTTAATGCCTCTGATGATATAACAGGAACTACCCAGTCTATATTAAGAGCATTTAGGTCCCAGAACAGCAGAAACAGGTAGTGTGATATGCTATTCTTACAGCAGCTGATCTGTCCATTATATTTGAATTGTCAATCACAAAAGCTTTTCCCAGAGCATATTATGCCTATTCTTTGTGAGATAAAAAATACAACTGACAAACTCAATCTAGCTGGAGAAGCTTCCAAGTCAGTTTGAGAATAAGCCCAATCCTCGATCTATGATCTCATATTTTCCTACTTCAAAAGTTGAATAAAACAACTAACATCTTCCTTTTGGTTTTCAAAAGCTTTATTTGTGAAGAATGTCCAACATAGGTAGGTTTTTGTAAGTTAGTATTTATTTTGCGATTTAAGCTCGGAGAAGCCTTGGGGTATAGTCTCTAAACTTGAGAATCCTCAGTGCATATTTTCTGATTGATTAAAGAATTAGAAGGAGCCTCACATAACCTCACTCTCTGCATGAGGTACCCACAGGAAAATTTCTGAGGCAGCCCACGTCCACTCTTCAGCACCAGCAAGACGAAATCCTGAAGCAACCTCCACTCAAATTCAAAATGATCCAGAATCCAGAACAGGTCAGTGGAGATGATGATGACAGCTCCCTGGAGGAACTGGAGAACCAAATCATCACATTAAAGCACTTGCAATGGTATTCCTTGCCACATGCCTAAAATGGAACATTGACTTACCTATGTTGGACATTCTTCAAAAATAAAACTTTTGAAAACTGAAAGGAAGACTTTAGTTATTTTATTCAACTTTTGAAATAGGAAAATATGAGATTGTAGATCGAGGACAGGGTTTATTCTCTTAAATTGACTTGGAAGCTTGTTTGGATAGATTGAGTTCATCAGATGGAATTCAATCTTTGTATGTATATTTTTAAGTTATTATCACTTTTACGATTCCAGCTCACAGAAACTTTGGGGTACAGCCTCTCAACTTGAGAATCCTCTGTGCCTATTTTCTGATTCTTTGTGAGTTACTGACAATCATAGCAATTTCCTGGTACTTGTGAAGCATTACTGGTTTGCTTAGCCTTGTAATTTTTTTTTTCAGTTTCACAAATTTTCTTTTTATTGCAGGGAACAGCCATATGATGAACAAAACAGTTGGTACGTTATTGCCACTTATTTTAGTGCCCAGGTCCTACTTAAAGTTTTCATTTTTAAATATAGCAGATAGCAGAGGATCATAAAATGAAGCCTTGAGCAGTGGATCCTACCTCAAAGGATTACTGATGTTTGTGGAAGCACAGCATCATACTTTCCTAACTGTTTTACAGTAATCATATCATCAATAATATGTGCAACAAACATTTAGCAATCTCCCTCAGGACTATTTGATATACCATGGTTGTCAGATTTGCATGTACAAGTATTGTTTCCCAGAAATGTATGTATTTATTTATTTACATTTGTTAACCAGGTAGTGCCTGACTGGGCAAGTAGCCCATTTTCAGTAGAGACCTGCGGAGAAAAGCACAAGTACAGAAACACTTTGATTAAGAAAAACAAGTAGTCATAAAACAAGAATTAATAACAATGCAATTAAAATAACTAAAGAAGCAAATAGTTGTGAAAACATGTAGAATAACATAATACAGAGGTATTGATAACTGGAATAATCAGAAAATCCATCAGAAGAATAAACAAATCTGATCAAAACATGGGATATAAGCACTAGTTGCTTAAAGGTGCTGAAGAGATGTACATGAGAAGAGAGTTGTGAAGAAATAGGAGAAAGAAATTAAACAGGTGAAATACAGTGGCATTAACAGTTGCTACTGAGATATTCTTGCAGGCTTTTTTTGAATGAAGAGATGTTGGGATTGTTTTGGATGTGCTGAGGAAGAACATTCCAGTCCTTAGCTAATTTACTGGAATAGGAGGAGTCACCATGGTAGTTGTGAGACTGGGTAACTTTTAGCATTAATCTGTCGGAATACCTAAGGGACCTGCAACTAAAGTTAGGTTGGACCAGTCTTGAAAGTGCAGGGCAGTTGCTGGGATTATGTATGACTTTGTGAGCTAAGGTAATGGTTTAGTGCTAACAGGTTGGGAAGTTCCAGCCAGCTGAATTGCTGAAGAGTGGAGCAATGATGAGTTTAATGGGGTTGACTGGCTGCAAACTTAGCTATTTTATTATAGCAGGACTCTAGATTATTAAAAGTCAGCCTTACGTAGGTTGGGGAAAATATGTGAGCAGTAGAGGAGGGTAGATAGTAAGTGAGATCTACCTGTGGCTAGTCTGGCTTGGTGAGTAAGGTATGATTGGCCCTATAGAGAGTGCCAAGTTTGGTATGGACTTTTTTGATTGTTAGGGAGATGTGTTTATCAAATTTTAGTTTGTTATCTATTGTAACTCCTAGGAGTTTGGTCTGATTAGAAGGTTCAATTTTTGTTCCTTTAGAGGAGTAAATAGAGAGAGGTAGTGAGCTGAGCTTGGATGATTTGCTTGAGAAAATCATTAACTTAGTCTTGTTTGGGTATAGGATGAGCTGATGGTTGAAGAGGTAACTTTCAATGTCCTGGAAAATGTTTTGCCTTTTGTGTTGAAGTTCTTGGGGGGGGGGGTGAAAGGGCTGAGCAGATAAGAGTGGAATGGTCTGCATATTGGATGATAGTGGCAAGTTGGGTGGTGGAAATTAGGTTGTTGGTAAATATGACAAAGAGGAGGGGACCAAGTATGGATCCTTGTGATACACTGGGGGATACTGGTAGTAGTAGGGAGAGTTTGTTCTCCCACTTTGTAGCCTGTTGATGGTTCGACAGATAGCTGCGAAACCATGTTAGGGATGATGAACTGAGATTATATGATGCAAGTTTGTTGAGTAGTAGTTGGTGGGATACAGTGTCAAAGACTATTGACATATCCAGGAAAATTGCTGAGACTAGTTGTCCTTCATTTTTGAGGTGATGAATAATATCAGTAAAGGTTATTACTGCTGTGTTTGTACTATGTTTAGGTCTGAAGCCATGCTGTGAACTGGATAGTAGGTTGTTAGTGGTGAGGTGATTCAGGAGCTGTGGGAGTATACATTTTTCTAGGATATTGGCTATGGGAGAGAAGATGGCAATTAGTCAGTAGTGTGAGATATCTCTAGGGGGGGCCACCCTTGTGAAGGGGAATGATGTGAGAAATTTTCCAGAGGTGAGGCACATACTGTTCAGAGATAGACCGATTGATTAGTATGGATATGGGGTAGGTGATGGAAAGTAATTTGAATGGGTTTAAAGGAAAAAGAGCCTGTGAGTGGTAGAATGTGTTTGCTGTTTAAGAGGGAGGTGATAAATAGGTGTTTGATAAAGTGAGAGATGATCTGTGAGGCTAATGGCTCAGAGGTGTTAGAAGTGGAGGTGGGCAGGGATGGAGGGTTTTCCGGGGTTAAGGAGGTAGTTAATATTTTTCCAGAACTTTTGTAGATTGTGCAGGTGCTTTTGTTGGCAGGTTCGAAAGTAATTTTTTTATCATTGGTGATTTTTTTCTTAGCTTGTTTTCTTAATTCCTGATATAAGGTGAAGTCACTTTTGTTTTTGGTGGTGTGATATAGTGACCAGGCTCTGTCCCTTTGTTTAATTAGAAGTTTAGTGTCATTAAATAGCCTTGGTAATTGAGGAATGAAGGTCAGCAAGACTAAGACAGAATATATTTGTGTGAATGGAGGGAGGCTAGAGGAATGGTGAGGACACAGGGAGTAGAGTTGGTAAAGGTGGATGAGTTTAAGTACTTGGGATCAACAGTTCAGAGTAATGGTGAGTGTGAAAGGGAGGTGAAGAAGAGAGTACAGGCAGGGTGGAGTGGATGGAGAAGAGTGTCAGGAGTGATTTGTGACAGATAGGTACCAGTAAGAGTGAAAGGGAAGGCCTACAAGAGGATAGTTAGCCCAGCTATGTTATATGGGTGGGAGAAAGTAACATTGACAAAAAGGCAGGAGTCAGAGCTGGATGTGGCAGAGTTAAAGATGTTAAGATTTGCACTGGGTGTGATGAGGGTAGACAGGATTAGGAATAAGTATATTAGAGGGTTAGCCCAGGTTGGACGGTTTGGAGACAAAGTCAGAGAAGCAAGATTGCGTTGGTTTAGACATGTGCTGAGGAGGGATGCTGGGTATATTGGGAAAAGGATGCTAAGGATGAAGCTGCCAGGTAAGAGGAAAAAAGGAAGGCCTAAGACAAGGTTTATGGATGTGGTGAGAGAGGACATGCAGGTGGTTGGTGTGACAGAGCCAGATGCAGAGGATAGGAAGAAATGCAAACAGATGATCCGCTGTGGTGACCCCTGATGGGAACAGCCAAAAGAAGAAAGGATAGCCATGGTAATTGTTTGGATTTTGAGCATATTTTCCTGGTGGGGGCAAGGTTATTTAAGATGTCAATGAATTTGTTGTTCAAGTATTCCACTGCAAGGTCTCGTTGCAGGTTTTTTAATGTAGATCAGTCACAACATTGAAGTAGTAGATTAAATGCTATCAGGGAAGAAGTTTTTCTTGCTACGTGTATATTTGACGGGTTTGTAAGCTTGGGTTTGAATTCTTTTTCTTACTAGAAAAAAATGTTGAGGCAGGATCACTTAGTGTGACTGGTAGACAGCCAGCTTGGTACCCCACGTTTGACTTGTTGGTTAATATCTATTCGAGTAATGACTGTTTTTTGGAATCTTTGTCAGTGTGTTTGTACTGTTTATAGGAGGGCTGAAGGTAATTAAGTCAAAATGGCAGAGTGGGGAGATGAGAAAGCAGAGAAAAGGAGAAATTAGGAAAAGAAAAGAAAAAGGTAAGCTAAGAAAAAAATGGTACCGAGAAAAAAGGGTTTTGTTGAAGGTGGGCAGAAAAGAAAAATTAAGAAAAGAAAAAATAAAAAAAAAAGAATAAGATAAAAGAAAGTGTTAAGTAAAAAAAAAGAAAAAAAGAGATGAGCCAGAAGAAAAGCAGAAGAAAAATCAGAAAAAAATGAAAGAAAAGAACAAAAATGAAAAAGAACAGAAGGAAAAAAAAAAAAAAACAAAGTGGAAAAAGAAAACCAAGGGGCTGTGGGGTGGAGTGAGAAAAAATGGAAAATGAGGGTGGGGATGTGGAAAGGGAGGAGAGAAAGGGCAATGAAAAGAGGAGGCAGAAAATCCCATGGCACCGGCCAAGGCAAAAAAAGGAGGAGATTTAAAAACTACATACATAAACTAACAATGCTGGTGGCTCAAAATGTTTATTTAGTGGAGGTGGGATCTGGGGCTTGAGCTGGTGATTTAGGGTACCCACCTAGGGATGTAGTGAATTCTTATGATATATGGAAGTATTAGGGTATGGTAAAAGGGTAAACTTTAGAAGTAAGGGAAAGTAGGGTAAATAAATGGAGGTGGAATAAAGGAATAGAGTAATCAGTACTATAGAGACATAATCAATAAGAGTATAATAAAACAAATGCAATTGCAAATAGTAAACAATCACAAATTAAATATGGTCAAAAAGTGTATATTATCCAGAGCCAGAAGAAAAAAAAAGTTCACGTAGGACTAATTTACTCCCTGCCATAAAATAAATGCATTAACTTAGGACTGCATATAATAAAAAAGTACAAGCAAAACAATTGAAAAAGTTCAAATTAAATATGTAAAAGATAAAATATACATCATGCTAGATTAATTGACTAGAAAACTAGATTGATAGTGCATAAAGCAGTTTACTGCACGTACACCAGAATCACAACCAGACAACTGACTGCAGTCACATAGAGCAGTTTACTGCACAACAAACAAACAGACACACACACAAAATCCAAGGTCACACACAATTAGATATCAGGATTGAAGTGTTCAGTACTAGTTATTGTTTTCTTGTACTAGTTAGCCATTGTTTGCCATGTGTTTTTCATGTTGATACATTTAGCAGAAATTGTAAGTGTATCAAAAACAGACTTACAGTTGTATGTATTTAATCTTCAAGTACAGTTTTCATTCAGTTTAATCTAGCAGTTGCTTTTTAAAAAAAGTTTAGTTTATTGTATACCCTCCTACTGCTTATATTACTGCATAAATTAAATGTTTTGCCTGTTTGTGAACCTGGCTCCCAGCCTATTATACCTATTTACTATTTAAATATGTATTAGATATTTAAATAATCTGCAGTTCAGCAGAGTTCAGCAGAAATAACTGCAAATGAATGCTAACCAACTGGCTTAACCAACTGGCACAGGACTAGTCCTTAAGGTGTCTGGAAGCCAGTAAGACTTCTCAAAGCCTGACCTTTTTTTAACTGTCTGTTTTTACTTACATGTGCTGACAGCTCTGACAAGAGAGAGTCTGCCTTCTGCCTATACTCTATACAGAACTTAACTTGTGCAAACAACACTAAACACTCTGTCTGTCTTCTGGTGTAAATTCACAATTAAACAAGCAAACACTCTGTTCTGGGAATATCTGGGGCATCATAAGCTTTGTACGTTGTTAAAAAAAGTCATACAAAAGTATGTTCATGTATCAATAAATATACGCGTCTCTTTGGTAAAAACACAAAAATCTACTTATATCTTCTGTAGCCTCTTTTAAAAAGCAAACAAAAAAGATGGTAACTTTCATCCTGTAATTACTTTCTCTGAGTGTCCCCTACTCTACTTCATAATTTTGCCAAAAGCTGTCATAAATCCTCACACCTTTCTTTTATTTTTATTTTTTGTCACTATTGAATCAGCCATTTTAATGGGATGTGTTTAATAGCATAAAAAAAAACAGTATTTCTATAGATGCATGTTTCTTCATAACAGTAAGAAGTTATTGTACTATAAAGTATCACATAAAAGCCTGTAAGAATATTGACAAAATCAATTTGGACACTGGCGTCCACTTTCTATGGTTAAAAATACTGAATGCTGTTTACAGTTATTTAAATGCACAAGTATAATACATGTGTTGCTGTGTATATGTCCATAACAGAGTGAAAAGATGTGACATGTCTGACATCATTAGAAAGCTGATAAGGGTAAACAAGCTTGTTGCTGAATTTATGGGTCTAGTAGGTAAGATAATTGAGAAATGATGGCTTGGCAGCATTTCTGCTACACATTTTTTTTTGCAGAAAAAAGTGTGATATTTATCTGTTCAAAATGAAAACAAAAAATCAGTATTCTCTTTTGACTATTAGAATGATTTCCGCTATATAATTATTTATTTTGAATATCTTTCCTGTTGAGTTTTCCTTCACTACTTCTGTTTAATGTGGTATTATCCTTCCTCTGAGGCACGACTTGAAAAAATACATATTGTGGCAGAAATCACTCAAGACTCAGCATGTACCTCTTGTTAATGTCTTCAGGTATCAAAGGTTTTAACCGATCAGCACTAATTTAGGTTAAAATGAGTAAGCACTACTTCAACTAGCAATCAATGACTGTGGGGAAGGAAACTTGCCTTCTGCCTGAACATTAAGGAATGACATCTATCATTGCTGTTAAATTTATGATTACGTTGGGGATTTCTTTTACAGACTGTTCCTGTTGAGGTCTGGTGGATTGTGGTGTTAGGCAAACTGTTATAGCTGAGTTTAGTGTTCTGGTCATAGACTATCATGTGTTAATATGCTATCATGGTGGGAATAACATTTGCCAACATATTTAACACTTTAGTGAGTGGATAGGTCTTTGTGGCAGGATCTATAATTTAGACTGAATTCTTAAATGAAGATGATATTTGATCACTTAATATATGGGATATTCTGATGAACTTGTTGCAGTTTGAGATATATCTACCTTTTTCACTTGGAATGTTTTGTAGTATTTTTTAATTGTATTCAGATGTGGCATTAGGTGTTATCTGCTGGGGAAAGGGGTTAGTATGTCAGTTTTATTACAGTAATATTTTGAGTGTGAAAAACATGACTGCATCTTGATACTTATGGCCTTTTTACAACTTTCTACTATAGGCTTGTTTCAGTGGTTCATAATATATTTTCTTGGTTCTTTTCTGTTAAGTTTGAGAATTGTGCATGTGTGTGTGTGTGCTTGTGTTGCATATATATATATATATATATATATATATATATATATATATATATGTGTGTGTGTGTGTGTGTGTGTGTGTGTGTGTGTGTGTGTGTGTGTGTATGTATACATACGGGTCTACAATGATTCACTGAATACTCATTTCACTGAATTTCAAAGCACTCACACCAAATTGCTGAAAGCTCAAATCACTGAAAACTCATTTTACTGAATCACATTTCACTGAAAGGAAGTACTGTTGGGCAAATAAAACATATATGTCCTTTTCCCCAATGAAGTGTGATCCTGGAGTTAGTATATATAGTTGGGGGGTGTGGGGGGCACCCCCCCACATTGGGTCATTCATAGGTTCATAGGTTCATAGGTTCATACTAGGTTATCTGCCCTAGGGCATTTATAAGCCTAGCCAGAGTGTGTTTGGCTTTCGCCACCCAATTTAAATTAATTTTGCTATGCCCTTTTTCGAGGTTAGTATACTGTGCCTCTGTCTAACAGTGACACAGAAGTGATACCCGGAATAAACCTACGATCTCCCATCCACTCATCAGGATTCCTCTTGAAGAGAGTCAATGAGGGACTCTGCCTAACCTGGACTGGGATTTTATTCCAGAGTGAAGGGAGCCTCTTGGCTGTCCCTCCAGCATGTCCTATTTATTTCAGTGCTGAGGTTCAAGTCTCTCGAGCACATAGCTTGATGGGATTTGGATTTTCTGAGGTGCAGCATGTCCATTAATTCCGGGTTGGACATGGCTTTATACATCAGGCACAGATCGCCTCTGAGCAGGTGGTATGCCACTGAGTAGAGCTGGAGTTTCTTTAACCAGGCAGCATATGGCATCTGTTTGAGCCCTATGATCCTCTTGGTGAGGTACTTTTGGGGTCTTTCCAGTTGCTGCAGGTGTCTGGTAAGGTACATCCCAAAAGGGGCATTGTACTCAATTATGGGCCTGATGAGGGATGAGTAAAGAGGCACGATGACCTCCCCTGATCTAAATGTGAATCCCTTCATGATTAGGTGGGCTATATAAAAGGTTTTTCTAACCACTTTCGCCAAGTGGTTGCCAAATGAGTGATTGCTATCAACTTGGGTCCCCAGGTCCCTAATTACTTATTCTGTACTTAATGGATTACCACCTATGTGGTAATTTGTGGGCACTTTGTTTTTGCCAAAGGGGATGACTATACACTTTTTGGCATTTAGCTTGAGGCCATGGCTCTGGCACCAGTTGTCTGTTTCTATGAGGCCCTTTTGGAGGATGCTTGTGTCGGCTGGAGAGTTGATTATGGTGCCCCAGTTTGCAGTCATCTGCGAACTTAGTCAGCCACAGTCCTTCCGTGTTGGCCTGTACCTCCGAGAAATATATACCGAACAAGAGAGGTCCCAGGACTGAGCCTTGGGGGATGCCACTTGTAACTGGTTTGGAGTCTGACATGGCTCCAGCAATTCTAACCATGTGGATTCTGTCCTTGAGCCAGTTTGCAACCCATCTAGTGACATAGGGGTTTATATTTAAGCTGGTGAGCTTATCTATAATGCCAGAGTGGGGTATTGTATCGAAGGCTTTTGCAAGGTCCAGGTAGGCTTTGTGGACCACCTTCCCCTCGTCAATAGCCTTGGTGACTGTTTCAAAGATATCAACCAGGTTTAAGAGGCAGGATCTGCCCTTAACAAAGCCGAACTGGGTAGGATCCAGTGTCTGTAGGTCCCCAATATCTTTATTTATGAGGTCCATGATGATCCTTTCCATAGCTTTGCAAACCAAGCTAGTCAGGCTTATGGGGCGATAGTTTCCAGGATCCGTTGAGTCACCACCTTTGTGGAGAGGGACCACTGTTGCTGTACGCCACTCTTTGGGTACATATCCTGTAGTAAGGCTGAGAATGAACAGTAGTTTTATGTTTGGGTTTAGCTCTTCTTGGAGTTCATGTAGGACGCAGCCCGGGACACCGTCTGGTCCCATTGATGCTGTGTTTTTTGCTTTGGAGAGGGCAGCTCTTACCTGAGCATCTGAGATGTCAGGGGGGCAGCACTCTGCCGGGACAAATATTTGCCCTTTTGGTGGGTAGGGGGGGGAGTTTGCGCTGAACCTGTCAGCTAGAATGTTGGCAATGTCTGTGGGTTCAGTGCATTTTTTGTCATTTTGGACTAATTCTGAGCATATCTGGGAATTCCCACCTAGGTTCCTAACATAACTAAAGAAAGCCTTGTGATTATCCTTAGTGTCCTGTGCAATTTTTCTCTCGAAGCTGGCTTTAGACGATTTTATGAGTGCCCGTAGTTTTTTGCTAATACTGATCAGAGATGCCTACCCTTTTTGGGATTTTGCTCTATCATGTAGTAGCTTCCTCCTTCTATTGTATAGTTTGTTTATGGCTGGGGTCCACCAGAGAGGACGCCTGCCTTTGGAGGATTGGGTCTTGGTTTTATTTGGGATTGCATGATCCATGCATTCCTGAAGGTGTTTGTAGAATGCGTTTATAAAGGATTCTGCGGTCTGGGCCATATTTTTCACAGGCCAAGGGGCTTTGAAGGATTCCACCTCGGTTTTGAGGAGTGTGAATTTTGCTTTAGAGAAGTTTTTCACTGTGGTTTTCAGGGCAGAGGGTGGAGTCGGGATGTGAATATCCAGTGAGATTAGTTTATGGTCTGATCTTACCAGTGAGGGATACACTTCTGGTCTGGAGCATAGATTCCCATGTTGGTGATGATCAGGTCCAGTATGTTTTCCCCTCTTGTGGGAGTCATAACAAGTTGTTCCATAGCATCTTAGTTTATAAATTCTAGGAACCTTTGGGCTAGGGTGTTGGAGCTAGAGTAATGCTCCCAGTCTATGTTTGGGTAGTTGAAGTCGCCCAATATAATGGTGTTTGGAGAGACCTTCATATTTTCCAGTGTTCTCAGGAAGGCCAAGTGGGGTTACTGGGTTTGGGAGGGTGGTCTGTAGCAGGCTATAAACTGGAAGGCAGTTTTACCCACTGTTAGTTGCACATGGATAGTCTCTGATGCTTTGTGCTGTGCCACCAACCTCGAGGTGTGGGTATCTTTGACGAATATTGATACTCCCCCGAAAAGCATGGTATGAGGTATAACCTGGTAGTGCTGGGGTGCTCACGGGAGCCTTGAACCAGATTTCTGTTACTGCACAGATATCGATGTTCTCCATGCTAAGGAGAGTTTCGAGTGCGTGCATCTTGAGGTTTAGAATTCTGGCATTGAGTAGCATTACTCTTAGTTTCTTATCCCTTGTGATACCTATGGAGGTGGGTTTGTCTTTTGAGCCTTGCCTAAAATGGCACTATGGGGTAGCAAGAGCCTTTGCCAATATCCGAAAGCCCAGGGTGACAGGTGCAAGCCATCCCTAGCGAAGCATCGTGGCTTGTCGAGCATGTCATCCCAGGCTGACAGGCATTGGATCCCCTTTGAATGACACCAATACTTAAGCCAATTGTTGAAATTGATCATCTTGTCTTCATACTGTGGCATCATTCTTGGTGAGGGTAAGATGCTACTCAAGGTCAGGGTCATACCGGCCTGGGCTACATGCTCAGAGAGCTCCTCTATGTCTCTTTTCATGTAGCCAAGGGAGATACGTCTCAGGTCATTCACACCAGCATGGACAATGACTGAGTCATATTTGTACTTGCCTTGGAGTGACCTGAGTGCTTGTGTTATGTGGCAGATCCTAGCGCCTGACAGGCAGCTCACCATGACATTCACCTTGTTCAGCCTGGTGAGTGGGACGTCAGTGTGCCTGATGATAGAGTCACCTATTACAAGTGTATCAGGTGTGTTGTTTAGCCTTAAGGGCTGTGACTGTTCGGCACACTGGCTTTGTGAGCTATGTGTTGCACGAGTTTTGTTTTGGGGTTGTGGTTGCTTGGGTGTTGCTTTGGAGGTCTCTGCTGCTTAGGCAGATTTTTATTTAGAGCCTCCGAGTATGTTTTTGTGTGTTTATGTGTTTGGTTTGCTGTCGTGGTAGGTCTATGTGAGATTGGAATTGCAGTGAGTGTGGTTTCCTTCTCCTCCTGACTGGTTTTGCCAGTACTGAGTTGAGAGAGCTTAGCCTCCAGTATGTCTATATGGTTGCATCTCTCACATGTGTTGGAATTTGTTGGGAGGAGGAGAGGGTTGTCTGTGTACATGAGGCAGTTGTAACATTGCCTCAAGATTCTGAGATTCACCAGCTGGACTGGAGAGGAGATTGACAACTTACCTTTGGACATGCTAGAATAGTATTGGGAATTCCTTTATAATTGAAAAAAAAAGGGCCAATGGGGAACGAGGTACTCAAGGGGTGTTTGTGAGGGAGTAGTGCTTTTAATATTTTAGTGCTGACTTATATAATTGCTTTAGTGAGCAATTGCCAGGTAACTTAAATGCAATGTGTTTCAGGTAACTTAAATACAAAAATGACAAACAGTTACTTTCTTTCAAGTGAAACAAGGAAATAAGTACAGTAAGCAATGCAGATATCACTAGGGATCCACAGAAGCGCTGAAAAGCCACATTTTAGGTGGAATTAGCGTTTCAGGGAAATAACAAGCAAACAAACAAGCAGCATACAAATAAAACTAGATTCAGCAGGCCTGGATCTAGTCTATGCTACAGCAAACAAGGTGTACCAATTTTAGTAAGAAACAGTTCAAATATGCAGGCACTATAAGCCTTTAACCAGAAATTCCCAGCTCAGAAGGGCAGAGTCCAGCCTCTCCTCCCACCAGAGTGCAGACCACGAACCTTCTTAATGTAAAATAACTGGCCTGAGCCCAAGTGCTTAAACCAGAATTAATAACAGACACTGAGCCCTCAATCAGCAGTTCCCAACCTAGAAGGATGTAAGCTACATGTTCTGCCACTACAGTGCAGACCACAAACCTTCTTAATGTAAAACAACTGGTGTGAAGCCCAAGTGCTTAAACCAGAATTAATACACTTTTAGAATAAGAAGCCCAAGTGCTTAAACCAGAATTAATACACTTTTAGAATAACAGACACTGAGCCCTCAATCAGCAGTTCCCAACTTAGAAGGATGTAAGCTACCTGTCCTGCCACCACAGTGCAGACCACAAACCTTCCTAAAGTAAAACAACTGGTCTGAAGCCCAAGTGCTTAATCTAAAAGGCTTAGAATGAGTTACACCAAGCAGTAATCGTGTTGGGGACATAGCCCCCCCCACCTACTTTTGGTTTTATATTGTTAGCTTTCAGTGAAATGAGATTCATAAATATAAAAGCTAAGTAGGTGGGGGGCTAGGCCCCCCACACCCCTTGTAACTATATATACTAAATCCAGGGTCACTCTACAATGGGGAAAAGGGCATATACATTTTATTTGCCCAACAGTACTTAACACTCAGTGAAATGAGTTTTCAGTGAATCAAAGTAGACCCATACATACATGCATACATATATACAAAAAAAAAAAAAATATATATATATATATATATATATATATATATATATATATATATATATATATATATATATGTATATATTTATACACACACAAATATACACATTGGTTATCAATGAGATGGGTTTCACTGAGTCCTGAATCACACATATACACATTGGTTATCAATGAGATGGGTTTCACTGAGTCCTGGATCACACATATATACACTGGTTATCAATGAAATGGGATTCACTGAGTCCTGGATCACACATATACACATTGGTTATCAATGAAATGGGTTTCACTGAGTCCTGGATCACACATATACACATTGGTTATCAATGAGATGGGTTTCACTGTGTCCTGGATCACACATATACACATTGGTTATCAATGATATGGGTTTCACTGAGTCTTGGATCCTCTACCCTGATCACTTGAAACCTGGCCAGTTGATCTCAAGCAGTATGAAGAGTTAGGATTTATCTTCTGCAATACCCATGTGAAAGTCTATACCTGAGTTTCACTAAGCCATGTTTTGCCAGATTGAGCTAAACAGTTATGACACTATATATCCTAACCAGATAAACATTATTTATTTATTATTTCTTTCTTTCCAGTTTGATTACCGGGGAGGTCCACTGGGCCCTGGGGACCCGTTTTCAGTGGAGGCCCGGGGAGAAAAGCTCCAAAAATACAAATACAAATTACAAATTACAAAATATGAAAAAATATAAGTGACACATTGAGGTGACCAGTTTGTACAATAGGAACATTCATTATTACAAAATAGTCAAATACAACTTCACTAGGGTTATTCTAAAAAGGTTATACAATTATAAAGCTGTTCTTATAGAGTAATTTGAGAAAATGCATTATATAAGCACATAAGCACATTCTAAAAAGGCTATACATTTATAAAGTTATTCTTATAGAGTAAGTTGAGAAAATGCATTATATTAGCACATAGAGAAGAGAGTTAAGAAAATATATTTACAGTATTTACACAAGGGGTTCAAAGATAAATAATTGTAGGACATTTTGAGAGCAAGGGTACATTCCATGTGGGATATCAATGTGTTCTTGGATAATTTTTAGGTGGGGTAGACTATATGCACTGCCTCACCTTTTTACATTCTAGGTAGGATATTGGTGTATTCTTGTATAGTTTTAGGTAGGGCGAACACAGGAGCACTTCCACTTAGTGGACAGATGTTTGAAAAGCTGAGTTTTGTAATTTTCAGAGTTTGATATTGTTCTTAAAGAGGAAGGGAGAGAGTTCCAAGTCTTGCCAATAGTGAAGGAGAAGAGAAGTTGGCCAGCTGGACTTTTAGGTTTACTGATAGCAATCAGGTTTTGATGTTCGGATCTGAGAGTTCTATTGGGGATGTGGGGTGGAAGAATGTTAGCTAGGGCAGGACAGTTAGATGGCTGAAATATGTTTGTGCGCTGTTGTGAGCTGCAGGTAGTTTAGGTAGTTTGGTAGTTCTAGCCAATTTAGGGATTGAAGGGAAAGGCAATGATGGGTGGAATTTTTACAGTTGGAGGCAAATTTAGAGATTTTATTGTAGCAGCTTTCTAGTTTGGAGGTGCTAGAGGATGACAAGTTGGTTAGGAGAGGAGCTCCATATAGTAATGAGGGCAAAAGGTAGGTAGTGGCCAAAGTGTGCCTGGTGGAGTGAGAGAGAAAGCGATTATTCCTATATAGCATGCCTAGTTTTTGGTGGGTTTTCTTAATATTTTGATGAATGTGTATGTTGAACTTTAGGAATTCATTGACTATAACACTGAGAAGTTTGGCAGAGGGAACCACTTCAATAGTGGAGTTGGAGTTACTAAGGACTTTGAAAGTGTCTTTGTCATAGGAGTAAGACTTTCTGGGGGAGAAGAGGAGAATTTTGGATTTGTTAGCGTTAAGGGAGAGGTGGTTTTGGTGCATCCAGTTTTCAGTGGTTGAGAAGGCAGCTTGGGTTTTGAGAAGCAGTTCAGAGATGTTTGAGGCAGAGCAGACTAAGGTTGAATCGTCTGCTCATTGAATAATTTTGGTATCAGGGATAGCAGTGTGAAAGTTATTAATAAAAATATTAAAAAGCATGTGTCCAAGGATGGATCCCTGTGGTACACCTGTTGGTGTAGGTAGGAAGGAGGAGATGGAGTTTTTCCATTTGACTGCCTGAGACCTGTCTGATAAGTAGCTAGAGAACCAGGATAGAGAGTTAGATGAGAGATGCAGGTTTGATATATGAAGGAGAAGATGTTTATGGGAAACAGTATCGAAAGCTTTAGAGAGATCAAGCAAAACAGTAGAGACCAGGTGACCTGAATCTCAGGCTTGACTGATAGTTTCTAAGAAGGAAAGTAGAGCAGTAGTAGTGCTATGGCCAGAGCAAAAGCCATGTTGAGTTGGTGTAAGAAGATGGTTTTGGATTAGAAAAGGCATAAGTTGGAAGTGGATACACTTTTCTAAGATTTTAGAGATTGGTGAGAGTAGAGCAATAGGGTGAAAATTTGTAATGCTAGTGTTCTTGCCTCCTTTGTGAAGAGGAGGGATGTAAGCTGATCGTCATAGTTTGGGGACGTAAGATTCATTAATAGATCTATTAATAATGATGCTGATTGGGAGTGCTATCCCATCTGCGACACATTTTAGGAAAGTGGAGGGAATATTGTCAGGGGCATTAGAGCAGGGTTTAAGTTTAGACAGAAGTCTTTTTATAAAGTTAGTTGAAACAGGTTTGAGTTTGAACCTGAGGGGAGGGTTATTGGAGGAATTGGAGGGGGAACATAGGGGAACAGATGGGTTATTGCTAGGGAAGGTCTTGGTTAGATCAGATATCATTTGTATGAAGAAAGAGTTAAATTCTGAGCATAGTTCTAGGTCAGATTTACTTGGGTCAGGGCAGGGATTATTTTTGGATCCGGGATTAAGGAGAGAGTTTATTGAATTCCAGAATTTCTTGGGGTTGTTGTTATTATTAGACTGGAGGTTGGTGTAATAGGATTTTTTGTCCTTGGTAATTTATTGGTTTACTTGGTTATGTAGTTGCTTATATTGGAGCAAGGTGTTGGGCAGTTTATTGTTTTGGAACAGCTTCCATAGTTTGCCCCTTTGATGCATAATTTGTTTAGTATGTTTAGATAACCAAGGAGCGGTATTTATTTTTACCCTTTTATTTCTGCTAGGGGCAAGAGAGTTAAGCGTATCTAAGAAAACAGTGTTGAAGTGGTCGATAGCAGCATCAAGAGAGAGAGAGAGAGTTTTAAGGTCTTGCCAGTTCATTTGTTTGAATAGGTTTGAGAAGGTTGTAGGGTTAAAGTTACTAAGATTATGAGTTAGGATGTATTGGTGTTGGTGAGAAAAAGAGTTGGTAGTGTGATGAATAAAGGCTGGGAGGTGGTCACTAATAGTGTCCGGAATTGTTCTAGAATTGGTGATTTTATTTGGATTGGAGACTAGGATCCAGTCAATAGAGGATCCTGGGGGGTTAGTTTTGTTCGGTCGGGTTATATGGTGTATTGCTTGAGTGAAGTTGTAAAGGTTGATGGCTTGGGAAGGAGAGAAAGAGTTAATTTTGTTCCAGTCGGTATTTACATCACCTAAGATGTATGTTTCATAGTTAACTTTAGTAGATGCCCATTGGAGAATGTCTTCGAGGATAGGGATATTGTTCCCAGGGGAGATATATAGGGCAATAATACAGATATTATTTTTAGTTTATGTTTTTACTTAGTTGGGTTAGCCAGTCATTCACTTTTTTCTTTCTGTTTTTTTGACAGATTTTTTTCAGGATTCACAATCATTCTGAGGACCATTTATATGACCTTCTGTGATGGTTAAGTGAGTAATTGTATCAACTTTTTTAATGTGTGCTTTTTAAATTTTGTTATTTTCTGCTGTACTGTGTTTTGTAATGTGTTTGTATTTCTAGAGCTAGGGAAGTTTTTAATATTGGCTAAGACTATGGGTAGTACAGCTTCAGAGTCTGCAGTTCAGTCTTCACCTTCTGACCCTGTCTGTATGAAATGTATATGTTCTTCCTGTGTCTATGAGGGTTCCTTCAGGTACTATACCTTCCTGTCACAATCCATAAAATGCTTGTTGATTGGCTACTTGAAGCTCTTCAAATATATTGCATTTAACTCTGACAGGTAATACTATGAAATGGTTAAAACAGACCAGCTCACTTAGTTAACAAAAATATATAAATAAATGTAAAATTAAATTAGACAAGAAAATACCAGAAATGTTCTGAAGAGCTCCTGCAGCAGCTTAGAGAGAACAACTTCAGGCATGGTTGCAGGTGTTTATATATATATATATATAGTGAGGGAGCCAGAAAGGCACAGATGTCACAATGGTCGCCAATTTAAGTTAGCTTATTGATCAGAAAGAGGATTTTCTGATCATAAGAAGAGGAAGAAATGTCAACTGAAGGGTCAAAGGACTCAAATCAGGTGGGAATGAGACATGACAGGAGAAGTAGTTTGCTATAACTTTTCATGTTACTTAGGCAAATTATATACACAGTCAGTATTCTGCAATTAGTTTGTCTACATGGTTAAATGTTTGATGTGTTGAACTCCTATGGAAGATTACAGTTTGCATCTGAGTCTGCTGGAAGAGTATATGGATTTCTTGTTACATAACAGTTTTACTCTTTTCATGGGAATCATAATGAAAGGCAGATTTTTCAGTGATCTGTCTCCTTTTAGAATCCACTGATGTAATTTCTTCAGTTCAATTGATATCTTAGTGAGAAACATGCTTATGGAAGAGGAATCTCAGATGTCTGAGCTACCATAGTGACTGCTTTTACTAAATAACTTTGGAAAATCTCTCTTACATTGTTAGAAAAATGGAAAAGTGATCATAAATTTTTGTTTTACTGGAGTTAAGTATGGACACAGTTGTCTACCATAAATTAGGTTTTCATGCATATTCTTACATTTTAAAAGTATCACAGAATCAATGTTTGTGAGTGTGTGTGTGTGTGTGTGTGTGTGTGTGTGTGTGTGTGCACGGGCATGTGCGTATGCATGTGTGTGTGTGTGTGTGTGTGTGTGTGTGTGTGTGTGTGTGTGTGCGCGTGCGTGTGTGCGTGTGTGTGTGTGTGTGTGTGTGTGTGTGTGTGTGTGTGTGTGTGTGTGTGTGTGTGTGTGTGTGTGTGTGTGTGTGTGGGGGTGTGTGGGTGTGTGTGTGTGTGTGTGTGGTGTGTGTGTGTGTGTGTGTGTGTGTGTGTGTGTGTGTGTGTATGTGTGTGTGTGTGTGTGCGCGTGCACGTGCATGTCTGGTGGGTATTGAGACCTTGATATATGAATCCTCCAGTGTTTTATTTTAAAGTTTCCAAGTGTAAGAAAGATAATGAAGATACTTATATATTAGTTGTGATAATTGCTTAATGATTAGTAAGCATTCTTCTTTTTTTCCCTCAAAAAACATTTTTATTTTGTTTTCATTATAAACATATGCAAATGTGCATACAACAAATACAATAAAACAATAACAAAACTTTTTACAATATTTACATTCATCCATGATAAACAATCATTTTTATCCATGAGAAGTTATCAGTATTAATTCAAAAGGTTTTCCAATTTTTGCCATGCTATTTTTTATGAATAATGTTATGAGTTCTTTAACAAATGCTTTGCAGTTGTTTTTTACAAACAACTTTTGCTAAATTAATAAAATGTTTAAACATCAAATTTTGTTTACTTTTCCAGTTCAAAGTAATAACTTTTCTGGCAATTGCAAGAATTGACCAGAGTAACTGAATCTGAAATTTAGGTATTACATTAGGTATAGGAACATTGAATAGGATTAGTGAGTTAGAAATGTGACATTTATCAGATCATAAAGCATTTACAAAATATCTGAAGTCTTTCCAGTATTGAACAACTTTTCTACATTCAATGAACATGTGAACCCAGTTGGCGTCTAGTAGTTCATCACATTTCCAACATTTACTTTCACTGTTTTTGAGTATAAGATTTCTTTTATGTGGCGTATAGAACTCAAATTCATAAATTTCCATGTATACAATATCCAATATAATGAAGAAGAGGTACTATACGTAGATTTCAATAACAGTTTTTTGGATTCATCAGATATTATTTCTTCATTAATTTGTACGTAGTAATTCCAAAAATCTGAGTCAAACTTTATAGTGTCTTCCCTTAGTATCTTATAGATAGGGGAGATACTTAATTTTTGATTATCTGTCTTTTCAAGACACCTAATAAAAAGCTGAATCAAACTAGGTATAGATTCAGTCTCTAGGTTGATTGATACTCTTATTTTGTTTTCTATAAATTGCCATTATGAGTGTGTAAACAACCAATTGTCTTGACTATTATCGAAACTACATAGAAGAGAGTTTAGTGGTTTAATACTCTTATTTTCAATAAACTGTTGCCAAAATATCAAGTTATTTTCATTTAATTTTTGCATCGCATTGATGTTGAAAGAATCTAGGCAATCAGGGAGTATGCTATAGGGAATATAAGAAATGTTGTAATTATAATCAATTATATTTTTAAAGTTATTAAATATTTGATTAATGTCATAATTAAAATGATCAAACTTCTTATTAAATAAACAAAATTCATGTAAAAGCCATTGAACTCTACTTATTCCATATTGTTCCTTAAATTGATTTTCTATAGTTCTGACATCAGTTATATGAATTACATGTATTATTTTCCAGCCAGATATATAGGTATGTGTGATCCAATGTGATACTACATTAATTATAACTGATTTGTAATAAAGATCTAAGCTAAGGAATGCTATCCCATTACTGTTCAAAGCTCGAATGTGCCATTTATATGCAATCCTAGGTTTTGAGGGGAACCAAAACATTTAAGTAGCATGGAATCTAATTTTTTAAATAAGGTTTTGGGAGGGGTAGTATCAATGACTGTATATAAAACAAAATTTTAGTTAAAATTATAACTTTAATTAAAGAGAGCCTATCCCCATTGTGAAGAACATTTTATTCCATCTTTTGATTAGTTCACTAATGGTGGTTATTAAATTATTGTAGTTTAGTTTAACAGACTCTTTGCATGTACTCTATATATTGACACCCAAATATTCTAATGCGCCATTCTCCCAATTAAACAGGTTATTCACTCTTAGGTTTTTGTTGATCTTTTTGTTAATTAATAATGTTTTGGATTTATTATGATTAAATTTAAGCCCTGAAATTCTTTCAAACTTGCTTAAGGTATTTATAACATCATGCAAAGAACCATCAATATCACCGATCGTTCAAAACATATCATCAGCAAATAATTGTATCTTAGGACAATAGTCCTTATTAATTTGAAAGCCTTTTATATTTTGCTTATTTCTGATATATGTAGCAAAAGGTTCCATTGAAAGAGCAAACAATAATGGTGAAAAAGGACAACCTTGCCAAATTCCCTTGAGAATTTCTAGTGGTGAGGATAAACTGATCTGATTTTCACATAAGCTTGTGCCCCACTATAAATTTTCATTAATAAGTTGACAAAATCTGAGGAGAATTCAAAACCAGTCAGAATTCTTTGTAGATAAGACCAACTAATAGAATTAAAATCCTTTTCTATGTCTAGGCTGATAATAGTTAGTTGTTTTTTGCATTTGCATGCTATGTCTATTAATGATAGTAATTTAATAATGTTATCTTGCACTTTTCTATGAAGAATGATCCCTGTCTGATCATAATGTATTAGATTAGGCAATATTTTCTTTATTCTATTAGCTAATATTGTCATGAAAATTTTATAATCAGTGTTTAGTAACAAGAGTGGCCTATATGAATCACATGATTTGGGGTCCCTACCTTGTTTTAAAATAGGGGACATAACTGAATATTTCCATGATGGAGGTGTTATACATTTTTCCTTAACCATAGTAAAGGCACTCATAATTTTCTTTATTATATATTCAGGAAAAATCTTATATAGTTCAGGAATTATTCCATCTAGTCCTGGAGCTTTATTATCTTTTACATGTTTTTTATTTGCTCTTTCACTTCTGTTAGTGTTATTTGTTTATTTAATATGTTATGTTGTTGCATTGACACCTTAGTAGTTATATTTTTTTGAATAAAAGTATTTATTACATTATCTGTCTCCAAAAGTGGTGCATTATTATTATATATTTATAGTAGTTTTTAAACACTTCTAATATACCCATTAAGTTAGATGTACTCTTAACTGAACCATCACTTTTATATTTAATCTCATTAAAAAGATTTTGCTTGTTTATTTTCTTTTTGGGATCTTACCGCTATTTATGTAGATATTTGGAATTTACAGTATAAGATTGTAATTTCAATTTTTCCAGGTTTATGGCTACCTTAGGATTCAGAACTTCTAAGTATTTTTGATTTAACTTAGTAATTTCATTATGTGTTACTTTGTTATTTGGTTTTGCATCCATTTTTATCTTGTCTATTTTTTTGTGAGTCTAAAGGTTCTTTGTCCCACTCTCTCCTTTTTTTAAAGTACCAAGATTTTATTCTACTGTATATATAAACTTTAAAGGTGTCCCATAGTATAGTATCAGTCCCTTCACCATTATCATTTGTTTCTATAAACATGCCTATTTCTTTCATTATCCATTCCCTAAAGTCTTTTAACTTACTTATGTAAGTAGGAATTCTCTGTAGAAATCTTAAATCATCTGTATGCATAGTTATTGTAAAGTTTATAGCATTATGGTCCGAAAGTGGACAAATCATTGTAGATACATCACTTTTTTAGAGTATATATTATTTGATACAAAGACCTTATCAATGTTTGTTTGTGTACCAAACCGATATGAATAGTGAGTATAAAATAAGGGGTAATGTTTTCTTAGACCATGTATATCTTTAAGGCTCATCTGGTTTGTAAAGTCATTTAATTTCTTGGCTTGAAATGTTAGTTTTATTTTACCATTTTTAGAAGTATCATTGCCTGATAATAGGCAGTTAAAATCACCTTTTGCTATAACTTCCCTTTTTGCATTTAAAATAATCAGGTCCAGATATTTGAAACATATTTACTACTCTGTCCTGGTATCCAGTATGTATTAATCAAAGTATAATACTTCCTACTGATTCCAAAATAACCATGCTTAGCATCCCATCTTTATCTGAAATTGTATCTATAATTTTTTTTTTTTAATTCTTGGCATATTAAAAGTATGTTTCCATAGAATAAGAGTGCTCTTTCTCTTAGTCTTAAAACATGAATCAGCCAGAATGGTATGGCCATTGAATGAGTATTTTTGTAGATCTTTTTTTAATAGATGGGTTTCCTCAAAAAAAGATGATCTGGGCTTTATGCATTTTGATATGTTTAAGCAAACCAGCTCTTTTGACATTATTGTTCAAACCATTAATATGGTAAATGGTAATGATAAACATTTATAAGACATTGACTATAATGTGTATGTTATTACTAACTGTATTACTAACTGTAATGTTATTACTAACCTTTCTTCTGTGTTGACTTGAAATCTACTGAAAACTTACTTATCATGGATGTATAAGTATTAAGCACTATTTTCAAAAACCCACAACTATTTACAAACACATACATGAACATAAAGTTTCTGGTTTAGTTAAAAACTTAACTAAACCATCCATCCACCTCCTCTCCAATACCAAAAGACACAAATTATCCATCTCTGCTTAGAATATAGTATAAAACAAAAAAGAAAAGCATTATGAAAGCAACTAAAGAAATCTGAATCCTTGAAATATACATTAGAATGAGAGTGTCCGATATATCTGAAGCTATATGAATATGTCACATATGATAATTGCACCTCTAATATGTAGATATGCCAGAAATACACATCACATCAAAGTATGTATAAACATTAGATGCTGAAGGTTAAGAAGATTGCCAATATTTCCAAGACTTTTTAAGAAACATCAGATGATTTAATCATTTTGTCAGTCATCTATCTAACATTTTTCATGCAAGGATCTGTTGAATATAAATATATATATATATATATATATATATATATATATATATATACATATGTGTATATATAGATATATATATATATATATATATATATATATATATATATATATATATATATATATACACATATGTATATATATATATATATATATATATATATATATATATATATATATAAATATATATATAAAACACTTATTACAACATAACTATTATATTTTGCAATTATACACATATTACTCATAAGTATTATATCTATGTTGACATCCTTCATCAGGAAGGGGGGAGACAGAAAGAGGAAAAAAAAGGGGGCCTCACAACCCTCTGTTTAGTTACTAAAGATTTAGTTATGTAACATGTCTGATGTTAACATACATAATGAGTTTTCTAATTCAGCTCCTAGTTCACTTGATGTCATTTAGTTACTAATAGTGTCATTGAATCTGCAGAATGTATGCATCTATAAAATAACATAGGCATTTTTTTAAAGGAGTTAAACACTTTTATCAGAACTAATTATTTACCATTTAAAGTATTTAAGTGAAGGATAACAGAATTTCAAGAGAAAAGAATTCTTAGTACAACCATTTAAGAAGTTCAAAAGGTTGAATGATGTCATCACTGTTGTTTCCTCAAGCTGCAGCTTCATAAACTTGTTAAAAGGTATCTAAATAGGGTCATGCACAACAGAAGTTGTCTATAGGGAAGAAAAAAGTATTTTCGGTGGTAAATTTGGATCTTGAAGCTTTTAGAGTTTACAGAAAGCAAAAAAAAAAAAAAAAAAAACACTCAAGCTGCCTTGTTAGTCATGAATCTCCACAATGAGAACAGTCACAAAGGCCACCAGTTTCCACACAAAACATCAACATCATGAAAAAAATTAACCCTTTCATATAAAAACAGCTATTTAGAAGTAACAACAGGTGCCTCAAATCAGAAATCATATTATAACATTTCAACCATTTACCCAACAGTTAACTATATATATATATATATATATATATATATATATATATATATATATATATATATATATATATATATATATATATATATATATATATATATATATATATATATATATAATATATATATATATATATATATAAAACTTGTATTTAGCTATCTATAAAACACCATTAATGTACAATATTAATGTTTATCTGTATCTAAACAAAGAGTCTAAAACATCTTATAGGTTCATAGGTCCATAGGTTGGTACTAGGCTATTGGCCCTAAGGCCTATACACGCCTCGGCATAACAATTCCTTGGCTATTTCTTCCCACACTATTTACTTCCCCTTACAGGGTGACTGACGTGATCCCCAGGATGAATTTCCTTTCTCCCACCCAATCGTCAAGGTTCCTTTTGAAGAGCGCCAAAGAGGCGCTCTGCTTGACATGTAGGGACAGTCTATTCCAGAGTCTGGGGAGTTTTTGGGTCAGGAACCTATCCCCCCAGCATGTTTTGTTTATTGTCATGACAAAGTTTAGATCCCTGGAGCATGTGGCTCTGAGGGATTGGGATTTTTTTAACGGTAGCATGTCCAACAGCTCTGGGTTTGACATGGCCTTGCACATTAAGCAGAGATCGCCTCTGAGTAGACGGTATGCTACAGAGTATAGCTGGAGTTTTTTTAAGGCGGTCAGCGTAAGGCATCTGCTTTAGGCCTGTGATTCTTTTAGTGAGGTATTTCTGTGGCCTTTCCAGTTGTTGCAGATATCTTGAGAGGTACATACTAAACGGGTCATTGTATTCTATAATGGGTCTAATGAGGGATGAGTACAGTGGGACAATGACCTCATTTTTTCTGGATGGAAAGCCCTTAGTGATAAGGTGTGCCACATAGAAGGATTTCCAGACTGTTGTGGTGATGTGGTTATCGGAGGTGAGACCACTGTCCACCTGTGTCCCTAAGTCTCTTATCACACTTTTGGTGTTTAATGTACTGCCACCTATGTGGTAATTCACGGGTACATGTTTTTTCCCAAAGGGGATAACTTTACATTTCTTGGCGTTAAGCTTGAGCCCATGGCTCTGGCACCAAGCATCTGTTTCTGTAAGGCCCTTTTGTAGAGTATCCACATCATTTGGGGATTCAATAATGGCTCCCAGTCTGCAGTCATAGGTTCATAGGTTCATACTAGGCTATCTGCCCTAGTGCATTTATAAGCCTAGCCAGAGTGTGTGTGGCTTTTGCCACCCCTTGGGATGAGAATAATATGCCCATTTAGGGTTTAGTTTACTGTGCCTCTGTCTAGTAGTGACACAGAGATGACCCCCGGGGTAAACTTACAATCTCCCATCCACTCGTCAAGATTTCTTTTGAAGAGAGTTAGTGAGGGGCTCTGCCTAACATGGACTGGGATTCTGTTCCAGAGTGTAGGGAGCCTCTGGGTTATGAATCTGTCCCTCCAGCATGTCCTATTTATTTCTGTGTTGAGGTTCAAATCTCTTGCTCTCGTGGCTCTGATGGATTTGGATTTTCTGAGGTGGAGCATGTCCATTAATTCTGGATTGGACATGGCCTTGTACATCAGGCATAGATCAACTTGAGTAGGCGGTATGCGACTGAATAGAGCTGGAGATTCTTCAGCCGGGCAGCATATGACATATGTTTGAGACCCTTTATCCTCTTGGTGAGGAACTTTTGGGGTCTTTCTAACTGCTGCAGGTGTCGGGTAAGATACATCCCAAATGGGGCATTGTACTCAATCATGGGCCTGATAAGAGAAGAGTACAGGGGCACAGTGACCTCTCTTGATCTAGATGTGAATCCCTTCATGATAAGGTGGGCAATATAGAAGGTCTTCCTAACCACCTTGGCAATGTGAGTGTCAAATGAGAGGTTATTGTTGACTTGGGTCCCTAGGTCTCAGATTACCTCTTCCGTACTTAATGGATTACCACCTATGTGGTAATTTGTGGGTACCTTGTTTTTCCCAAAGGGTATGACTATACATTTTTTGGCATTCAGCTTAAGGCCATGGCTCTGGCACCAATTATCTGTTTCTATGAGGCCTTTCTGAAGGATGCTTGTGTCTGCTGGAGTATCAGTTATGGCGCCCAGTTTGCAGCCATCTGCGAACTTTGTCAGCCACAATCCTCCTATGTTTGCTTGCACCTCAGAAAAATAAATGCCGAACAAGAGGGGTCCCAGGACTGAGCCCTGTGGTACACCGCTTGTGACTGGCTTAGAGTCTGACATGGCTCCAGCAATTCTGACCTTGTGGGTTCTGTCCTTGAGCCAGTTTGCAACCCATCTTGTGACATATGGGTTTACATTTAAGCTGGTGTGTTTGTCAATGATGCCCGAGTGGGGTATTGTGTCGAAGGCTTTTGCAAGGTCAAGGGAGGCTGTGTGAACTGCCTTACCCTCATCAATGGCCTTAGTGACTGTTTCAAAAAAGTTGACTAGGTTCAAAAGGCAGGATCTGCCTTTGACAAAGCCGAATTGGGTAGGATCCAATGTCTGTAGGTCCCCAATGTCTTTGTTTATGAGTTCCATAATGATCCTTTCCATAGCTTTGCAGACCAGGCTCGTCAAGCTTATGGGGCGGTAATTTCCAGGGTCCATAGAAGCACCTCCTTTGTGGAGTGGGACCACTGTTGCTGTACACCACTCTTTGGGTACGTATCCTGTAGTAAGGCTAAGATTAAACAGCAGCCTTATGTGCGGGTTTAGTTCCTCTTGGAGTTTATGTAGCATGCAGCCCGGGACACCGTCCGGTCCCATTGATGCTGTGTTTTTAGCTTTGGAGAGATCGGCTCTCACCTGGGCATCTGAGATGTTAGGGAGGCTACACTCTGTTGGGATAGATATTTCTCCTTTTGGGGGGGGGGGGGCAGAGAAATTTGCACTGAACCTGTCTGCCAGAATGTTGGCAATATCTGTGGGTTCAGTGTATTTTGTGTCATTTTGGACTAACTCTGAGCATATCTGGGAGTTTCCACCCAGGTTTCTAACATAGCTAAAAAAGCCTTGTGATTGTCTTTTGTGTCTTTTGTGATTTTTCTCTCAAAGTTGGCCTTGGATGATTTTATGAGTGATCGAAGTTTTTTGCTAGTACTGATCAGAGATGCCTTCCCTTTTGGGGATTTTGCTCTGTCATGTAGTAGCTTCCTCCTCCTGTTGTAAAGTTTGTTAATGGCTGGGGTCCACCAGACAGGATGCCTGTCTTTGTGGGAATGGGTCTTGGTTTTGTTAGGGATTGCATGATCCATGCATTCTTGAAGGTGTCCGTAGAAGGCATTTATAAAGGATTCAGCGGTGTGGGTTGTGGTTTCCACTGGTCCAGAGACCTTGAAAGATACTACTTCAGTCTTAAGAAGTGTGAAGTCTGCTTTTGAGAAATTTTTCACTGTTGTCTTCTGTGCAAGGGGTGGGGGTGGGATGTAGATTTTCAGTGAGATCAATTTATGGTCTGATCTCACCAATGAGGGGTATACTTCTGGTGTGGAGCATTTTGTCCCCATGTTTGTGATGATCAGGTCTAGTATATTTTCTCCTCTTGTAGGAGTGGTGACTAGTTGTTCCATCGCATTTGAGTTTATGAATTCTAGGAACCTTTGGGCTAGGGTGTTGGGGCTTGAGTAATGTTCCCAGTCTATGTTTGGGTAGTTGAAGTCTCCCAATATGATGGTATTTGGAGAGACATTCATACTCTCCAGTGTCTTCAGGAAGGCTGAGTGGGGTTCCTGAGTTTGAGAGGGTGGTCTGTAGCATGCTACAAACTGTAGGGCAGTTTTGCCTATGGTTAGTTGCACCTGGATGGTCTCCGATGCTTCGTGCATTGCCACTAACCTGGAGGTGTGGGTATCTTTGATGAATATGGATACTCCCCCTCCTTTTGTGGTTCGGTCCAAGTTTTGGGGCCGGAAAGCATGATATGAGGTATAACCAGGTAGTGCTGGGGTGCTCTCAGGAGCCTTGAACCAGGTTTCAGTCACTGCACAGACATTGATGTTCTCCATACTGAGGAGGGCTTCGAGAGTGTGCATCTTGAGGTTTAGACTTCTGGCATTGAGCAGCATTACCCTTAGTTTTTTTCACTTGTGTTTTTTAGGGAGGTGGGTTCATCTGCAAACTTTGTTAGCCAGAGTCCCTTAGTCTTGACCTGTACTTCAGAGAAGTAGATGCCAAACAAGAGCGGTCCCAGGACTGAACCCTGAGGTATTCCACTTGTCACTTGTCTGGAGATGGATTTGGAGTCAGCTACTTTTACAGTGTGGGTTCTGTCAGTAAGCCAGTTGGCAACCCATCCAGTAAAGTAAGGATTAATGCTCAGCTTAGCAAGTCTATCTATTATTCCAGAGTGTGGGATGGTATCAAAGGCCTTGGCGAGGTCCAGATAAGCTGTGTGGACTCCCTTACCCTCGTCCATGGCTCTGGGGACTGATTCAAAGAAGTCAATCAGGTTCAAGAGACATGATCGGCCCTTCACGAACCCAAACTAGGTGGGGTCCAGTGTTTGAAGGCTGCCAGTGTCTTTGTTTATAAGTTCCATGATAATACGTTCCATGGCCTTGCAGATCAGGCTCGTTATACTAATGGGGTGGTAGTTCCTGGGATCCAAGGTGGATCCCCCCTTGTGGAGTGGGATAACTGTAGCTGTGCACCACTCAGTGGGCATGAAGCCTGAGCTGAGGCTATGATTAAACATGACACTTAGGCGAGGTGCCAGTTAATTTCATAGTTCATGTAGTACACAGCCCGGGATGTCATCTGGTCCCATGGATGCTGTATTATTAGCTTTGGAGAGTGCTTTTTTATGTGTGTGGCCGTTATTACTGGAATTTGGGAATTTTCCGGTACTGAGATGGGCCGTTTAGGGGCTGAGAGGGGGGTGAAGTTTGCACTGAATTGATCTGCCAGGATACTGGCAATATCCTTGGGATCAGTATATTTAATGCCATTCTGTTGTAGCTCAGAGCAGATCTGAGCATTGCCATTTAGATTCTTGATAGTTATAGAATGTTTGATAACATTGATTATGAAGAGAGGATGTATTCTGTATTGGACAATCCAGCCTATGCTTTAAGCTCTAGATCTGAAGTTAATGGGGCATACAATAAGATTAAGAGTTATATAGAGGATGTGTTCACTGAAGGTAGAATAGAACAAAACATCTATAACTATTTATACATATCTTTTCCTAGCTATCCCTGTATCTTTGGTATTCCCAAGACACATAAAAATGAGGTTAACCCCCCTTTGAGACCCTTAGTTGATGGTAGGGGCTCACCTACCTATGTTTGTGCAAAAGTTGTTGATTCCATTTTGCAAAAATATGTGACCAAGCAAAGTCAGATATGTAAAGACTCGTGGTCATTTCTCCAAAATCTAAATGATTTGGAGTTTAGAATGGACTACAATTTTTTACGGTGGATGTTAAAGATCTATATACCTGTATTCCTCAAGAGCTAGGTTTAGAATGGGTTAGTCTTCTATTGCAGAGGGAAGGGGCTCCACCTGGTGAGATATCATTAGTAACCAACCTGATGGAAATTGTTTTAAACAACAATTTTTTTATGTTCGGTGATAATTTTTATTTGCAAAAAGTCGGAGTAGCTATGGGTTCCTCGTGTGGGGCAAGTATAGCTAATCTTGTTTTGGCATATTGGGAGGCCAAATATGTCTTCAATAATTCTGGACTTAAGGAGCAAATAGTATATTATACTCATTTTTTGGATGGTATCTTCATTCTTCTTAAAGGTGATGTAGTCAATAGTAATTCTATATTACAAACATTTAATGAATCGACGCAATTCTTGCAATTTACAGCTTCCTTTAATACAGAATCAATAGCTTTCTTGGATGTATGGCTTACAAAGAATAGGGAACTAGGTATTATTACAGCTACTATCTATAGGAAAAGAACTTATTCCAATTCCTTTTAGCACTTCACAAGCTGTCATCCATACCATCAAAAACGTTCTGTTATTAAAGGACAACTTGTGCGAGCAGCACAAATTGTGAGTGAGGATAGTGACTTTGTGCATGAATGTCAAGTTTTAAAATCAATGTTTTTGCACAGAGGTTATCTGGTTACCTCATTAGACGATTTAATACATGAGGTGCAGTTTAAGAGAACAAAAGGTATATATCAACCTTTGTTGCGTTTTAAGCAAATACCCATTGTTGAAAATAGGTTAGAAGGTATGAATAACTTTCCAATAGTTGGGCATGAAATTGAGACACAGAAGGTCCCTAGCTTGATAACTACATACAGCCTACATAGTCGGTCGTGTTTGGAGGTTATCAAGAAGAACTGGGAATTATTTGGTATTAACCACAATATTTGTGTTAAACTGGGGGGGTGGCCCAAGTGTTACATATAAGAGGGGTTATAATCTTAAAAACTTACTTGAACATCAACAAAGGGTACCTCCTAAAATCACTGGCATGTTTAAATGCCAAGATTGTAATTATTGTAAATTTGTGGACAATTTGTATTCATTGATGGTTAATGGTCACCATATTAAATTTAAAGCCAGATTTAACTGCAATACTAGAATGGTTGTTTATGTGGCAAATTGCCAAAGGTGCCCCACATTTTATGTGGGAAAAATGGAGCGTAAACTCCGTGAAAGGATGTATGAACATCAATATGCTATTAGTAGAATGAAATTAGACAATGCACCTGCCAAACATATTTAAAAGTGTAGTAATCATAGCTTTAAATTTGCAGTTATTGACCAGGTTAACCAAACTAAAAGAGGGGGTCCAACTTGTTTGCAGTTGGAAGAATTGGAATTAGAATGGCAAATTAAGCTTAATGCTTATAATTTCCCTGGTCTAAATGAATCCTGCTCAATTGCTAGTGTACTAAAACTTAAGAGCTTGAAACGCCAATGATGCCCTTATGTTTATAAATTTGTTTATAATTTTGTTGTTTTTTACTTTTCTCCTTTTTCATGTGTATGGTTTTAAAGGGTTCTACTAATTGTTGACTTTATGGAGTCATAGGTTATACAGACACATATGTTTGCACCAAGTACCATTGTACATTGGTAGTTTAACTACATAATGTATGTTACATTACTTTTAATATACATAAAGTGTATAAATTGATATTATATGCATACATATGTAGATATAATACCTTAGTTTTAGGTTAGTTACTATTGAGTGTCAGCTTATATATGTATTTTTACAGCGAAGAGTTATTATATGTCATTTTGAACTACTTATATGTCTGTAGCTTTAAGAAAAAGAAAGATGGGTTATTTGAAAGTTTAATTGAAAACTTGATTGCTTGGTCTATATAAACCTGACTTGTGTATTTTAATAGTTTTTCTAATGAAGTGTGCTCACTGAGTGCACGAAAAGCGCTTCAAATAAATAACAGTTTGTTTTAGTGATTCTTACGCAGGTTCGTTCTTGTTTTTGTTCTGTGACCGTTTTATAGTTTCTTAGTTATAGAATGCCTTGTGGTTGTCTTTGGAATCTTTGGCAATTTTATTTCTGTAACTAGCTTTGGAGGATTTTGTGAGGGAATCTCAACTTTTTACTGAGGCTGGTAAGGGAGATTTTGCACCCTGGGATTTTCCACTTTTCTACAACAGTTCCTTCCTTTTGTTGTAAAGTTTGTTTATGGCAGGGGACCACCAGATTGGCTTCCATTTTTAGGAGGAGAGCATTTTGGTTCTATTTGGGTTGGCACGATTCATGCATGAGTGGATGTGCTCATACAGTGCCTTAGTGTAGGATTCAGTAGTCAAACTTTCAGTTCCCATCTGCATGTGTGTCATGAAGTTTGTCACTGCTGACTTGAGTAGTATAAAGTTGGCTTTGGAGAATTTTTTATGGAGGTTCCCTTACTGGGGGTGGGGGTGGGATGTGGATGTTAAGGGTGATTAGCTTATGGTCAGACCTGACCAATGAGGGGGTGAACATTGGTGTGGAGCATCGATTTCCCATGTCGGTAATGACCAGGTCTGGGATATTGGAGTCCCTGGTGGGGTTACAGATTAGTTGATCCAGGGTGTTGGAACTTACGAATTCCAAGAATTGTTGGGCAAAGGTGTTGGTACATGAGTAGTTTTCCCAGGGTAGTTGAAATCACCCAATATTAGGTTGTTTGGTTGTATCTTAATATTTTCCAGTATGTTTAGAGTCTTGGGGCATGGTGAGGGATCTGTACCAAGCTACAATTTGGATTGCAGTCTTACCTAGTGTTAGTTGCACCTGGAGAATTTCAGATGAATTGTGTTGGGCAACTAGCCTGGTGGTGTGAATATCCTTGGTGAAAATGGACACTCCTCCACCTTTAGAGTTTTGGTCCTGGTTTGGTGGCAGAATAGTGTGGTACAAGTTGTCGTCTTGTATTGCAGGGGTGCTCACTGGAGCCTTGAACCAGGTCCCAGATACTGCACAGATATTGATGTTCTCCATTTTTAGGAGTGCCTCGAGAGAGTGCATTTTGAGGTTTAGACTTCTAGCATTGAGTAGCATTACCTTCAGAATTTGCATGCTTGTACCTGTTATGGTGGTGGTTTTGTCCTTTGAACTTTGCCTAAAAAAGGCACTATAGAGGTGGCAAGAGCCTTAGCCAGTAACTTGAATCCCAGGGGCGACAGGTGCAGACCATCTATGGCAAAGCATCATGGTCTGTTGGTCATGTCATCCCAGGCAGACATATACTGGATCCCCTTTGAATGACACCAGAAGCATAGCCAATTGTTGAAGTCAATCATTTTGTCCTTATATTGTGGTATCATTCTGGTCGAAGGCAGAATGCTACTCAGGGCTAGGGTCATACCTGCTTGTGCCACGTGATCCGAGAGCTCTTCCATGTCTCTTTTCATGTAGTCCATGAAGGTACGTCTCAAGTCATTCACTCCAACATGGACAATGACAGAGTCATTTTTGTACTTGTTTTGGAGTGACTTGAGTGCATGCGTTATGTGGCAGATCCTGGCACCCGACAGACATCTGACTGTAATTTTTTCCTTGTTCAGCCTGGTGAGTGGGACATCAGTGTGACTGACTATAGGGTCACCTATGACTAAAGTATTAGGTACATTGTCTTGCCTTAGGGGCTGTTGCTGAGTGGCACACTGGTGTTGTGAGCTATGTGACACTTTGTTTGTGATTGCTGTTTGTTTGCGTTTCAGCTTTGGAGGTCCTTTTTGCTTCAGCAGGTTACAGTTAAGGGCCTCCGCATATGTGGATTTAATGTTGCTATGTGTGGGTGTTGGTGGTGTGGGTTTAGAAGGGCTATGTGTTGCTTGATGTGTAGTACAGGTGTTAACCTTCTCCTCTTGACTGTCTAGCACAATCTTGGGTGGAGAGAGCTTTGCTTCTAGTTTGGCTATGTAAGTGCATCTCTCACAGGTTGTAGTGTTAGGTGGTAGGAGGTGGTGGTTGTCTGTGTACATGAGGCAATTGCTGCATTGCCCCAGTATGCCCAGATTCACCAGGTGGACAGGAGAATTCACTGGAAGCTGACCCTTGGACATGCCTGGTTTGGTTCTTTTTTTATAAAGTACAGGAGCTGTTTTCCCTTGCCTTAGCAAGTTACTTTGCAATTATAGGCTGTTTAGTGCCTACGATTAATTTTGCCTTATTAATAAGGAGAGTCGAGTGCTTGTATCAGTTTAAGGCTTCCTAGTGCTTTCCAGCAGGTATTATAGCAAGTGCTAGTCACAGGGATGCTTAAAGGTAAGATGAAAAAAAAAATGGTTTATCCTAAACACTGCAGTGTGCACTAGAAAAGTTAGATGTGAAAGTAGGTAACTTAAGTTTTACCTGTCTAAAAAAGTTAAGTTTTAGTGGAGATTCACTATTTTTAAAACAACAAGTTAGAAACACTAATCAGAAACACCTTGTTACCCCACCACTGACCCACTAGAGAAAAATGCACTTTGGTTAAGTCAAATTATACTATTACTGAAGAATTAGAAGACATACATCATTTGTAGTTAATTAAAAGGGAAAAGTATGTAAAGTACTTATAATGGGGAACAGAGTGAAAAGGAACATTAGTGACAAAAAAGAACAGGAAGAAAGAAGAGAGAGAGAATGTTATTTAAATACTCAGTACTATATGTAATTAGAAGTAGATATAGAAATGAAAAGAAAAAGTTAATAAAGATGATTCACATTACTTTACAGCATAGAGATTTTCCAGAATCAAATATATTATGATTCATAAAATAAAGCATTTAAAATTAGAAGGAATTTATTCATTTGACCTTTAGTTTCTTAGTTTTGTTTGCTCCTTCCTTCACAGACCACCCATTTTTTGCTTTCTGTCTCTTCAAACTCTGGGATGACCATACCATTTCTTCTATGTCCAACAGCATTTTCTTCTTTTAGATAAATTCTACTGCTTCTTATAGCGAATCAAAGATCTTCACTCCTTCTGGCAAGGTGATTTTTATTCTTGCAGGAAAAAGAATTTGAGCTTTAATGTTGGCTTTTTTCAAGGACTTAATTAGAGGAACACGCTCCTTTCTTTTGGATATGACCATAGAGGTGTAGTCATTGTCAAAATAAATAACTTTTTCACCCATCTTGATAGGGGAATTAGCCCAAGCTGATTTCAGGACTAAGTCCTTGTCTTGTGAGGAAAGAAATCTAACTATTATTGACCAGGGGTTAGATGAACTCAGAGATTAAGCTGGATTTGCCAGGGACCGATGAGCCCTCTCAATTCCAAAAGAGAGGGATTCATGCATGTTTAGTGCACATGAAAACCACTTATTGAGGAATTGAATCATGTTAGCACCCTCCTCTTTCTCAGGAATTTCATATATTCTTATGTTATTCCTCCTTGATCTACTTTCAAGGTCTTCCAGTTTCTCAATCAGCCTGGTGTTTTGTTTCACAAGAAATTCATTGTGATGTTCATTTTCTGTCACTCTAGTATCTAGGTCAGTTACTGTTTTCTCTAAGGCAAGAATCTGTTCCGATTGTTTTTATACTATTCCGTTTAGAAGTTCCAGTTGTTTACTGTATTCTTGTTTGATAATATCCATTTTGTTTTCGTATTTGTCCATTTTTAGTGACAGTTCTTGGATGTTTGTCATTATAAGATGTAATTATTTCTTCACTGCACTCTCCTGGTGAGGGTTCTTCGCATTGCTCATGTTAAGATCTCCAGTAGAAAACTTCTTGACAGGAATAACTAAAAAATTCTCTTGACTATGTATTAATGTTTAGAAAATAATAAAGGGTCTTTGTTAATCTAACTTTTAGTATACTTTTAGTTAGATTTTTCTAGAAATTAAAGTATATTTCCTGTAAGGATATTAAACTCTAAGCAGAGCTATGGATTTCTGCTCTTATCAGACTGGCATCTTGGCCATGCCCCAGGAAGCATTCTTCTGATGCAATTGTATAATATGCATCTTACGCATGATTTAATCACCACCAGACATCTAAACTGTCCCAGTTTTGAAGAAGCATTTCTATTTTCATGCCTAATTTAGGATTTCCATATTTTGGAACCATGTCTCTATGCTCAGACTTGTTTTACCCCTTCATCCAATTTTCTGAATCCCTCTTATCACATGTGATTATTGGAGAAAATTACACTACATGACTAAAATTCTAGTTGGCAACAATAATTTAAAGAAAGAAGATACACACCTTATATCTCCTTTTTTTCTGAAGCAAAATCAGATGACCTTATTTGATAGAAGTTTGCAATATACTTCATTAAGATCTACAGATTTTATCATGTCTCTTCGATAATATGCTTGAGTTTTGTGCTTTTTGTATTCAATTGTTATGTTAATTACATGCTCAGATTTTTAGCAGGAAGTTTTTACTTTTCAATGGCCGTTTTTTCCTGATTTCAGTGTCTGCAAATTGAGAGATATGTGCCACACATAGAAAGTTCTCTGGAGAAACCTTTGTGGGCAATTCAGTCCATAACACAGTTATCTAACAATATTTAAAGGATCTAATATTATAAACAAATCATGATTGTAAGTGAACACTTAAACTGAAGCTACTTGCTACCTTTCTCTGAAAAATTTCTAGAGGACTGAATTTGAATTAGATCTATAAAATATATTGGACATTCCACCACAAATATACAAAGCTGTGATCAGAAGACCATGAATAAGCAGGTATCCCAAAATAGTTTTTAAGCTGGAAAAGATCCACATACCTCACAAGTAGGAGGCTATACCTCTCAGCACCTATTAATTAAACTTATTGATACTATGGTCACATTGATTCACAGTATAGGTAAATACTTGTTTCTTTTTGTTTGTTTGTTTTTTTCCTGGAAAGTAAGCATTTGCCTTTCTCCCTTTTCTGTTATATTCAAAGAGAAACAGCATTTCCAAAACAAAGTACTAGTATTTGGCTGACTTAAACATTTGCATTTTGGCAGAAGAATTTTTTTTTAATCTCTTGAGTCAATGCTTTTTTATTGCCTTTAATTTTTATAATACTCTTTTTCTCTAAGTGCATTTAGGCTTCCCACCTACCAACTATCAGTCTACCTTCTATTAGTCTTTATTAGTTATTTATCAAGTGGTCAACAATGCAGATGAACACCAGCTTGAAGGTTGTATCATCCAGTCAGCCTTAAAGGTTGTGTATTGCGCTGGCCAAATGAGTGTCATCACCTTTCTGTGGCCCCCACTCCTTCAGCAGATTAGCAGACAAAGGTATCCACAAGGGAGGACAGCTGGACCAGTCTTCTTCTTACATTGTTCCTTTCTGCTACTATCACTTCTCTTAGCCTGATATTGCTAAGCTGAAAAGCATCCTTAAATTGGGTGACTGTGGCATTACTAATATTTGCCCTAACTCTGCCCTCTAGTGGCTGACATGTCACCACAGGTGTCTCCTATGATTATGCCTGTGCATGCATGTTTCCACACAGGTGCAGAGACAAGTATCAATTCTGGCTTGCGGTCATCAAAACTACTGCCTCTATTTCCTGAGTAATCTAAATCACTGATAGGCTTTACATGCTAGTGCCAAACAGCAAAAGTACATCAGTGGTCTCACCCTCCAGGATGGGTGGCATTGAATGAGATTCTCGATTGAATTCTCATCCTATTCTGACTGAGTACTCAAGCTACTAACATGTTATTCAAACTTGTGTCATCTGCATTCTACAAAGGGCTTTATTCTCTCTGTGCTATAGAGCTAGGTCTCATTTTTATAATACTCTTAAATGTTGCATTTTTTTCTCATTGGTTTAATTTATACTTCTAATCATAAATACCCTACTTGATCAATAATTTCATAGTTTCATAGGTAATTACTAGGCTATCTATCCTATAGGGCCTTTTTAAGCCTATAGATGCATCCCAATTGTATCTGACAAATTTTCATACCACTGATTTTATTGGGGAGATATAGCTTGTGTATGGGTGACTGAGCAATTACAAGCTTACTCTTCCAAATAGTGACATAGGTGGCAGACCAGGATTAAATGCATGATTGCCCATCCACTCATCCAAGTTTCTCTTCAGTAAGTGCAGGAAAGAATTGTGCTTCATGCAGAGGGGAAGCCTGTTCCAGAGAAGGATTCGTCTGTCAGACAGATACCTGTCTCTCCAACATGCCTTAGTTATGATGTAGAAGAGGTTTAGGTCTCTAAATCAGGTGTTTCCAATGCCATTTGTTTTGTGGATGTGCAACATCTCCACTTGTTGTATATGCCTAGTCAGGTACATACCAAAGGGGAACATTGTACTCGTTGATTAGTCTAATGATGGCTGAGTGCAATTAGACAATAACATCCTTGTATCAGGATGCCATACCCTTGCTTATAAGTTGTGCAGCATAAAAGTATTTCCTTACTACAGCAGACATGTGATGGCCACTGTCTACATGCATCATTGGATTCCTGACCAAAGTGTCAATTCTTAGGAGTGTACCACTGATGCAGTAATTTCCAGGGCTTGTTGTCTTTCTGAAAGATACTGTTATATATTTTTAGACAATGATTCTGTCACTAGTTACTCATCTGTGTCAGACTGACTCGGAGATGTTTGCTTCTCTGGCAGATTCTGTGACTGCATCTAGTTTGCAACAGCATGGGAACTGGTCATCCAGAGGCCTTTGGCATTGGCCTTGACTTCAGAGAAGTAGAAACAGCCACAGCACTGAGACCTGGGGGACTCTGCTAGTTGTTGGCCTATTTGTGGAGGAATATTCCCTTTTTCTGACATTCTGTGACCTATCTGTTTACCAGTTGGCTATCCAATGGGTGATATGGGGATTTATACCTAATTTCCTAAGTTTGTTTACGGTGCCTGAGAGGATATTGTATTGAAGACTTTGGCCAGTTCTGGGTAGCCAATGTGCACTGTTTCACCCTCATGTATTGCTTCGGTGACCTCAAAGAAGTCTACCTGGTTAAGTAGGCATGACTTGACCTTGACAAAACAAAACTGGGTTCAACCCAATGTCTGAAGGTTATGTATGCTATAATTCATCATACCTTTCAACTATCAAAATTTTCTAAGAATGTCAATATTTTTGGTAAGGTCCTCATAGAATTTGTGTTTTTCTGGCCAATCACCGAGGACTGTAGCCACTAAATGATGAAACATATTTGACTTTCAGACTTCATATCTTTCAGAAAATCCATGCTAACACAAATCCTGTTATTCTATAAGTGTTGTACATTTTTAAGAGTAATATTTAAAATCTGTCCCTGTTTATGTGCCTTTGTTCCTCCATTATTTTAGGCTTTGTCCAGATGTTTTTTTTCATAGAGATTGAAAGTTGTGTTATTTATCATATCCGTGATTATTCTCTCCATGGCCTTACATATAAGGCTAGTCAGGCTTATGGTTCAGTAGTTTTCTGGGCTTATGGGTGGCCTGCTCTTGTGCAGAGAGATATCGTCTATTCACATGGCATGAAGCCTGTTTGGAAGCTATAACTGAGTAATGCTTTTGGCAGCTCCAATTGGTTGTATTTGATGCTATTAAGGAGGTATCTTGGAATATTGTCAGGTCCCGTTGATGCAGTGTTTTTGGCCTTGGAGAGTGCATTGAGGACCTGCTCCCTAGTAATAGTTGGGGCAGCTATAGTTGGGGGCATTTCTTGAGAGATGTCAAGGGAGAAAGTGGAGTAAAATTGGAGCTAAATTTATCAACAATAGATTTTCTATATCCTTGAGCATTTTTGTGTATTGCCTTTTAGGTTTCTGACATGGCTAAAGAATGCCTAGTGTTTGCCCTTAACCTGGGAGGCTACTTTTACCTCAAATTTGGCTTTAGTAAAGCTAATTTGTCCCCTGACTTGTTTATTTAGTTTGAAGTTATTACCTTGCTGGGCATTATATTTCTTATGTTTAGTCATGATTTTTTTTCTTTTGTTATACAAACAATTGATGCTATGAATCCACCAGGGTGGCTTGTTTTCTGAGTTTGTCCTGTGCTTATTTTGGGCTGACACCACTGCCTCTATGCAGCTACATGCATGATTGTAAAAGTTTTTCGTGAACGACTTGGCATAGGTAGCAGCATTCCCTGGGATAGGAGGGACTTGTAATTTTGCCAGAATGTCACATAAAAGTAAGAATTTGTCTTGGAATAATTTCTAAAAATTCCATGGTTACCTGGTGTGCTGGGTTTTATTTTTATTTCAAAGGAGACAGTTTTCTTGTCCATTTGACCACTGAGAATGGTAAACCTAGGAGCAATGTTTACCTATGTTGGTGAGGATAGGTCAAGCATATTGCTGCCCCTAGTGGGTATATGGACAAGCTGGTCCAGGGCATTTGGGTTGATAATGTCCTGGAATCTTGGTGCCTGCAGGTTTGAGGTTGTGTATGATTCCTAGTTTATGGGAGGTTGGCATAATGGTTAAGGTGCTTAGCTTACAGACACAATGTGCAGGGTTTGATTCTCACATGGAATACCTGGCTAGGCCTAAAAGGGTAGTCTAATACTGACCTATGAACCTATTAATGTACAAGACAATATCCCAGGATGCCTTCTAAACAGCATGAAACATGACCTATAAGGGCCACTGGAATTGCTATTTAACTATAGCTTCCAAACAGGCTTCATGCCACATGAATGGAAGACAACAGTAGTCATACCTCTGCACAAAGGTGGGCCATCTACAGACCCTGGAAACTATAGACTCATAAGTCTCACTACTCTTATATGTAAAGTCATGGAAAGAATTATCATGGAAATGATCAGTAGTGATATAGTAAACCTCCAGAAACTAGATCCAACCAGCTTCATTGCGTTAAGAGCAGGTGATGTCTATGCAATCTGATGGACTTCTTTGAGAAGGTCACCAGAGCAATGGATGAAGGCAAAACGGTTTTACACTGCCTAACTTAACCTGGCCAAGGCATTTGACGCAATACCCCACTTGGGCATTGTTGACAAACTCATAAATTTAGTTACAAACTCATATGTCAACCAGTGGATAGCCAACTAGCTCACAAACAGGACCCAGGAAGTTAGAATTGGGGAGTTTACCTCTACAAAGAGGCCAGTCACAACTGGAGTCCCTCAGGAATCATTCCCTGGACCTATACTTTTTGGCATTTATTTTCTGAAGTCAAGGCCAATGTCAGTAGTCTCTGGCTGACTAAATTTGCAAATGATTGCAAATTGGGAGCAGTCATTGAATCCCACACTGACACAAATGTTCTCCAGGAGAGGCTGACACAGACAAACAACTGGTGTTAGAGCCATGGACTAAAACTAAACTTCAAGAAATGCATAATAGTAACCTTTGGGAAGTCATCCATCCCTGGTAACTATCATATTGACAACATACCCTTTAGAGTTGATCCAGTAGTCAGGGACTTAGGGACACACATAGATAGTAATCTAGCCTTTGACCACCATGTGTCTATAGTAATGAGGAAATCCTTCTATGTTGTGCAACTTATAAACAAAGGTGTGGCATCTAGGCCCAAGGAAGTCATTGTTCCACTGTATTCGGCATTCATCAGACTTATCATTGAGTATAATTCCCCCTTTGGTATGTACCTAACCAGGCATATCCAACAAGAGGAATGTCCACAGGGGTTCCTCACTAAAAGAATTCAGGACATAAGTAAAATGTCCTATGCAGACCACCTCAAGGCTCTATCCCTGTATCCTGTCTCCTACAGGCTTTTGATGGGAGATCTAGGCTTGACATACAGGACATTGTCAGACCCTATTCTGATAGACCTCCTGCATGTCCACAAAACAAACAGCACTAGAATTACCTGTTCTAAAGGCTTAAACCTTGCCTGTGATATAAATAGAACCTGTTGGATAGACAGGTATGTATCACAGAGATTACACTGTCTCTGGAACAGAGTCCCCATCCATGTGAAGCAGAGCTCTTACCTAACCCATTTCAAGTGCAACCTGGAAAATTGGATGGGGAACAGAAAATTCATCCCTGGTTTGGCACCTATATCTCTAATGGACATAGGCAACCTGTAAATGGTTCATCTTCCAGGCCTAGCTTGTAAATGTTTCATCTCCCTAGCCCCTGTTTACACTAATCAAGGGTATCAGAACTTGTCAGAGATTTGGGATGCATGGCTAGGCTTAAAAATGCCCTTGTGGTCATTAGCCTAGTAAACACCTATGAACCTATGGTGGGATAGTTGAAATCACCCATGAGTATTGTGTTGGGTTGAATAGAACATGACTCAAGTTCATTTTAGTAAGTGGAATGGATTTCCTGGGTTGTAGAGGGGGACCAATAACTGGCATAGATTTGGTAAGGGTCTTTGGTTATGGTGAGTAGTACATGGGAAAACTCAGGTGTGTCATACAGCTTTACCAGCCAGCATTGAGATGCAATTGTTTTTGATGTAAATTGTGACACCTCTAACTTTTGTCCCTTTTTGTTCAGTAGTTTGTCTAAATGTGTAGAGGGCATTATATCCTTCAATTGTCAGAGTGCTGTCAGTGGCTTTAAACAACATCTCAGTTGCTACACAGACATCTACATATTCTAGGGTTAGGAGATCTTGCAATGATTGGAGTTTTTTAGACTCCTGGCATGGAGCAGTATCACCTTTTGGTAATTCTGGGTTGTTTTATCTATGCCAGATGGTTTATCAGGTTGGCAGTGTCTAAAAAAGGTACTATGGGGTGAACAAGGTTTTAGTCAATATTTGAAACCCTAGATGGGCCATGTGCAGACCATCCCTGATGAAGACTAGTGGTCAGTCAACCATATCCTCTCAGGATGGCAAATATTGCAACCCCTTTGATTGACACCAAGAACCAAGACAATAAAATCAATTATTTTGTATATTTTAGTTTGAGCATCCTTGGCTCTTTATACAAGAATATCAATTATTTATTTTTCTCTACTTTGACTTGGACCTTAGTCTTGGAAGAAAATGGTTAATCATGACTAGTCATTTTGCTTGATTAACAAATAGAGACATGAATAATAAACATACGTTTTACTGTGTCATATGGTTGGAATATTTGGTGCTTGCATTGGAAGAGGTATGAACAGGATGAAGAGATATTTGTTTACTGGGAATAAGCTCAAATGGTAGTTTCATGTACTGTGAGGTCAGAAGTGAACATTTATAAAAACCTTATCTGTACCTGAATCAAAAAAGAATCAATTAAAATTTGCATAGCAGCTACTAATGATGAGATAAACAAACCTTAACATCTCAAACATAAATAGAATAGAAGGTATGGGAGCTATTCAGGGCCATACACTACAAAAGTAGGCAGGGCAAATCTGCAAACAGTGGCACTTCACCAATAATGGTCATGCACAACTTGTTAACTATAGTTGTTGCTTTTGCATATGTGCAGCCAATGAAGAACCTATCAAGTAAATGTTGCAGGGATGTAGAGATATCAGATGGAGTAAAAGGAATAGCTAATACCTGCATGAATACTTACAAAATAGACACATGTGGAAGGATTCTGTAACTGTTACTGAAAATATCAGGCAAGTGTAACCTTGTGTCTCCATGGCAAGTATAATAAGAAGTGGACATATGTTGTTATTCACAGAGCAAGGAAGTTCATGCACCCTACTAGTTCCACTTTGTGGACCATAGACGTTCACCAAAGCCATATCAATGTCCCTGTGACCATAAATGTGGTCAATAATCTTTTGAAGTTCAAAATTGTAATTCACTAGCTGTTCTAATTTTTCCCTTAGGTATGAGCGATATTCAGCACTCCCAGTTGTTGTACCATAGCAACAAGCATCTTAAATCATGAAACAGCAAAACTTACAGCCACACAAAGCATCTTCTCCAATTGCAATGTGACTTGAAATTGCCATACGTATCATTTTATAATCTATGTGCATGCACTTGCTAAGCAATATTTGACTCTGAACTACAAAAGGCAAGAAATCTGTCCCTTTAGTATATCACCGGCACATCATTGACATATCCATCTTATTTAAATGCCATTATGCATATATTTTCACACAACTATCCCTGCAACTTTTTGTATACAGCAACCTCTATGAATTTCACTTAAAACATGTCTGTGATTTGTGCTAATGATCACTACACACATGCACATCTGATTATAAATACCACCCTACATGATTGTCAAGCTGTAACTCAAGCAAAAGGTATGAAAACACAGAGCTGGTTATGTAACGATCTTAGGTTAGCATTCCGAAAGATTCAGAGTAGTGTAGTTGAAAGCCTCTGCAATCTGGACTAATTACTATGAATCATAATTTTTTCCCCACATCTGGGAAAGATATCTTTCTGCTTGGAGGGATACAACAAAATTAGTATATCTTAATGTCAAGGCACTGAAAGGCAGGGATTCTCACAATGTTTAGTGTAGCATGATCATATTCATAGTGTTCATGGAGTCACTGGGTACTGCCAATGTTGTCTGGTACCAGAGTTCCACCTGTATGGCTGCTGCTGTACTGCAGACATGGAGTGTAGTTGCACTGCAAGAGCAGCTATACATTTGGAGCTCCATGGCCATGAAGCTGTACTGTGCAGCAGCTCCACCTGTAGGTCAAACTTGCTACTGCAGACAGTCTGGCATGTCACTAGGTACTGCTTGCAGTACAAAGTCCCTAATACAAGTGGTACTGCTGCTTAACCAAAATGGACTATTGACTTCAATAGGCTACACCATTGCTTCAGGGTTGTACATTGGCATCCTTTTCCAAAGTACAGCTCCAAAGTGTTTCAATATTGCAAGCCAGATTCCCCTTTTGGAATCAGACTCTACCAGTCCCCATTAGCAAATGTTAAAACAAGACGGGAGGATTCCTATGCTTTGGACTCAAGTAAGGAGCAGACACTTAGAATAGGGTGTTACACCAGACTCTGACCCTTCTGGAAAATTTCCTTGAACTTTACCATCACTGCAAAGTTTTTCCCCCTCCTTTAAATTAAAGTCAGGACTTTTTTCATATAAGAATCTTTGGGATTAAGTATTTTCAATGCTTAGCAATGAAATGCGTCTTTTGTTTATTTACAGATGTGCCCCTGGTGAGACAGCTCTCAATAACAGAGAATTTAAGCTATAGTATGTTGCGGAGGAAATGGCAGCTGGAAGGTACTAGCGGTACGCAGAAAGTTAAATAAATTGCAACATAATGATCTGAACGCTACAGCATCATTTTGACCATTTCTATGATATCAGGGTGCTTTAGCTGTGAGAAAGACTTCATTTTTTTATTGCTTTCCATGTTTGAAAGGAAACACAAGTAATAGTGATTAAGGAACAGCTAGAAATGTTTGTATGACACAGTCACTGCCCTAATCAATGCACTTTTTTTTTTTTTTGCTTCTTGATTTCTGTTTATTGAAAATGGGACTTCATTTGTGACTGTAACAAGCATTTGCATCTAATAAACTAATGCAGCAAAGTAAAAAAAAATTGCTAAACCTTGAAAGTCTACCAAGAATACTGTTATAGTCTGTGAATCAATTTCTTAAAGTCAAAGTCAAAGTAAACTTTATTGACATTCAAATCTACACCACAGTGTAGTTGAACGAAATTGCGTTGGTTTGTTCCCAGTGCAAGGACATACATACAGAAAAATATTTTAGTAAAAAAAAGTAATTTGACATCAAAAAACATAACATTATAAATAGAAATAGATAGAACAAAAAAAAGTAATTTGACATCACAAAAACATAACATATAAATAGAAATAGATAGAACAACATATAAATATTGCACAGTGTATATTGCACTCCCTTGAAATCCTCGTATAAGGGTACAGGTGAAGAACAGACAGAACTGCACATTCAAATATGGACATTGACTATCTGTATTTTACTCATATGATCTGTGTAAAATTAGTAAAATTTGTAGAACGTGATGAGCCTGTGATGTGTACTATTCCTGATCAGATAGTTATATACATGCCTAGGTGATTGGGGGGATGAAGGAGCTGACTTTCTTCTGGTTTGACCTGTCAACAAAGTTCAACAGTCTAAAAAAAGTTTAAAGAGCCATTATCTTAAATTAGATGACTGAATAAGTGAAGATTGTAATGGGTGCTTGTTGAAAAATAAAGAAGGTGAGAGATGACTTAAGAAAAACATGATAGCATTGAAAAACAACAGTAAAATGTATGTGGTATTCTATAATGTTAATATTATCAGGAATAGAATGAACACAATATTAAAGTGAAGCTTGGATGTACAAGTTAAGTCTTGCAAGATTTTTTTTTTGTCTGAAAAGGTGACAACTTCCAGAGGCAGCTTGGCCAAGCAGATGGTGGCAGCAGCCAGCACACTGAAGTGTTGCAAACACACATGGGACATAATTAAAGTAAAGATCAGCTGTGATAAGGAGAATAAAAATTAACCAAATAGAGTTACTAGTCAATGTCGTGTCAACATAATCTGTCAGAACAGATACAGATAACACTGAACCTGCTCATGGTATGTGAATCTATTCAGAAAGAAAGTAAACAATATATAACTAACAATACTATTTTCAATTCCAGGAGCCACTCAATCATGCATTCATTTATTGTATCTCTCAGTTTCTTGGTCGGGGAAACAGTACATGATATACACCAAGACCTGGATGTAATATTACTTTCTACATGCTTGAAAATAATGTTTGCAGTCTTTAAAAGCTGGCATCAATGTATCCAAAAATCTTACCTTAAATGCCTAGCTTAATTCATTAGTTAATGAGATGTCATCTGAGATCAGACTCTACATCAGCAGATTGAGAATTCACAAGATTTTGGAAAAGTTACAAAACACTGAAGGGAGAGTGTATATGATTCTGTTGGCAACTAATGAATGTTTCTGGAATGGAAGACAGAAAACCAAGTTTCCTGTACAAATTAAAATGCAGCCTCCTTAGAAGTGCCAGGATAGCTATTTGCTGTCTTAGTAAACATGTTTAGGAAATGGAGATATTATTTTACATTTAGCAGCAAAAGTGGTGTCCGCTTTAAGACATTTGAAAAGATTTGAGAATTAAGTCTACTTTCATGTAAATACATTTTTTTCTGAGAAAGAAATAAAGTGTGTATTTGAAATGCAAACACTGTCTTCTCTATTCTTTTCTTTCTAGTAGTTATTTGATAATTTCACATAATTTTGGCATTAACATGCTAGAACAGAAGGCTGTTTTAGAGTTATTTATCTTTTCATACTGACTTATTTAATTGCTATGTAAACCCATTTGAGAAAATATTGGTTAAAAAACAGTCTGCTTAAGATACACGTTTTCTTTAATGGATGGTATTTCTTAATTAAGCATGGCTGATGAACAATATAGGTTATATAAAATGCAAAAGCAATATGGTTTATATAAAATGCAAAGAGAACATAGACCTGGATTCAGTAAACCCTGCATGGCTCGCTAACACCATGTGGGCAAGTCGCAGAGCAATGTGCATGCTGTAGCAGGCCGGTTTCTATACTTTTAGTGGCTCTACATGGTATCTGGAGCTGCACAAACACAGTAAACATCATGGCATGATAATTACAGCTTAAGCAGCTGAGTTGTATGCTAATCAACCAATTCAAGATGGAGTAGCTATTCAACAAGCTATAAAGCAACCATGTAGACTCAGTGCCGATTTTGGTCTTGAATCCCAAAACCTATTGGAATACAACCATGAAAACTACTCTATACAGACCCCCAGTTTTACTAATCTTCCATGCAGGACTAATTTATTCCTACACTGAAGCAGCAGTTTAAGAGGAGGATGGCAGCGCGCCATGCATATTAATGAAGGCATGCTGCTTGAGCTCCAAATCCTACACTGAGCGTGAACGAGTGTAGGGGGCGTGT